>NW_026645214.1:679735-1019603 GCF_030020395.1 Manis pentadactyla
CCATCTAGCTTCATCCACATTGTTGCAAATGATAGGACTTGTTTTCTTCTTACGGCTGCTTACTGAACTTTTTAAACTAGATTTCTGTCTTCCCTTTTGTCTGTAGTTTTGCTATGTGCTTTCACCATTGCTCTCCAGGTTATGAGCAATACCTTTACGTTAATTGATATGTACCTATATCTATCTATCCATCTGTCTGTCTATCTACTTATCTATCTGTCTATCAATCAATAAATCATCTTTTGGTATGCCCGTCTGACCTTGTGTACAGAACAGTTAACAACATATCCTATGTCACTTCCCTACATTATGCTTCCAAAAATCTTGCAAGGTAACTAGGCCATAGGGAGAGCACTGGGTTCACCGAGACACTTGCAGGTCGAGTTAGCAGCGTGTACCTACAAAACCATGAAATGGTGGTGCAGGGAATTGAACCTGTGTCTGTATCCTCTTAAACTTCTTCTCACTGGCTGACTGTATTTAGACACATTCATTGACTAAGTGCTCCCTGAAGACCACAAGATTTGATCCTCTGGGCCTGTTGTCCACAGAAAGTAAACTTGGTGCTTTGCTCACCACCATGTTTGAGGGACATCAGCATGATCACTGCTGATAGGACTGATTGACAAATAAAAAGGAACACCAATTTCTAGACATGTTCATTTGGGAGCAAAGAGTGTGTTGTGGGGTGAAGTGTATATTTGAGTGACTAAACTTCCCTCTTTATCTGGTTATTGCTTCTTTATATTCGTGAACATCATAAAATGCACTGATTTAAAAGACACAGACGCATGTTTTTACAGCAAGTTCAGTTGTTGAGGTGAGAGAAAATGAGAAGGACTTTGCTGCACCACTAAATCTATGGCTGGGCACTGCTGAAACCAAAAAAAAAGAATTCATGGTAGCTACATAGAGCTATTTTCTACTGACTGTCTCTGGGAACTCAAACCATATCCGTTTGTTTGTTTGTTTCTCAGTTTCACTTGTGTAGGGTACCTGTCCCCGCCCCTTTGTCTTGTAGTTTGTCTCTGTCCTTGGCTCTCAAGTGGGTCTCCTGTAAGGGAGCACGTAGATTGTCTTGATTGAAAGACAGCTTTTTTTACTATGATGATTTCCTTTCTACCTACCTACCTATCTCTTTATCTATCTATGTAATCTATCTACCTATCTATCTATCTGTCGTTATCTATCTATGATCTATCATCTATCTACTATCATCGGTATATCTATCTAATTAAAGTATTATCTATATGTATGTATATCAGTCCAATCTATGTATCAATCATCTGTCTGTCTATGTATCTGCTTTCTCACTATGTCAACGTTCTGTCACTAGGAGCACTTTGATTCCTCTGTGTCCTTCTCAGTCTCAATTCCTTGTGTTTGTTTATGTGAGTTAGCTGTGTGTTTGGGTCTTGAGAGAAGTGGCCTTGGGTGGGAACTTCTCCTGCATAGGTGGCACTAGTCTGCTGGGTGTGGATGGTGTGGTTGGCGGGCAGGTCTCTTGAACATGGGCGGGCCAGGGCCCTCCGGATGCTCTGCCCCTGGGCCATTCCTGCTGTGGTGGCTGTGTGAGTTGCAGGGCATAACCAAGTCCCCATGCAGGGAGCACACTGGTTGGCCTGTGGGGTCCAAGGCAGGTGCATGCCCAGTAGTAGGTCTTTTTGCCCATGCCCCGATGTCACCTCGGTGACCGTGCTTGGTGGCCCATCTCCAGAGAGCATGCTTGTAGTCACTGGTTAAGGGAACTGCCTTGCGGTGACCCGCGAGGCTCTTGTGGGCCGGTGGCCCATGGTCTTGCTGAGGTGGCAGGCCAGCTAGCATGTGGGGAAACTGCTCCCCTCTGCTGTCAAGGTGTAGGTGGAGTTTCAGTTCATTTAGGCATTTAGATGTGAGTGAGGTCTATCTGTAATGGAATAGAAGCTTTGAGAGCTATGTTTCCGTTCCTATGTAAAGAGCACTGAGCAAAAAGAGTTGGGTGATGGTGGCAGGAATTCTAGGAATATTTATGTCCCCTCACTTATTTATTTTCTGTTAAGGGAGGTGATTCTGAAGTAACTTTTTACTCACAGATGAAGGTGGTGCATAAGGTCATCCCACGTCAGCCATGGTCTGATGAATTGGTGTAGTAGAATTAAAGCCTCTACATCTTGGCCTGATACATAGTAGACACACCGTTTGTGCTCTTTGCTGCTCTCCTTTACTAGCTTATTACTTTAACTAACTTGACGGTTCAGAGTGTTCCAAGCAACATTTCCAGCAATATCTTTCTAAAATTGCATAGAAACACCCTGCAAAGATATCCCCAGAGGGTAGTGAAAAATTTTACTCTTTCTGGTCATAGTTTGCAAGATGTTTGCCCTATCCTGCGTTCCTTTGTTACTTTTGCAACTCCTGTGATTGTAGACCGATAGGGGCAGTGGTGTACACACACACACACACACCGCACAGACACACACACATGGCTGAGAGTTAACGGAGACCGCAGTTATAGGAAACTGAAGCCCACACTTAAAAAAGAAACGAGCATAACTTGTGCTTCTGGTGTTCCCCTCATACGGAGCAGACTTCAAAGTGCAGAGGTGGTTGGACACAGATACCTATGCAGACACCTAAGCACATATATCTATGCATAGGCTCTCTCCATCCATCATCTAAGTGCGTCTCTGTTTGCCTACATATCTATGTTTGTCTACTCAAGCTGATAACCAGAGTGCCATTGAGTGGGGGTTTCATCCATAGAGACTGATTTCTCACCATTCTGGAAGCAGAAGTCCAAGACGAAGGCAGGTTCAGTTCCTGGTGTGGTCCCTTCTTCTGGCTTGTATACGGCCACATCCCTGCTGGGTCCTCACAGGGTCTAGGGAGAAAGCTCTGTCCTCTGTTCCTCTTAATAGCACTGATTGCATAATGGAAGCTCCACCCACACCCTCATGATATCTTCCAAACCCAATTACCTCCAAATGTCCCACCTCCCAGTACCATGACAGTGGGGGTTAGGTCTTCAACCCTGTCTCAGTTCAAATATGAACTTGTGTGTGTGTATGTGTGTGTGTGTGTGGTGGCGGCGGGGGGTTAGAGGAGCCTAAGATTGTGGGGTGAGGGCCCAAAAATTCAGTTCATAACTCTGTATCTATCTATCATCTATCTGTCTAATCTAACCTCCCTATATCATCTATTCTATCTAGTCTATCATCTGTCATCTATATATAAATCTTATCTTTCTGCAGTCTCTGTCAATCTATTCATCTAATCTATGAATATCTATCATCTATCTGATACATCTATTTTTTTTTGTAGATAATTTTTTATTGAAGGGTAGTTGACACAGAGTATTACATTATATTAGTTTCAGGTGTACAACATAGTGATTTAACATTTATATCAATGATAATTCTAGGTACCAGCTATCACCATACCAAGTTGTTACAATATTTTGACTATATACCTTATGCTATACATTACATCCCGGTTACTTATTTATTTTACAACTGAAAGTGTGTACGGTTTTTTTTTGTTTGATTGTGAGGGCATCTCTCATATTTATAGATCAAATGGTTGTTAACAACAATAAAATTCTGTATAGGGGAGTCAATGCTCAATTCACAATCATTAATCCACCCCAACCCTAATATTCGTCAGTCTCCAATCTTCTGAGGCATAACAAACAAGTTCTTACATGGAGAACAAATTCTTACATAGTAAATAAGTTACATGGTGAACAGTACAAGGGCAGTCATCACAGAAACTTTCAGTATTGCTCATGCATTATGAACTATAAACAGTTCAAATATGAGTACTCATTTGATTTTTATACTTGACTTATATGTGAATACCACATTTCTCTCTTTATTATTATTTTTTTAAATAAAATGCTGAAGTGGTATGTAGATACAAGATAAAGGTAGAAAACATAGTTTAGTGTTGTAAGAGAGAAAATGTAGATGATCAGTTGTGTGCCTGTAGACTATGTGTTAATCCAAGCTAGACAAGGGCAATAAAACATCCACGTTGCAGATTTCTCTTAGAACAGGGGGGGTGAGGTTCTAAGCCTCACCTCTGTTGATCCCCAATTTCTCACCTGCTGACCCCCCTGCGACTGTGCCTGTCTTAGGTTGTTCCTCCCTTGAGGAATCTAACCGGTCTCTGGCTAACCACTCATCTTCTGGAGCCATACAGGGAAATGTAAAGTTGGTCAGTGAGAGAGAAGCCTTATTGTTTGAAATGGCTGCTTTTTATTTCTTTGCATATTTATACCCTGTAGCTTCTATGCCCAGCATTTGTCTTGAGGTATCTTTAACACTTGGAAGAATTATGATACTCGGTAACTTTGATATGAAGCATGAATTCTATTTAAGGGTTGTAATTAGGAAGGAAGGAGAAAAGCTATAGAAGTTGTAGGCGGAAGAAAAAATGGGAACATTGATAAATTCTTTGACATATCTTCTTGTAGAGTAACTTCAGCATGTATAGGTTTTAAGCTACTACTTAAATTGTGAACAGACGTTAACATAATAGGAGGATAGTTACATAACCAAAGCAGACCTGTAATTGACAGCCTCCTAAAGTGAACCCAATAAAACCAGTTCGGCACCTTAGGCATTTGTGAAAACTTATCTAGGATATGGTCGATATTGTAAAACTGAACTTGAACAGTCTGAGAGAAATCAGACAAATTAAAACAACCCATTCCTGGGGAATGTTCACATCCCATATGTTCTTTTAACAGTAAATAGTCTGTAGTTGTAAGATTTTGGAGCGCTACAATTTGCACTTCTAATTCTTGGTTGAGTTCCAACAGTATAGATCCAGTCAAATTTGTTGTTTACTGTTTGCACAGGCCAGCTTAGATATCTCCTTCTTCATTCCCATGGCAAATCCAGGAACTTGTGGGATTAGTGCATCAAAGCTGTAGCACCATGTGGATCTTTTTTGGGGTTTTTTGATGATCATCATCTAGTATGAGTCTTCCAGAGAGTGCTGATGTTGGAAGTTCTTTTCAAGATCGAAACTTAGTTCATTTTCGGGTTAGCCCAATTAGGCTTTGATCCTCTGTATAAACACAAACAGATCTTTTGCCTACACTTTTAAATGCCCTTTATACCCTTTTGTAGAACTCATTGGATGTTACCACACAGGAACAGCTTGTTTTCTTTTTTTTTTTTTTGGTATCACTAATCTACACTTACATGACGAACGTTATGTTTACCAGGCTCTCCCCTATACCAGGTCCCCCCTATAAACCCCTTTACAGTCACTGTCCATCAGCATTGCAAATTGTTGTAGAATTACTACTTGCCTTCTCTGTGTTGTACAGCCCTCCGTTTTCTCCTACGCCATCATGCATGCTAATCTTAATACCCCCCTACTTCTCAGCCTCCTTATCCCTCCCTACACACCCATCCTCCCCAGTCCCTTCCCCTTTGGTAAATGTTAGTCCATTCTTGAGTTCTGTGATTCTGCTGCTGTTTTGTTCCTTCCGTTTTTCCTTTGTTCTTATATTCCACAGATAAGTGAAATCATTTGGTATTTCTCTTTCTCCGCTTGGCTTGTTTCACTGAGCATAATACCCTCCAGCTCCATCCATATTGCTGCAAATGGTAGGATTTTCCCTTTTCTTATGGCTGAGTAGTATTCCATTGTGTATATGTACCACATCTTCTTTATCCATTCATCTATCGATGGACATTTAGGTTGCTTCCAATTCTTGGCTATTGTAAATAGTGCTGTGATAAACATAGGGGTGCACTGTTCTTTCTCATACTTGATTACTGCATTCTTAGGGTAAATTCCTAGGAGTGCAATTACTGCATCAAATGGTAAGTCTGTTTTGAGCATTTTGATATACCTACATACTGCCTTCCACAATGGTTGAACTAACTTACATTCCCACCAGTAGTGTAGGAGGGTTCCCCTTTCTCCACAGCCTCGCTAATATTTGTTTTTGTTTGTCTTTTGGGTGGCAGCCATCCTTACTGGTGTGAGGTGATAACTCATTGTAGTTTTAATTTGCATTTCTCTGAAAATTAGTGATGTGGAGCATCTTTTCCTGTGTCTGTTGGCCATCTGTATTTATTTTTTGGATAACTGTCTTTGCAGTTCCCCTTCCCATTTCTTAATTGGGTTCTTTTTTGTTTGTTGAGGCGTGTGAGCTCTTTATATATTCTGGGCATCAAGCCTTTATCGGATGTGTCATTTTCAAATATATTCTCCCATACTGTAGGGTTCCTTTTTGTTCTATTGATGGTGTCTTTTGCTATTCAGAAGCTTTTCAGCGTAATATAGTCCCACTTATTCATTTTTGCTGTTGTTTTCCTTGCCCGGGGAGATATGTTCAAGAAGAGGTCACTCATGTTTATGTCTAAGAGGTTTTTGCCTATGTTTTCTTCCAAGGGTTTAATGGTTTCATGACTTACATTCAGGTCTTTGATCCATTTTGAGTTTACTTTTGTATATGGGGTTAGACAATGGTCCAGTTTCATTCTCCTACATGTAGCTGTCCAGTTTTGCCAGCACCACCTGTTGAAGAGACTGTCATTTCGCCATTGTATGTCCATGGCTCCTTTATCAAACATTAATTGACCATATATGTCTGGGTTAATGTCTGGATTCTCTATTCTGTTCCATTGGTCTGTGGCTCTGTTCTTGTGCCAGTACCAAATTGTCTTGATTACTATGGCTTTATAGTAGAGATTGAAGTTGGGTTGTGAGATCCCCCTACTTTATTCTTCTTTCACAGTATTGCTTTGACTCTTCGGGGTCTTTGGTGGTTCCATATGAATTTTTGAATTATTTGTTCCACTTCATTGAAGAATGTTGCTGGTAATTTCATAGGGATTGCATCAAATCTGTATATTGCTTTGGGCAGGATGGCCATTTTGACGTTATTAATTCTAACTAGCCACGAGCATGGGATGAGTTTCCTTCTGTTAGTGTCCCCTTTAATTTCTCTTAAGAGTGACTTGTAGTTTTCAGAGTACAAGTCTTTCAATTCTTTGGTTAGGTTTATTCCTAGGTTTTTTTTTTTGATGCAATTGTGAATGAAGTTGTTTTCCTGATTTCTGTTTCTGTTGGTTCATTGTTAGTGTATAAGAAAGCCACTGAATTCTGTGTGTTGATTTTGTATTCTGCAACTTTGCTGTATTCCAATATCAGTTCTAGTAGTTTTGGTGTGGAGTCTTTAGGGTTTTCTATGTACAATATCATGTCATCTGCAAATAGTGACAGTTTAACTTCTTTTTTACTGATCCAGATTCCTTGTATTTTTTAATTTTGTCTGATTGCCGTGGCTAGGACCTCCAGAACTATGTTAAATAAGAGTGGAGAGGAGGGTCGGAAGATGGCGGCGTGAGTAGAGCTGCGGAAATCTCCTCCCAAAACAACATATATCTATGAAAATATAACAAAGACAACCCTTCCTAGAATAAAGACCAGAGGACACAGGACAATATCCAGACCACATCCGCACCTGAGAGAATTCAGCGCCTCGTGAAGGGGGTAAGATACAAGCCCCGGCCGGGCGGGAGCCGTGCGCCCCTCCCCCCAGCTCCCGGCGGTACAAGAGCAAGCAGATCGGGAGGGAGACAGAGACCAGGACTGCCGAACACCCAGCCCCAGCCATCCGGGCCAGAGTGCAGGGCGCTCGATACTAGGAAAACAGGGTAGCAAGAAGAGTGAGCAGGCACTGTAGGCTGGGCGACAGAGGACATAAGAAAAGCTCGCGACCATTTTTTTCTTTGCTTTTTTCCTGTTTTGTTT
Source organism: Manis pentadactyla (assembly GCF_030020395.1). Lineage (NCBI taxonomy): Eukaryota > Metazoa > Chordata > Mammalia > Pholidota > Manidae > Manis > Manis pentadactyla. The sequence continues at coordinate 687,494 of NW_026645214.1, forward strand.
TGGCGAGTGCTTTTTGGAAGTCTTAAAGGGATAGGGTCCCCAATACTAGGGAAACAGGGCAGAAAGACTGGTGAGCAGAGGCCTGATTCTGGCACCGGAGAACAAAGAAAAACGAACGAACACCATTTTTTTTTTTTAATTAAAAACTTTTTTTTTTTTTAATTTAAAACATTTTTTTTTCTTTTTTTTTTTTTGGTGGGCGTTGTTTTGTTTTGGCAGGTGCTTTTTGGAAGTCTTAAATTGGCAGGGCGTGTCACTTAATCCAGAGTTAGGGAATCCAGGATCTCTGGGCACCCTAACCCCTGGGCTGCAGGGAGCAGGGAGGCACCTTACGGAGATAAATAGCCTCCCAGAAGCTCCTGCTCCAACGCGACTCCACCATTTTGGAGAAGCTGCCCAAGCCAGGCCACGGCCACAGCAACAGCGGAGATTAACTCCATAGCATCCCGCCAGGAAGCAGAAACCCTGTCTCTGCGCAGTTGCGCAGCACAAGCAACTAGAGGTCGCTGTTCTCCCAGGAGAGGAGGGCCAAAAACCAGTAAGAAAGGAAGTCCTTCAAGCCGTCACTCGTCCAAGTTCTGCAGACTATTCTTATCACCATGAAAAGGCAAAGCTACAGGCAGACAAAGATCACAGAGACAACACCAGAGAAGGAGACAGACCTAACCAGTCTCCCTGAAAAAGAATTCAAAATAAGAATCATAAACATGCTGACAGAGATGCAGAGAAATATGCAAGAGAAATGGGATGAAGTCCGGAAGGAGATCACAGATGCCAGAAAGGAGATCACAGAAATGAAACAAACTCTGGAAGGGTTTATAAGCAGAATGGACAGAATGCAAGAGGCCATTGATGGAATTGAAATCAGAGAACAGGAACGCATAGAAGCTGACATAGAGAGAGACAAAAGGATCTCCAGGAATGAAACAATATTAAGAGAACTGTGTGACCAATCCAAAAGGAACAATATCCGTATTATAGGGATCCCAGTAGAAGAAGAGAGAGGAAAAGAGATGGAAAGTATCTTAGAAGAAATAATTGCTGAAAACGTCCCCACACTGGGGGAGGAAGTAATCGAACAGACCACGGAAATACACAGAAACCCCAACAGAAAGGATCCAAGAAGGGCAACACCAAGACACATAATAATTAAAATGGCAAAGATCAAGGACAAGGAAAGAGTGTTAAAGGCAGCTAGAGAAAAAAAGGTCACCTATAAAGGGAAACCCATCAGGCTAACATCAGAATTCTCAACATAAACCCTAAAGGCCAGAAGAGAATGGCATGATATATTTAATACAATGAAACAGAAGGGCCTTGAACCAAGGATACTGTATCCAGCACGACTATCATTCAAATATGACGGTGGGATTAAACAATTCCCAGACAAACAAAAGCTGAGGGAATTTGCTTTCCACAAACCAACACTACAGAACATCTTACAGGGACTGCTCTAGATGGGAGCACTCCTAGAAAGAGCACAGCACAAAACACCCAACATACGAAGAATCGAGGAGGAGGAACAAGAAGGGAGAGAAGAAAAGAATCTCCAGACAGTGTATATAACAGCTCAATAAGCGAGCTAAGTTAGGCAGTAAGATACTAAAGAGGCAAACCTTGAACCTTTGGTAAACACGAATTTAAAGCCTGCAATGGCAATAAGTATATATCTTTCAATAGTCAACCTAAATGTTAAAGGTCTGAATGCACCCATCAAAATACACAGAGTAATAGAATAAATGAAAAAGCAAGACCCATCTATATGCTGCTTACAAGAAACTCACCTCGAACCCAAAGACATGTACAGACTAAAAGTCAAGGGATGGAAAAACATATTTCAAGCAAACAACAGTGAGAAGAAAGCAGGGGTTGCAGTACTAATATCAGACAAAATAGACTTCAAAACAAAGAAAGTAACAAGAGATAAAGAAGGACACTACATAATGATAAAGGGCTCAGTCAAACAAGAGGATATAACCATTCTAAATATATATGCACCCAACACAGGAGCACCAGCACATGTGAAACAAATACTAACAGAAATAAAGGGGGTTATAGACTGCAATGCATTCATTCTAGGAGACTTCAACACATCACTCACCCCAAAGGATAGATCCACTGGGCAGAAAATAAGTAAGGGCACGGAAGCACTGAACAACACAGTAGAGCAGATGGACCTAATAGACATCTATAGAACTCTACATCCAAAAGCAGCGGGATATACATTCTTCTCAAGTGCACATGGAACATTCTCCAGAATAGACCACATACTAGGCCACAAAAAGAGCCTCAGAAAATTCCAAAAGATTGAAATCCTACCAACCAACTTTTCAGACCACAAAGGCATAAAACTAGAAATAAACTGTACAAAGAAAGCAAAGAGGCACACAAACACATGGAGGATTAACAACACGCTCCTAAATAATCAATGGATCAATGACCAAATCAAAATGGAGAGCCAGCAATATATGGAAACAAATGACAACAACAACACTAAGCCCCAACTTCTGTGGAACACAGCAAATGCAATCTTAAGAGGAAAGTATATAGCAATCCAAGCATATTTAAAAAAGGAAGAGCAATCCCAAATGAATGGTCTAATGTCACAGTTATCGAAATTGGAAAAAGAAGAACAGATGAGTCCTAAGGTCAGCAGAAGGAGGGACATAATAAAGATCAGAGAAGAAATAAATAAAATTGAGAAGAATAAAACAATAGCAAAAATCAATGAAACCAAGAGCTGGTTCTTCGAGAAAATAAACAAAATAGATAAACCTCTAGCAAGACTTATTAAGAAGAAAAGAGAGTCAACACAAATTAACAGTATCTGAAACGAGAAAGGAAAAATCACTACGGACCCAACTGAAATTCAAAGAATTATTGGAGAATACTATGAAAACTTATATGCTAACAAGCTGGGAAACCTAGGAGAAATGGACAACTTCCTAGAAAAATATAACCTTCCAAGATTGACCCAGGAAGAAACAGAAAATCTAAACAGACCAATTACCAGCAACGAAATTGAAGCGGTAATCAAAAAACTACCAAAGAACAAAACCACCAGGCCAGATGGATTTACCTCGGAATTTTATCAGACATACAGGGAAGACATAATACCCATTCTCCTTAGAGTTTTCCAAAAAATAGAGGAGGAGAGGATACTCCCAAACTCATTCTATGAAGCTAACATCACCCTAATACCAAAACCAGGCCAAGACCCCACCAAAAAAGAAAACTACAGACCAATATCCCTGATGAACATAGATGCAAAAATACTCAACAAAATATTAGCAAATCGAATTCAAAAGTACATCAAAAGGATCATACACCATGAACAAGTGGGATTCATCCCAGGGATGCCAGGAAGGTACAACATTCGAAAGTCCATCAACATCATCCACCACATCAACAAAAAGAAAGACAAAAACCACATGATCATCTCCATAGATGCTGAAAAAGCATTTGACAAAGTTCAACATCCATTCATGTTAAAAACTCTCAGCAAAATGGGAATAGAGGGCAAGTACCTCAACATAATAAAGGCCATCTATGATAAACCCACAGCCAACATTATATTGAACAGCGAGAAGCTGAAAGCATTTCCTCTGAGATCGGGAACTAGACATGGATGCCCACTCTCTCCACTGTTATTTAACATAGTACTGGAGGTCCTAGCCACGGCAATCAGACAAAATAAAGAAATACAAGGAATCCAGATTGGTAAAGAAGAAGTTAAACTGTCACTATTTGCAGATGACATGATACTGTACATAAAAAACCCTAAAGACTCCACCCCAAAACTACTAGAACTGATATCGGAATACAGCAAAGTTGCAGGATACAAAATCAACACACAGAAATCTGTGGCTTTCCTATATACTAACAATGAACCAACAGAGAGAGAAATCAGTAAAACAACTCCATTCACAATTGCATCAAAAAAAATAAAATACCTAGGAATAAACGTAACCAAAGAAGTGAAAGACTTATACTCTGAAAACTACAAGTCACTCTTAAGAGAAATTAAAGGGGACACTAACAGATGGAAACTCATCCCATGCTCGTGGCTAGGAAGAATTAATATCGTCAAAATGGCCATCCTGCCCAAAGCAATATACAGATTTGATGCAATCCCTATGAAACTACCAGCAACATTCTTCAATGAACTGGAACAAATAATTCAAAAATTCATATGGAAACACCAAAGACTCCGAATAGTCAAAGCAATCCTGAGAAAGAAGAATAAAGTAGGGGGGATCTCACTCCCCAACTTCAAGCTCTACTATAAAGCCATAGTAATCAAGACAATTTGGTACTGGCACAAGAGCAGAGCCACGGACCAATGGAACAGAATAGAGAATCCAGACATTAACCCAGACATATATGGTCAATTAATATTTGATAAAGGAGCCATGGACATACAATGGCGATATGAGTCTCTTCAACAGGTGGTGCTGGCAAAACTGGACAGCTACATGTAGGAGAATGAAACTGGACCATTGTCTAACCCCATATACAAAAGTAAACTCAAAATGGATCAAAGACCTGAATGTAAGTCATGAAACCATTAAACTCTTGGAAGAAAACATAGGCAAAAACATCTTAGACATAAACATGAGTGACGTCTTCTTGAACATATCTCCCCGGGCAAGGAAAACAGCAGCAAAAATGAGTAAGCGGGACTATATTAAGCTGAAAAGCTTCTGTACAGCAAAAGACACCATCAATAGAACAAGAAGGATCCCTACAGTATGGGAGAATATATTTGAAAATGACACATCCGATAAAGGCTTGATGTCCAGAATATATAAAGAGCTCACACGCCTCAACAAACAAAAAACAAATAACCCAATTAAAAAATGGGCAGAGGAACTGAACAGATAGTTCTCCAAAAAAGAAATACAGATGGCAAACAGACACATGAAAAGATGCTCCACATCGCTAATTATCAGAGAAATGCAAATTAAAACTACAATGAGGTATCACCTCACACCAGTAAGGATGGCTGCCATCCAAAAGACAAACAACAACAAATGTTGGCGAGGCTGTGGAGAAAGGGGCACCCTCCTACACTGCTGGTGGGAATGTAAGTTACTTCAACCATTGTGGAAAGCAGTATGGAGGTACATCAAAATGCTCAAAACAGACTTACCATTTGACCCAGGAATCCCACTCCTAGGAATTTACCCTAAAAACGCAGCAATCAAGTTTGAGAAAGACAGATGCACCCCTATGTTTATTGCAGCACTATTTACAATAGCCAAGAATTGGAAGCAACCTAAATGTCCATCAATAGATGAATGGATAAAGAAGATGTGGTACATATACACAATGGAATACTACTCAGCCATAAGAAAAGGGAAAATCCTACCATTTGCAGCAACATGGATGGAGCTGGAGGGTATTATGCTCAGTGAAACAAGCCAAGCGGAGAAAGAGAAATACCAAATGATTTCACTTATCTGTGGAATATAAGAACAAAGGAAAAACTGAAGGAACAAAACAGCAGCAGAATCACAGAACTCAAGAATGGACTAACAGGTACCAAAGGGAAAGGGACTGGGGAGGATGGGTAGGTAGTGAGGGATTAAGGGGAGGAGAAGTAGGGGGGTACTAAGATTAGCATGCATTGGGGATTAGGAGAAAAGGGAGGGCTGTACAACACAGAGAAGGCAAGTAGTGATTCTACAATATTTTGCTATGCTGATGGACAGTTACTGTAAAGGGGTTTATAGGGGAGACCTGGTATAGGGGAGAGCCTAGTAATCATAATATTCATCATGTAAGTGTAGATTAGTGATACCAAAAACAAAGCAAAAAAAAAAAAAAGGGCAGTTCCTGTGTGGTAACTTCCAACGAGTTCTACACAAGGGTATAAAGGGCATATAAAAGTGTAGGCAAAGGGTCTGTTTGTGTTTATACAGAGGATCAAAGCCTAATTGGGCTACCCCGAAAATGAACTAAGATACGATATGAAAAAGAACTTCCAACATCTGCACTCTCTGGAAGACTCATACTAGAAGATGATCATCAAAAAACCCCAACAAAATCCATGCACTGCTACAGCTGTAGATGCACTCATCCCACCAGTTCCTGGACTTGCCATGGGAATGAGAAAGGAGATATCTAAGCTGGCCTGTGCATACAGTAAAACAACAAATTTGACTGATTCTATACTGTTGGAACTCAACCAAGAATTTGGAGAAGTGCAAATTGTAGCGCTCCAAAGTCTTACAACTACAGACTATTTACTGTTAAAAGAACATATGGGATGTGAACATTCCCCAGGAATGGGTTGTTTTAATTTGTCTGATTTCTCTCAGACTGTTCAAGTTCAGTTGGACAATATCCACCATATCATAGATAAGTTTTCACAAATGCCTGAGGTGCCTAACTGGTTTTCTTGGTTTCACTGGAGATGGCTGGTAATTACAGATATGCTTTGGTTATGTAACTATACTCCTATTATGTTAATGTGTGTGCGCAATTTAAGTAGTAGCTTAAAACCTATATATGCTGAAGTTACTCTACAAGAAGATATGTCAAAGAAATAATCAATCTTCCCATGTTTTCTTCCGCCTGCTACTTCTGTAGCTTTTCTTCTTCCTTCCTTATTACAAACCTTAAATAGATTTCGTGCCTCATATCAAATTTACCAAGTATCATAATTCTTCCAAGTGGTAAAGTTACCTCAAGACAAATGCTGAGCATAGAAGAAACTGGGCATAAATATGCAAAGAAGTAAAAAGCTAACCTTTTCAAACAATAAGGCTTCCCTCTCACTTACCAAATTCACATTTCCCTGTATGGCCCCGGAAGATGACTGGTTAGCCAGAGACGGGTAAGATTCCTCAAGGGAGGAACAACCTAAGACAGGCACAGTCGCAGGGAGCCATCAGGTGAGAAATTGGGGATCAACAGAGATGAGGCTTAGAACCTCACCCCCCCCTGTTCTGAGAGAAATCTTCTGCATACGTGGATGTTTTATTGCCCTGGTCTAGCTTGGATTAACACATAGTCTACAGGCACACACCTGATCATATACATTTGCTCTCTTACAACACTAAACTATGGTTTCTACCTTTATCTTGTATCTACCTACCACTTCACCATTTTATTAAAAATAATAATAATAAAGAGAGAAATGTGGTATCCACATAGAAATCAAGTATAAAAACCAAATGAGTATTCATAATTGAACTGACTGTTTAGAGTTCATAATGCATGAGCAAAACCGAAAGTTTCTGTGATGACTGCCCTTGTACTGTTCACTAGGTAACTTATTCATTATGTAAGAATTTGTTCTACATGTAAGAACTTGTTTGTTATGCCTCAGAAGATTGGAGACTGACGAAAATTAGGCTTGAGGGGGATTAAGAATTGTGCATTGAGCATTGACTCCCCTTTACAGAATTTTATTGTCGTTAACAACCATTTTTGATCAATAAATATGAGAGATGCCCTCACAAAAAAAAAAAAAAAAAAAAAAGGACAGACTTCCAATGGTAAAATAAATAAGTAACCGGGATGTAATGTATAGCATAGGGAATATAGTCAAGATATTGTAACAGCTTCGTAGGGTGATAGATGGAACCTAGAATTATGTATATAAATGTTCTACCACAGTGTTGTAAAAAAAAAAAAAAAGTGCGGAGAGTGTGGGCATCCCTGTCTAGTTCCCGATCTCAGAGAAAATGCTGTCAGCTTCTTGCTGTTCAAAATAATGTTGGCTTTGGGTTTATCATAGATGGCCTTTATTATGTTGAGGTACTTGCCCTCTATTCCCATTTTGCTGAGAGTTTTTATCATGAATGGATGTTGAACTTTGTCAAATGCTTTTTCAGCATCTATGGAGATGATCATGTGGATTTTCTCTTTCTTTTTGTTGATGTGGTGGATGATGTTGATTTACTTTCGAATGTTGTACCATCCTTGCATCCCTGGGATGAATCCCTCTTAGTCATGGTGTATAATGCTTTTAATGAATTTTTGAATTTGGTTTGCTAATATTTTGTTGAGTATTTTTGCATCTACGTTCATCAGGGATATTGGTCTGTAGTTTTCTTTTTTGGTGGGGTCTTGGCCTGGTTTTGGTATTAGGGTGATGTTAGCTTCATAGAATGAGTTCGGCAGTATCCTCTCCTTCTCTATTATTTGGAAAACACTAAGGAGAATGGGTATTATGTTGTCCCTTTATGTCTGATAAAATTCCGAGTTAAATCCATCTGGCCCGGGTGTTTTGTTCTTTTGTAGTTTTTTGAATACTGCTTCAATTTCGTTGCTGGTAATTGGTCTGTTTAGATTTTCTGTTTCTTTCTGGGTCAGTCTTAGAAGGTTGTATTTTTCTAGGAAGTTGTCCATTTCTCCTAGGTTTCCCAGCTTGTTAGCATGTAGGTTTTCATAGTATTCTCTAATAATTCTTTGTATTTCTGTGGGGTATGTCGTTATTTTTCCTTTCTCGTTTCTGATAGTGTTGATTTGTGTTGACTCTCTTTTCTTCTTAATAAGTCTGGCTAGAGGCTTATTTATTTTGTTTATTTTCTCGAAGAACCAGCTCTTGGTTTCATTGATTTTTGCTATTGTTTTATTCTTCTTAATTTTATTTACTTCTTCTCTGATCTTTATTATGTCCCTCCTTCTGCTGACCTTAGGCCTCATTTGTTCTTCTTTTTCCAGTTTCGATAATTGTGACTTTAGACCATTCATTTGGGATTGTTTTTCCTTTTTAAAATATGCTTGCATTGCTATATACTTTCCTCTTAAGACTGCTTTTGCTGTGTCCCACAGAAGTTGGGGCATAGTGTTGTTGTTGTCATTTGTTTCCATATAGTGCTGGGTCTTCACTTTGATTTGGTCATTGATCCATTGATTATTTAGGAGCGAATTGTTAAGCCTCCATATGTTTGTGAGCCTCTGCTTTCTTTGTACAGTTTATTTCTAGTTTTATGTCTTTGTGGTCTGAAAAGTTGGTTGGTAGGATTTCGATCATTTGGAATTTTCTGCGTCTCTTTTTGTGGCCTAGTATGTGGTCTATTCTGGAGAATGTTCCATGTTCACTTGAGAAGAATGTAAATCCTGTTGATTTTGGATGTACAGTTCGATAGATGTCTATTAGGTCCATCTGCTCTACTGTGTTGTTCAGTGCTTCCGTGTCCTTACTTATTTTCTGCCCGGTGGATCTATCCTTTGGGGTGAGTGGTGTGTTGAAGTCTCCTAGAATGAAAGGATTGCAGTCTATTTCCCCCTTTAGTTCTGTTAGCATTTGTTTCACTTATGCTGGTGCTCCTGTGTTTGGTGTATATATATTTAGAATGGTTATATCCTCTTCTTGGACTGAGCCCTTTATCATTATGTCATTTCCTTCTTTATCTCTTGTTACTTTCTTTGTTTTGAAGTCTATTTTGTATGATATTAGTACTGCAACCGCTGCTTTCTTCTCGCTGTTGTTTGCATGAAATATGTTTTTCCATCCCTTGACTTTTAGTCTGTACATGTCTTTGGGTTCGAGGTGAGTTTTTTGTAAGCAGCATATAGATGGGTCTTGCTTTTTTATCCATTCTCTTACTCTGTGTCTCTTGATGGGTTCATTCAGACCTTTAACATTTAGGTTGACTTTTGAAAGATATATACTTATTGCCATTGCAATCTTTAAATTCGTGGTTACCAAAGTTCAAGTTTAGCCTCTTTAGTATCTTACTGCCTAACTTAGCTTGCTTATTGAGCTGTTATATACATTGTTTGCAGATTCTTTTCTTCTCTCCCTTCTTATTCCTCCTGCTCGATTCTTCATTACGTTGGGTGTTTTGTGCTGTGCTCTTTCTAGGAGTGCTCCCATCTAGAGCAGTCCCTGTAAGATGTTCTGTACAGGTGGTTTGTGGGAAGCAAATTCCCTCAGCTTTTGTTTGTCTTGGAATGGTTAAATCCTCTCTTATATTTGAATGATAGTCGTGCTAAATACAGTATCCTTGGTTCATGGCCCTTCTGTTTCATTGTATTAAATATATCATGCAATTCTCTTCTGGCCTGTAGAGTTTCTGTCGAGAAGTCTGATGTTAGCCTAATGGGTTTCTCTTTATAGGTGACCTTTTTCTTTCTAGCTGCCTTTAAAACTGTTTCCTTATCCTTCATCTTTGCCAATTTAATTATTATGTGTATTGGTGTTGTCCTCCTTGGATCCTTCCTGTTGGGGGTTCTGTGTATTTCCATGGTCTCTTCAATTATTTCCTCCCCCAGTTTGGGGAAGTTTTCAGCAATTATTTCTTCTACAATACTTTCCATGTCTTTACCTCTCTCTTCTTCTTCTGGAACCCCTATAATACGGATATTGTTCCTCTTGGATTGGTCACACAGTCCTCTTAATATTGTTTCATTCCTGGAGATCTTTTTATCTCTCTCTATGTCAGCTTCTATGCATTCCTCTTCTCTGGTTTCAATTCCATCAATGGCCTCTTGCATCCTATCCATTCTGCTTATAAACCCTTCCAGAGTTTGTTTCATTTCTGTGATCTCCTTTCTGGCATCTGTGATCACCCTCCGGACTTCATCCCATATCTATTGCGTATTTCTCTGCATCTCTGATAGCATGTTTATGATTTTATTTTGAATTCATTGTCAGGAAGACTGGTTAGGTCTGTCTCCTTCTCTGGTGTTGTCTCTGTGATTTCTCTCTCTGCCTGTAGCTTTGCCGTTTCATGGTGATAGGAATAGTTTGCAGAGCTGGGATGAGTGACGGCTGGAAAGACTTCCCTTCTTGTTGGTTTGTGGCCCTCCTTTCCTGGGAGAACAGTGACCTCTAGTGGCTTGTGCTGGGCAGCTACGTGCAGACACGGTTTCTGCTTCCTGCCCTGCTGCTATGGATTTCATCTCAGCTGTTGCTGTGGGCACGGCCTGTCTCGTGCACCTGCTCCAATGTGGTTGAGTCGCGTTTGAGGGGGGCTTCTGGCAGGCTATTTATCTCCATAAGGGGCCTCCCTGCTCCCTGCAGCCCATGGGTTAGGGTGCCCAGAGATCCCTGGTTTCCCTACCTCTGTATTAAGTATCCCGCCCTGCCCCCTTAACACTTCCAAAAAGTAGCCGCCAAAGCAAAACAATGACCACAAATAAAAAAAAAAAGTAAAAAGAAAAGGTGGCCACTCATTTTTCTTTATTATTGGGCGCCAGCCTCAGGCATCTGCTCACCTGTCTTCCTGCCATGTTTCCCTAGTATTGGGGTCCCTATCCATTTAAGACTTCCAAAAAGCGCTCGCCAAAACAAAACAGGAAAAAAAAAATGGTCGCTCGCTTTTCTGGTGTTCTCCGGCGCCAGGCCTCTGGTGCCCGCTCACTGTTCTTGCTGCCTTGTTTTCCTAGTATCCAGGGTCCCCTGAGTACGCACTGTGTCTGCACTCTGGCAAGGATGGCTGGGCTGGGTGTTCGGCAGTCCTGGGCTCCGTCTCCCTCCCGCTCTGAATATCCTTATCCCGCCGGGAGCTGGGGGGATGGGTGCACGGCTCCCGCCGGGCCGGAACCTGTATCTTACCCCCTTCGTCAGGCGCTGTGTTCTCTCAGGTGCGGATTTGGTCTGGATATTGTCCTGTGTCCTCTGTTCTTTATTCTAGGAAGGGTTGTCTTTGTTATATTTTCATAGATATATGTGGGTTTGGGAGATTTCCGCTGCTCTACTCACGACGCCATGTTCCAATCCCTCCTCCTGGTATATACTTCTTGATATCACATTTATATCTACCCACTTGATCTTACATTTCAAAATTCTCTTCTGAGCAGACCATTGATTTAAGGCTAGTAACATGACTCTATATCATGTAAGCCTGGCTTTAAAAATATTAATGATTATGAGATATTCCTATCAACAATTACTGAAAGAAACAATCAATATTGCCACCTTTACTGGGAAACCTGCATAGAATTAATACTTCTAGGTCTGCCTTTAGATGAAATAATACACTCCATTAAATTACATCTATACCTATAAAAGAGGAGAGAAAAAGAGTGATAGAAATTTTAATGCCTTAACGTTTTAATAGCTTCCTATAATAGATACCATTGTTTTATAGTCCTAAAAACTTATCAAATATTGAAGTAAAAATATCTGCCAAAAGTCAGATCCACAATAAATAGCTACTCCGAAAATGACGTAATAATCTTATATGGCTTTCAATTTTTTAAAAAACATTATGAAAACATGGAATTCTTTTAAATGAAAAAAATTAAAAACATGAAAGTAAAGAACACACTTGTGATACCACAGGCCCTTTAAGAAGATTCCAGAAAGAAATGGCCTGTGCCTCTAGCTCCTGGTGAGGATGCCACCCCCCAGTGACTCAGTGGCCAGGAAGACTATACCCTGAACCCCAGAGCCAAGGGTAAATCCCATTGCTCCACTGCCGACGCTCCATAATGTCTAACTTTTATTTAATGTCCAGCCCAATACTGACATGACACACTTCTATTTTTCATCCAGAGAGCAAACAAATACAAGTATTTGAACAAGAGAAAACAAAAAGAGCCAAATTTGGCTATTATTCCTCATTAAAACTTATAGAGTGTCAAGCTCCAAACCCCAAGGAAGATGCTGAGGCTGTAGCGGGAGACTTAACCACTCGGGAAAGGCAGGGAGAGGTGGAGAGAAGCATAGAGCGATCGCCCCTGATCGTCTCTGACATTTTACAGGTCTCACTGTGGGGATCCCGGGCTGCGGCAGGAGTTTGCTTCATGTGCCCGAGGCAACGTCTGTCACCCTTCAGCCCCACTGCTGCATCCCAAGGCCCGCGGTCTCGGATGTGTTCATGCCAGGAGTGTTGATGTGGGTCCTGTCTGCGCAGCAGACCCGGGGAAACTTTGCAGACTCAACACTAACAGAAACAAAAATTCCCTAACTCATTTACTTTTCACTCCGACCCATTGTAAGGGTGTCTTCATCCTCATTTTGTACATGAGGAAATTGAGGTTTAGAGAGATTACAGACGTTGGAAGTGATTACAACCATTAAAAGATGTCTCATGATGCAATCATGGGACTCCTGTCCAGGGTGAGGGTAGAAAAGGCAAAAGTGCCCCCTTTAAAAAGACATGTGTTTCCTACATTTTCTAGTTGCTCCTGTGTAGCAAGGGGAAAGAAACCTCAAGAAAGTGTGAGGTAGTGGATGGAGGCAGAGTGGCCTTGGGGACGCCAAGTGTATGGGAGTTGCCATCAGTCCTCACAGAATTCCTGGGAGGCATCAGCATCGTCCCCATTTGCTCACAAGGGGCTAAGGCTACTGCTCCACATGGGCCCCAGGCCACATAGGCAGGAAATGGAGTTGCTGAAAGGTGAGACCTGCCCACTCTCATAAGCTGTCCCTGAACTCCCCCTCTGCTGGGATATGCCCCAAGCTGCACTGTGTGCCTATTATTTACTTAATGCTCACGACAGCCTGCCTACGTGGTGTTTCACTGTGCATTTACAATCACCTAGTGTTACAGCTTTGAGAATGCCGCATGAAATGCAGTCTCTTTAGTTTTCAGTCCTTGCATTGTTTCCAAGGTTTGGGCATTCTGAGAACAGTCAGGCAGGGGACACATTGTCCATTTTAACAATATTTCATCTCTGGGTCTGAAAGACCTAGAGATCAGAAGAGGGGAAAAAGTCATAAAATATGCGGAGAAGATTAAAGTTCTCTGTTTTCTAAAAGAATTAAAAATGGAGAAAAGTTATTTCTCTGTTCATTCAACTAGCCTAAGTAACAAGCAACACCTCAGGTCACCTCTTAACATCACTCCACATGACAGCAAGCAGCCTCCTCGACATTACCATTACTCATTTGAGGCTGACACTGAGGTTATTCTAAATATCACTTAAATTTCTTCATACCACCATCATAGAATTATGTGTTTACAACTTTTATGACTTTATGTTCTTGAAATTAGCTGTGAATCTGGAAAATGTGAAACTTGCCTGGAACTGCTGCATTTCTTGATATTATATAGTGAGAGTGACATGTGTAATACACATGTCTGAGTTGTGATGTTCTGTGAAAGTTTGCAAATAGGTCCTTTGGAACAAAAGGGAAAATGTAGGATTTTCCTTTTGTGGGGCAAGGTAATTCTCAGAGGAATGTTGGGAGCTGGGCTCTGAACTCTGCCTCTGCTCCTCACAGTGGCATTCTGAGTCCTGCTCTTGGGGAGGGTGAGGAGGTGAGCAGGGGCCTGGGAGATTCCTGGCTGACGGGCAGGACTCTGGGTCCTGTGGGAGGTGGGGGTATGACTGCCTAACAATTCATTAATCTGTCCATCTGTTTTAGGCAGTGTTCTGAGTTTGTGTTATATTTAACAGCTTTAAAAAGTAGTTTAACTTTAAAGAGGCTTACTGTATACAAGGCAGGGTACCAAGCTCCACAGGTTTATGATCCTTTGTGTATGTTTCATTCAGAGTCGAATCTTCAGCACCTAGAAAAGTTCCTGGCTTCTAGTAGGGGACTGTTAAACATTTTTTAAGAATGATTACAACAGATGAAAAAGTCATGAATTCACTCATTCCTTCATTGAGATGGGATATGTGGTAAAATAGGGATGCCAGCAAGGATTTAGGATCATTTGGTGTGTCTGGGTTGGATCCTAGGAATCCGAATTGCTTTTAACTTTTTATCATAAATATTTCCAAACACACAGGAAAATAGAGTATAATGACTGCCTATATATCCATTACCTAGATTAATAGTTATTAACAGTTTTGCCATGTTTACACCATCAGTTTTTTAGCCAAAATATTTTAAATAAGTTAAATGGACATCATGAAAATCAGAACATTTTCCTTCTTTAAATCAATACCATTGTATAGCTAACATAAGTAATGGTAGTTTTCTATTATCGTCATCTAATAACTGATCCATATTCAAAATTTACCAAACGCTCCAAAAATTGTATGTTACCCCCGTTTTTGTCCTACCAGGATCCACTCCCCACTGTATTTGGTTGCCACATCTCTTAAGTCACTTATAATCTAGAATGGTGCTCCCCTGCCCCTTTCTCTAGCATGACATTAACTTGGTGAAGAAACAAGGCCAGATGTCCCTCAGAATGGCCTAGTTTCTGAATTTGTCCAACTTCTGAATTTTTGGTGGCATTTACCTTATTTCACTTACCCATGAATTCTCTGTAACTGGAGTGTGGATATAGAGGCTGAATTACATTCAGGTTAAACATTTCAGGCAAGACATCATCATTGATGCTGTATGATATTACTTTACCTCATGAGGTACATCTGACTGACTCTTTATCAGTAGTAAAGACAGCCTCATCTCTCCTTCATAAAGTTCTATTTCTTTTTTTTAACCATCAGATAATCTGTGGAGTCAGTATTGAGCAGTACTAGGGGATCCAGCTCTCCATAAATGTATCACCTAATTAATGGCTTAATCGTCCATTGATGATACTTGCCTCCATCAGTGACTTCACCAGGGGTTGCAAAATGTTGATTTCTCTATTTTTATTATTCCTTTTATGTTTATTAGTTGGCCGTCTTTGTCAGAGAGAAAGAGTGAGGGAGAGATTCATCTCATCAACTGCTTCTTCTGGAAAGGCAAGGTAAATAGTTATGTATTTGGATTGTCCCTTTAATAGTAAGGAGTAGACCTCAAATGTTTTTTGCCTGTTTTATCTTTGTTTTTCTCTTTTCTGAGTATCATTTTATAGACTTACAGGTTTGCATATAGTCAGTGGATTTCATTCATTTTGAAGTTGCAATTTCCCATCTTTGGCCAGTAAGAGCCCCTTCAAACTGCCTATTTTCCTGGCACAGGAAGGTGTCCCCAGCCCACCAAGTGCATTCCCTCTCCCAGACCCAGAATCAGCCACTTCTCTAAAAATCCCTGTTTCCTTTCATGGGGAAACTAGGTAAAGACACAACTCTGGCTGCTGAGTGTGCTCACTGCCACTGGGTCATCAAAGCTTCTAGGCTCTTCAATGGTCAAAAATAGGGAAAATACACAGGTATATATTTTAAATTCTTTGTTCATATTGAAATTTTCTATACAAATGTAACAATACTGAAGTTCTACTTTAACTTAAATTTTTTTACTAACATTACTTTTCTCTTACACAGAAAACATTTGCTAATATTAACATTTATTTCTGTATCTTTTAATACATATATTAGTTCTAAAATAACAATGTCAGTATTATTTCTTTTAACTCCTGAGTTAAACTTTACATTTCTTTTATCCTGAGAACACATCCCCCTAAGCAGGCTAAAACATTTGCCTTTAAGCATTGCAACAATTATTTTCTTGATGTGTTACCAATTAGGGATGTAAGTGTACTTTCTTTCAATTTTAGGAACTCTTGTTTTAAATATTTAAGGATTTACTTGGTCAAAAAATCAACATTAAATAAAAACACATGAGTCTTGCTTCCATCTCTGTCAACTCCATCTTCTGATTAAAAAAAAAATGTGTGCGTTTGAACTTTTTGTCTTGCCCTTGTTCTTTCCCCCCTTCTCTTCTGGAAATCTGTTGTTGTAGAGCTCCTAAGGAGCTCTGAGTGAGATAGGTGGCTGTGGAGGTTGTGTAGGGATGCTGTGATGACTGAAGCAGGGACCAGAGCCCAGGCAGGATGAAGAGGGCAGCCTCAGTAGGTGGTGGCCTGGCCTGGTATCGGTAGTCCGAGCCTGATCAGGGTTTGGAGGGAATTTTGAGGGGGGATAACTTGGAGAACCAGCAAGGTGTGGGCTTCCACACAGTGATTCCAACTGATGCAGGTATCCGAGTACAGGTGGAGGGAGGATAGTGTCTGAGGTGGGGAAATGGGCAGAGTCAGCTGGGGAGCTTGTGTACACAGAGGTGGAGCGCAGTCTACAAAATATATCTATGCACATAGAAATGAATATATATGTGTCTGTGTACACACAGACATGTACATGTATTCCTCTGTACCCAGCACTGTCTGATAACTCAGGGTAACATTTTAAGTTTTAGATTTTTCTGTGAGGATATATATACAAATTTTTAATAGTAAAAACGTACACAAACAAAAAGGACTGGACTGGGTTAGGCAAACACATTGTTCCCATTTTCTGCCTGAAACCTGGAAGAAGGGGCAAGTCCCCTATTTGCACTGCATCCACTCACATTTCCACCCCTCCAACTATGGCTCCTATTTCATCCCAAGTCTATTCAGACGCCTTTTAACCAGGCTCTCTGCACCCACACCTGGCGTCTCTCTGCCATAAGCCAGTGAGCATTCACAATTCACAGCTCTGCCCGTCTCCTCTTGCTGGTGCCCGTTAATGCATGAAGGCCACTTCCTGGCTGGCCTTTTCCATCTTCTACAGACTCAACATTTATCACTTCCTTTTTCCACACTTTCAACATTCACAATTTGCTCCAGCCCTACTTACAGACATGAGCTTCTCCCACACAACATGCTGTTTGATGTTTGGAGTTGTGTACATAGTTGCTTTTGTGTGGTTTTTTTCCTTCCTCTAGAATATGGGGTGAGGCGAGTGGAGGCCTTGTCTGTTCTGTGTACAGCTGCATTCCAAGAATTTTGATTGATTTCTGGCACTTCAAAGACACGTTTATAGGATTTGTTGTATAGATGATGGGATGAATTCTCCAGAACCTTTGCACATGCTGTTCCTTATATTTAAACTGTCTTCCTTCTCCCAATGCCCTTCATGAGTTAAATACTATTTCTCTTGTAAAACTTAGTTAAAATATCAATTATTCCATGGAGATATTGCTAAGATCTATCCCTCACCCAAGAAATACACACACACACACACACGCACACACACACACACACACGCACAGTTGGGTTATCTCTCTCCTCTGAGCTTCCCTCACATACCACCTCCATGTATAAATCCCATGAACAGCTGGCTGTTTAGAAAAGATTAATTCTCCCCCTTCATCCTGTAGAATTACCAGAAAATGGCTGCCCAGGTACTGCATTATGTGGGGCCAATGTGACCAGCACTGACAAATGGCTTGTGGGCACCACTTCCAAACCTGGCCCAAAAAATATTCCTGTGACACCCTCTAGTTTCCTCTTTCTTCTACCTGTTGACTGGATGTGAAGTATCCAAAAGAGAACTCTAAGGCCATGGGAATAGTTATATCCACATGAAAACTACCTTGCAAACTCCTGCACTATTCTGCAATGACGGCAGGAAATGCCATCTATTGTGGCTAGCAACAGGGCTTGGGGCCCTTTGTTACTGAGGTTACCCTTCCCAACTTACACAGCATGCCTTTCCACAGCACAGAGTGCTGTCACTGCCATGCGTCTCTCCTTGTCTGTAGTCTGAGCTACTTGGGGCAGGGAATGTGTGTCACATCCCACATGACCAGGGTGTAGTCCAGGGTCTGGCATATAACTTTGAGCAGTTAATCTGTCTGTCAGTGGGTTGATGACTCAGAAAAAGTAAGACAAGGCCAGTTATTGCTTTTCTCCCCAACAAAGGTTTTCCTGTGAATTCGTCTGCTATTTCCACTATAGATGATGTTTTACCTTCAGCATCACTGGGGCACCCTCCTCTCTGCTGAGACACTTCACCTGTCTTCCCAAGGCCCTGTGCTGGCAGGCTGTTCATCTCAGGCTCTACCCACGGAGCTCACGGAGGAGAACTAATTTTGGAAAAGCCATCTATGCCTGACCTTTATTCTACCCTGCTCTGAAATACTTTTTTTTTTTTTGCTTTATGTGTCAATTTTTCCCTGCTCACAATAAAATTGTGCCTAATTTCCATTCTCCTTTCCAGCTTAAACTGCTCATTACTGCTTCTTGCTTTGGTGGCTTTATTCTGGTGAGCCCTACATTCAGTTGAGATTGTAAAACAAAATTAGGTGGGCGTTATTTGTTTCTAAAACAAAGTGCAAAAACAAAGTGGACTTTTCAGTTCTAAGCTCACATCCAGCTCACCACATCAATTAATCCACTGAGGTCTGGTGGGAAGATCACTTCAAATAATTATTAAAAAACAGTAGAAGTTACCATCTCAAGGAACTATGTACTGGGCACTATAGTAGACACCTAAAATGCCTCATTTTTATGGTCTGTTCAGGATACTTGAGACATTGAACAGAGGCAATATTGATGAGTATGTCAGGATACACAGCATACACCTAGACTTGCCCAGAAATAGCAGTTCAAATGGTGACCCTGGCCACATGTCAAATGAAGGAACAGTGACAGGGTGGAGCAGGCAGCTTATCAGGTCACACAGCTTGGGAGGTGGGAGGATTCAAAGACAGGTGTGCCTGACCCCAAAGCTCATGTTCTATTGCCTTTGTCTAAAGTCCTGGGGAGAGTGGGAAAAGGTGGAAAGGCAGAGGGTGGAAGTGAGGAGAAGGGGAGATGAGGGTGATAGACTGGTTATATCAGCCTGATCAGCTGATCAGACCCCCAGACTGCCATTCCCACTGCCTAGATGCCCCCTTCTGAGATGCAAAGACACATGGAGAGTATGGTGGGAAACAGTCAACACATGTTCAGTAATGATGACTTTCTAAATTTTTCTTGGAGAAAGAAAGAGAAAGTGAGAAAAAAGGGAACCAACTCAGAGGCTTGGGAACCACAAGGTAATCTAAAGAGGTTCATGGGAAATCTAACTCCTGAGGCTTCCCAGAAGACCCCAGGTTTTACCAGAAATTGTAACTTATGTTTCAGCTTTAAGACTAATTCATGACTCAACCAAAGTTGTCAGGAAATTGTTTACCATTGCATATGCAGGTGGTTTTACACAATAAAACCTCACGTTAGCAAATGCTTATCACAGAATTAGAAACTGTATTTGACTTGTGAATGCTATAATGTTTCAAATCTGTTGCTTTATAAATAAATGTTTTACTTCTGCATTTTACATTAGCTAACATGCCTTGGTTGCATCTGAAGAAATATGAAATTTAAAGAAATGACAAGCACTTCAACTGAACAAAAAATCACTACCACGGGGTATCTTAAATGGCAGTTCATACTGAGTCACTTGATTGATGTGACTCTGCCTATTGCCCTTCAAGTGCTATAAACAGATATTTATCCAGTCCACATCCAGCACATTAGTTCGTGGAAAGGTACAATTATTTCTGCAAGTAAACCAACCAAATGTTAGAAATGAGTTAGGAGGCAGCAACATGGAGATTGAGTTCTGAAAGTTTTAGGATGGAAAAAGTTGGTAAAGAAAACCGCAGAGAGAAAGAGAGAAGGAGCATTAAAAAATCTTCAACCCAAATCATGATAGGCTCAGGGTTGGGGAGAAAAGCTGGGTTTTGCATTTTTCTGATAGCTCCTGGTTCTGATGCTGTCATTTGCATTTCAGCTCACTTTTCCATTAGATCTCAGGACCCTGACAGGTCAGCATTGACGGTACAGGAGATGCAGCAGAACAAATATCCATTTTTTAAACAAGGTAAAAGAAATATTTTAAACTGAAACTGCTGCCACTAATATCTAGCTGTGTTTCCACCAATCTGTGTGGTTACATCTTAGTGCTTTCCTGTATTAATAGCCTTTCCTGAAATACCCTGATGGGCTCTGTTTGGTTAATTCATTCTCCTTGGCCATCAGTGATCTAGAGAATTCCTGAAAGTTCATCTTGCCATTCAACAATGCTGTGATACAGAGTGGTGCAGCGTCATTTGATGAATAGGAAGAGTCTTAGCCTCCGCTGGTAGTACACCTAAGACTGCAGTGAAACCACCATTTGCAGATGTGGCATATTTTTGCCTCTGGGAAAATGCAGGCATCAGCTGTCAGTTCATTTTGAGTTTACAAAATGAGCTAATATTCAGGAAATTGTTTTATACCCTTCAGAAATGATCACAAAGGTGTTATCTTTGTCTCTTACATACTCAGGAAGACTTGTAAATGTCTTCCCCATCTAATCTTGTCCAATTATGTCTCTTTATGATAACCAGTGGGAAGGAAAAGTATTGCCCATCAGCACTTAGTGTTGAAATATGACTCAGCAAATTATCCTCAGTTGAATGATTCATTTCCTAGTCTCCTCAATTCATTTGAGTGATATTACATCATATGTGCACAACTGCAGGGTTAACTAGGTATTATTTATTAAGCATTTATTATGTACCATGCCCAGGACTAAACATTTTACATTCATTGACTCATTTAAGCCTCATAAATACAATTTGAGGTAAATACTATTATTATCTCACTTTATGGATATTCAAGAACAATATTTAGTAGAAGAATTAAAACACAAATTTGTCTTACTCCAGACAGACTTATAACTTCTGTAGAATGATACTAGGAGTGGCTGAGACTACAGATTCTAGGTCATCTCAACAACTGTAATGATGGGGTCCAGGATATGCTACCCCAAACTATGTTAACTTGGCATGTCGAATATTTTAAACTGAAGGAGTTTGGTAAAATAAAAGAGGCAGGAAGTTGACTCTGACCTTCTCCCTGTCCTTATATCCTGAAACAGATCATATATTCCTTATGACATGTGCCCTTCCTATACGCAGAGGAAAGGAGAATCCTTTTCTTTGAAGACATAGGGATACAAAGAAGAATCCTAATGAGCAGGAATTGATAAGTTTCCCGTATTTATTACAGTTCCTCATACTCATTAACCTGTACTATTTTTCCACAACTGTCCACTCATTATCAAACCCAGCACAAAAATACTCATGGCCAACTGTTTCTGTGGGTCATCCCTTCCCTGTGAAGTCTCCCATATCACACAAAACTTATAAATAAGTGGGTGTACTTTTCTCCGGTTAGTCTGTCTGTCAGTTTAGTTTTCAGACCCAGAAATCCTAAGGTGGTCAAGAATAATGCCCCACCTCCTGCAGTGGTCCCAGTTGATGCTAAGCACAGCACTCTACAGTGGACATCATACTATCATTTATATAAGGAAACTGAAGCTCCAAGCATTTACATGACTGGGGTAAGTTAGTGTGGTTAAATTGGGTGAAAACACAGAATATAGTTCAGATGATAGCAAAAAATATTTTAATATATGTATGTCCAAAAAATAATTCCTTCTCTGAAATTCAAATTTAACTTGTGTTTATATGGCAATTTTAGTCTGAAGTACCAGTTCTGGTGTAACACGGGCTTCTCCTCAGAGCCCAGGGCTCTTTCCACTACTCCATGGGAGGGGTCTACACTCCCAACCCAGAGCTGCAAATGGACAGGTATAGAAACTGCCTCAGTCAGACCATCACATAGCCATGGAAGCTAACATTTGGCACTACAGACACATCAGCTTTGTAGTTGGAATCTAATGCATACACCTAGGGGTCAAACATTACAAATTTTTTTAATAAGTCAACTTAGCTTTTGTTTTAAATCCTCCTTCACCTGGGATAGTGGAAACACAGCTTTCTGACCCTCTCCCTGGATGTGCCAACATGAACACAGAAATACAATAGAAAGTGTATATTCGTCTGGGCCTCATTCCTGACACTGGGTTCCCAAAGCCCTGGGAATTTCCTGGGTAATAGCAGCATCTTTTATTGTAAGTAGGTGGTTCTGGGTGGGCTCTGCTTGGGTGCCTGAAAGGCAGAAAGCCCAAGTCATGACTAGAAGCTTGGAATTTTCAGCCTCACCCCTCCATTCTCCAGAGAAAGGGGAGCGGATAAAAACAGAGTTAATAATAGGTCATACCTGTGTCTCAACAATTGGAGTTTGGTGAGATTCAAGGTTGGTAAACACATCCATGTGGTGTACTGGGAGGGTGATGAGTCCCAACCACACAGGGAAGAATGAAGCCTTCTGCTGGCCCAAGGGAGATCCCTCACAGTAACAAAAAAGTGTTAGAAACCATTTCTCACATGGGGTAGACCTTCTGTAACCTCCATTGATCATGGCACCAGCTTCACTGGGCAATTCATACAAGTCTTAATGAAAGATAAAGGATGTACCCCAGTTCGCTAATCATTTATCTACTGAAGCACATCCTGATTTCCTTAGGCTTTTAGCCATTATGAATAGAGGTACTATGTAAAATTGCATGGTGAGTTTTGTTGAGACACAGTTTTTCAAAGCAGTTGTCTAAATAACAGCAACGCAATTCTTGGATCCTAAAGTGAGACTTATCTTTTCAATGGTAAGATAGTTTTAATGGTTCTTTTTTGTTTTATGGATTTTTGTGTATCTTGAGTACAAATACTTTATAAAATATGTATTTACCAACATTTTCTCCCAGTGTGTAATTTGTGTTTGGGTTCTTTGAACAAGATTTTATAGAGTAGAAATCTTAATTCTATAAATCCCACATGATGTATCCTTTCTCTTTTTTGTATAGGATTTTGGTGTTGGTGGTTAAAAGTCATCAGCAAGTGTGTATAGATTTTCTTGCTTTTACATAGAATTTTTATAATTTTGCACCTAAAAATTGTCTATGGAGAATGTTGAGTGAATTTTTGTGTAAGTTGTAAAGCTTGTGCGTACCTTCATTGCATTCTGTATGTTCTCCAACAAATTATACCAGACATGGGAAATTCCTGCAAATTGGGGTTTGATTTTCCAAAATTTTGTGATTCATCAATCGAGCCACGAGGGGACGCCACCTTCCTCGAGTTGTGAACCCTCGTCCCATATCACATAAAACTTAGAAATAAGTGGGTGTACTCCGCCCACCGTGGCCCTCAGGCGATGCCTTTGCCCTGTCTGTGGACCTGCGTGGCGCATGCGCGGTCAGGCCCCAGGACATCCTTCTGGCTCTGGCAGCAGCCGGGATTCCTCAGGCTCCCGTGCGGCACGGTCCAGGACACTGCCGTCCGCGGCCGCTGTGAAAGCTCGGTTTTCTGAGGAGCCACGGGACGGAAAGTTGAGGAGAGGCTCCCCGTGCGTCGCCTGCAGAGCGCTCCCCTTCACGGGCCTGGGAAGGAAGGCCTGCGGCAGGGAAAGGGGTCTCAGTTGAATTTGGGGGAGCGGCTGACGCGACGGGTGGAGTTGAGGGGGCGGGTGAGTCCGGGACACAGCTGAGTCCGTGCCGGGGCGAGTGAGCGGCGCCCAGTGCGTCCCCGGGAGCCCGTGCGGTGGGTGGATTGGCCGCACCTGCGGGAGGCCCTCCAGGCTCCAGGCGTCCTTCCTGACAAGGCTCTGAGACGGTATTGGGGCAGAGGGGACTTGGTTGCTGAATGGCCTGCTTACCTGGGGTTCAGGTCTTGCGGTGTGCCGAGCACACAGGGTGGGTTCCTGAGAAGAGTCCCCTGTGTGGGGTCCGCTTGGGAGTCTCCCTCCACGCTCAGCACGGCACTGACACAGCCCAGCTTCCCGAGGGCTGCCCCCCATCCGTGGCCTGTGCTCGGGCCTCGTGCGCTGCCTCCAAGGGAAGAGCCGGATTGGTGAAGCAGAGGGTGCCCCGTGTTCTGTTACCACACCCGCTTCTGCTTGGGCGCCACACAGGGTCTCGGTTGCTGCAGCACTGCTTTGTAATGGGGTGAAAGGGCGCCATGCTCCTGCTCCGCTTTCCCAGGATGGCTGTGGGGATGGGGTCCCGTGCAGTTCCACCAAGCCTGCAGGGTGTTTGCTTGGTTTCTGTGAGAAGTGCGATGGAATTTTGGTGAGAGACGCAGGGGTTGTGCACATTGCTGTGTGTGGAGGGACTTGTAACAACCTAACTCTTCCCGTCCACGTCTGCAGGGTCCACAATTTTCAGGTCCCCCACCTCCTCGGTTAAGTTTGTCCTTAGGTACCTGTAACTTCTGGAGAAAATTCCTGAACTAAATACCTTTAAGCCGAAATCAGTCAAAGGGAGAAATAAAGTGGGAGAAACCCGTTTGTTACCTACTAGTAGTCATCCACTTCAGCTTGCCCGTGTCTGTCACAACCAGGCTTCAGAAGAAGGGGCCCCACCGAACTTCTCCAGTCCAAATATGCCCTCGCTCGCCCTCGTAATTACCTGTTGATAGAGAGATGGACTATTTCTCTCCACTTCTTGGAAGCACCTACTGATGTGGAGATTCACGAATTCTAGGTGAGATACTTTGGAAATACTACAGTTTTTTCCACAGCACTTTAGTCTTATTTATTTCTTTGGTATCATTAATCTACAATGACATGAGCAACATTATGGTTACTAGTTTCCCCACATCATCAAATCCTCAGAACACACCCCATTACAGTCACTGACCATCAGTGTAGTAAGATGCTGTAGAATCACTAGTCTTCTCTGTGTTGGACAGCCCTCCCCATACCTCTCCTGGCACATTATGTGTGCTAATCATAATGCCTTTCCCCGCTTACCCTCCCTTAGCACCCTCCCTCCCCAGGGCCTTTCTCTTTGGTAACTGTTAGTCCATTCTTGTGTTCTGTGAATCTGCTGCTGGTTTGTTTCTTCCGTTTTTTTCTTTATTCTTACACTCCACGTATGAGTGAAATCATTTGGTACTTGACATTTTCCGTCTGGCTTATTTCACTGAGCATAATACCGTCTAGCTCCATCCAAATTGTTGCAAATGGTAGGAATTGTTTTATTCTTACACAACACTTTCTTCTTTATGATGCACTTGTAAAGGGCATTATTTTCTTAATCTCTAATGGTTCGTTATTAGTGAATACAAGCAAATGACTTTTATAAGTTGGTTTGGTATCTTACAAGTTTACTGAATTCATTTTTATTTCTAACAGGTCTTTGGTGAAGTAGGGCGGGAAATTGGAATTCTAAAATTCCACTTTTTGTTCCCCAGGTCTTCCCAACATCCAAGGCCAAGTGGCTGCAGGGGAACCTGACACAGGCCTTCTAATGAGCCCTGGACCCCTGCAAGGTGCCATTTGTTTGAACTGGGTGGAAGGGCTTGGCCTCTCTTGACAGGGTGTTATGTCTGCTCTGCTTTTCTTATGGTTATTTTGCAAACTGCTTTCCAGCAATTAAAAACCTACAGAAAACTTGTAGTGTCAGTACAGATTCACTTTATACTGAATTTCCTAGCATCTCACTTTGCCACAGTTTCCACTTCACACAAAATTTCTGTGGTGTCTACCCCAAACAGGGACACGCTTCCAGGGAAAGAACATCTGACTGCAAATGAGGGAAGTATTAGGGTCTCCACATGATAATCCAATGCACAGAACAATCACAGCTGTAACCATCTGCTCCAGCTGTTGGCACATGTCTTCCTATCCTGATGCAGTTTCCTTTTTCTGGAACTGTTCCCGAGACTTTACCTCAGTTGGTTTCTCTGGGACTTTGAATAAGCAGGATCACATAATATTTGTCCTTCTTGGGGGGGCACATTTCCCTGAGCATAATGGCTTTATGGGTCCATCTGTGCAGCAGGTTCTAGGACTCCTTGTTTACTCCACTGTGTAGAGACCACATTGTTTTCATCTGTCTGTGGACACCCGGGTCATCTCCACCTTTTGGCTGTTGTGACTCATGCAGCTGTAAACAGAGGTGTGCAATATCTACGTCCCTGCTTTCCTGTCATTTGCGCAAATGACCTGAAATGGAATTGCTAATTATATGTTAACTATGCTCGAGTTTTGGGGGACACTCTTCACACACAGTGTTTTCAAATCAGCTTTGGACCATTTTTCTTTATTTCTATATTTGGCAGAATAATGTAGTTTATGGATCAACCCTGTTTTGTTCATCTGTTCATCCCTTGATGGGCACTTGAGTTGTTTCTACCTTTTTACTGTGGTGAGCAGTGCTGCTAAGAACTCTTGGGCCAGTTTCTGTTTGAACAGCATTTTCATTTCTTTGTGGTATTTATCTGGGAGTGGTTCTTACCCACAATTAGGTAACTGTATTATATATTATGAGGAAATGCCAAGCTGTTGTATACAAGCTGCATGTTTTATATTTCCACAAGACAAGGTTAGGGGCTCTAATTCCTATGCATCCTTGGTAACATGTGATTTTGAATTTTCCTGAGTATGGCCAATGCCATGTGCTTGCATTGGGTGGGGGTCTCTGTGGTCTAATTTGCATTTCCATAGCAACTGATACTGTGTGAGACCTCTTCATGTGCTTGTTGAACATTTGTATGTCTTACTTGGAATCTTAATCCACTTTAAACATTTGTCTTGTCTTGTTGCCTTGTACTAGTTTGTGGTGTTTCCTGGGTTACAGGCTCTTTTTAGATGTACATCGTGGAGATATTTCCTTTCATTCTGTGACTGTTTTTCACTTTCTGGTTGGTGACTTTTAACGCAGAAAAGTTTTTAATTTTATGCTCTCTTCTGTTGCTTGTCCTTTGGTGTCAGATCTGAGAAATCATGGCTAAATCCAAGGTCATGAACATTTATCCTCATGTTTTATTCTAGACTCTGTTGTTTTTTAAATATTATGTAAGCCCTTTGTCTTTTCTGAGTTAATTTTTGTATGTGATATGTGTTAAGGGTTCAGTTTCATTCATCTGCATATGGACAGCTATTTGCCCAGCACCGTTTGCAAGGAAGACAATTCTTTCCCTAATTTAATTCTGTCCACGCTTGTCAGAAAGCAAGTGACTGTATATGGTTTGGGTCACTTCTGGGCTTTCCACTCACTTCTGTTGATCTGTGCATACAGTTGACCCTTGAACAAAATGCGGGGTTGTGTAGCTGATATCCCACAGAGTCAGAATACACATAAAACATCTCACTCCCCCCAAACTTAAGTATTATCCTAATCTCATTGCATATTTTTACTGGAAGACTTACCAATAATATAAACAGTTAACACATACTTTGTACATTACACATGTTTTGTGCTGTATTATAACTGTAAGGTAAGCTAGAAAAATCAAGTGTTTCTAATTGTCTTAAGTCTTATGTGAGAGGTACCCTCCCTTTATGAAGAGGAAAGGAAAATCCTTTTCTTTGAAGACAAAGGGACAGAAAGAGGAATCTTAATGAGCAGGCCTTGATAAGTTCCACCTATTTACAACACTATCTCTGAACCTGTCATATTTCCCCACAAATGTCCACTCCTTATCAAACCCAGCACAAATTGCTCAGGGCCAACTGCTTCTCTCGGTCTTCACTTCCTTGTGAAGTCTCCCATATCACATAAAACCTATTAATAAATGGGTGTGCTTTTCTCTGGTTAATCTTAGTCAGTTTCATTTTCAGACCCAGCAACCCTAAGAGGGTCAAGAACAACTCCCCCAGCCCTTGCAGTGTTCCCAGTTGATACTAAGCACAGCACTCTACAGGGGGCATTATTCTATCTCTCAGATGAGTAAATTGAAGCTCCAAGCATTTAGATGACTGGCCTAAGTTACGGCTGCCAGTCTTGGGGTAAAAAACACAGGATATAGTTCAGATGATAGCAAGAATTATGTTAATATAAGTATGTCCAAAAAATTATTTGTTCTCTGAAATTCAAATTTAACTTGTGTTTCTATGGCAACTTTAGACCAAAGTCCCAGTTCTTTTGTAAGATAGGTTTTTCTCTGAGCCCAGGGCTCTTTCTCCTACTACAAGGGAGGGGCCTACACTCCCCTCTCAGACCTGCGAATGGACAGTCATAGAAACTGCCTCGGTCAGACCCTCAAATAGCTGTGGAAGCTAATACTTGTCACTATAGCCATATCAGCCTTTTAGTTGTAATCTAATCCATACACGTTGGGGTAAAACATTATAACATTTTAAAGAAGTAAACAGTTTTTGTTGTAAATCCTCCTTATCCTAGGATAGCAGAAGCAGAACTTCCTGACCCTCTTCCTGGGATGTGCCACTGTGAACACAGAAATACAACAGAAAACATATTCTGGTCTTTGCCTCATTCCTGATCCTGGGCTCCTAAATCCCTGGGAATTTCCTGGGTAAGAGAGTCTTTTATACTAAGTAGGTGGTTCTGGGTGTGTTCTGCTCAGGTGTCTGACAGGCAGAAAGCCCATGCCATGATTAGAAACTTGGAATTTTCAGCCTCAACCCTCCATTCTCCAGAGAAAGGGGAGGAGATAAAAATGGAGTTAATAATACATCATACAAGTGTCTCAAAATATGGATTTTGGAGAGCTTCCAGGTTGGCAAACACATCCATGTCGTGTACTGGGAGGGCGATGTGTTCCAACCCCACAGGGAAGAATGAAGCCTTCTCCTGGCCCAAGTCCAAAGCCTTCATAATTACAAAGAAGCTGTTAGAAACCATTTCTCATGTGGGGTACACCTGTGAGCACCAGTGATCAAGGCACCAGCTTCACGGGCAAATCACTGTACATTTCACTGTACAAATTGTAGTGAAATGTAATGGATGTACCCCAATTTGCCAAAGCATTCATCTGCTAAAACACATCCTGATTTCTTTAAGTTTTTAGCCTTTATGAATAGAGCTATTATGTAATACTGCATTGTGGCTTTTGTTGGGACATAGTTTTTCAAAGCAGTTGTATAAATACTGGTGATGTAATTCTTGAATGTCATGGTGAGACCTTTTTTAATTGTAAAATATTTTTAATGGCTCCTTTTTGTTTTATGTATCTTTGTATATCTTGAGTACAAATCCTTTATCAAAAATGTATTTTGCAAATATTTTCTTTTAGTTTGTGTCTTGTGTTTGGGTTCTCTGAGCAATGTCTTTTAGAGTAGAAATTATAACTCTATAAAGCACATGTGATTATTTTTCTTTTGTGGATAGGCCTTTGGTGTTGGGTTCAGCAAGGTTGTGTAGATTTTCTTGCTTTACCTAAAAATTTTATAATTTTGCATCTAAAATTTGACTATGAAAAATTTTTTTATGAGTGTACCACTAAAAATTTTTTAAAATTAAGTATTATTGACATACACTCTTATGAAGGTTTCACATGAAAGAACGCTGCGGTC
Source organism: Manis pentadactyla (assembly GCF_030020395.1). Classification (NCBI taxonomy): domain Eukaryota; kingdom Metazoa; phylum Chordata; class Mammalia; order Pholidota; family Manidae; genus Manis; species Manis pentadactyla. The sequence goes on from NW_026645214.1 coordinate 717,199, forward strand.
ACTACATCCACCCATATTATCAAGTCCCCTCCATACCTCATTGCATTCACTGTCCATCAGTGTAGTAAGATGCCGCAGAATCACTACTTGTCTTCTCTGTTCTACAATGTCTTCTCTGTGGTCCCCCACACCATGTGTGCCAATCATAATACCCCTCAATCCCCTTCTCCCTCCACTCTCACCTGCCCTCCCACACCCCTCCAATTTGGTAACTACTAGTCCCTTCTTGGAGTCTGTGAGTCCGCTGCTGTTTTCGTCCTTCATTTTTACTTTGCCTTTATACTCCACCAATGAGGGAAATCATTTGGCATTTGTCTTTCTCCACCTTGCTTATTTCACTGAGCATAATATCTTCCAGCTCCAACTATGTTGTTGCCTATGGTAGGATATGATTTTTCTTATGACTAAGAAGTATTCCATTGTGTTTATGTACAACACCTTCTTTATTCATTGATCTCCTGATGGACACTTAGGTTGCTTCCATATCTTGGCTCTTGTAAAAAGTGCTGCAACAAATATAGTGGTGCATATGTCTTTTGGAATCTGAGAAACTATATTCTTTGGGTAAATTCCTAAGAGTGGAATTACCGGGTCAAATGGTATTTGTATTTTAAGTTTTATAAGGAACATGCCTATGGGGAATTTCGAGTTAATTTTGGTGTAACTTGTAAAGCCTTTGCCTACTTCATTTCATTCATTTCACTCTCAAAGTGGAGAAGACACAAGAAATTTGTGCCCATTGCGGCTTGAATTTCCAAAGATTTGTGGTTCATCAGTTTAGCCACAAGGGGGCACCACCTTCCCTGAGCTGTAAGCACGTATCCTGCAATGCTCACCGTGACCCGCAAGTGGCGCCTCTGCCCTCTTTGTGGACCAGCAGGGCTCATGTGCGGTCAGGACGCAGGCCTTTTCTATCGGCTCTGACCGGTGCCGGTATTGCTCCGGATCCCCTGCAGCTCCGTGACACCGTTGGCCGCGTCCACACGGGCACCTTGGTTTCCTGAGGAGCTGCAGTACGGAAAGGTAAGGAGAAGCTTTCCGTGCATCTCGTACTGAGCACTCCTATTCAGGGGCCGGGAGAGGAAGGCCTGCGATGGTTAACGGAGTATTTGCGGAGTCTGGGCCACGACGGGTGCAGCTGAGTTCAGGGTGTGGCGCGCGGCACTCAGGGAGAGTTCGGGACCGGGCTGAGATCAGGCTGGGGCGGGTATGTGGTGTCCAGTGCTTCCCCGGCAGCCTGTGTCTCCACGCTGCGTGCCTCGGGCACCTTGCCGTGGGTGGATTGTCCACACCTGCGGGAAACCTTCCAGGCTGCAGGCATCCTTCCTAACAAGGCTCTGAAATGGGAATGGGGGCGGAGGGGAGTTGGCTGCTTAAGCGGCTCGCTTACCTGTGCTTCAGCCATTGCTGAGCGCCCAGCATACAGGGTGGTTTCTTTCGAAGGGCACCCGAAGTGGGGTCCACCTGGGAGGCCTCACTGGGCACAGCATGGCGCTGACCCAGCCTGGCTCCCTGAGGGTGGCCAACACTCTCTGCCTGCGACCGGGGCCTCGTGAGTCGTTTCTTCATGCCGAGCAGGTTGGAGGATGAAGGGCACTTGGTGTTCTGTTTAGACTCCCGCTTCTGCTTGGGCGAAACATGGGGTCTCCGCTGCTACAGGTCCACAGTGTAGTGGGAGGTCAGGGCACGATACACGGGCTCTGCTTTCTCATGACGGCTGTGGGGATGGGGTCCTGTGTGGTTCTATTCAGCCTGTTGGGTGTTTGCTTCTTTGTGAAGTGTGGTGGAATTTCGATGGGGTTCCCACGGAGTCTGAAGGTTCCTGTTGGTGGACAGAATTTGTAATAACCTAACCCACCCCCGCCCCATCCTGGTCTGCAGTGTCCACAGTGTTCAGGCCTCAAGCTTCAAGCCTCCCGCCTCATTGGTTAGGCTTCTCCTTAGGTACTTCATTCTTTATGATGCAGTTGTAAAGGGCATTGTTTTCTTAATGTCTCTACCTGACTGTTGGTTATTGGTGAACAGAAGCAAACAACTTCTGTATGTTGATTTTGTATCCTGCAAGATTATTGATTTAATTTTTAGCTGTAACAGGTTTTTGGTGGAGTAGTGTGGAAATTGGAATTTAAAAATCCCAGTGTTCCACTCCAGGTCGTCCCAACACCCAAGCCCAGTGTCTGCAAGGGAATTTTACCACGTGTCTTGTAGTGACTCCTGCAGGCTAAGTAGTGTTCCACTTCGGGTGAACTGAATGGGGAGGGCTTGGCCTCTGTGACAGGGTGTGATGTCTGCTCTGCTTTTCTGGTGCAGGACTGACATGGTTGTTCTGCAAAGTAATTTACTTTCCAGCAATTTCAAGCACACAGAAAACTTGCAGTGTCAGTACAAACACTCTTTACACTAAATGTCCCATGGTCCCACTTTACCACACCTGCCACTTCACACAAAATTCTCTTGGCCTCTACCCTAAATAGGGACAAGTTTATAGGGAGCCACCACCTGACCCTAAATGAGGGAAGTATTATGGTCTCCACATGATAATCCAGTGCACAGACCCAGCACAGCTGTTTCCATCTACCCCAGCTGTGTGCAAATGTCTTTCTATTCTGAACACATTTCCTTTTTCTGGAACTCTTCCAGGGACTTTAGCTCAGATAGGCTCCACCAGATCTCACGTAAGTGGGATCACATAGTATTCATCCTTCTGTGACTGGTGCATTTCACTGAGAAAATTGGCTTTAGGATCCATCCATGCAGCAGGTGCCAGGATGCCCTTGTTCACTCCACTGTGTGGAGACGACAATTAGTTCATCCATTTGTCTGTGGACACGTGGGTCTTCTCCACCTTTTAACCATTGTGAGTCATGCAGTTGTGAGCATAGGTGTCCAAATATCTAAGTCCCTGCTTTTGGCAGATGCCCTGTGGTTTGGGAAGATGCCCTGAAATGGAATTGCTGCTCATATATTAACTGTATCTTGAAGTTTCTGGGGACACCTTCCCCACGCTCCACACCGTTTTCCAGGAGGCTGTGGACCATTTTCCTTTCTTTCTGTATATGGCAGAAAAATGCAGTTTATGGATCAACACGTTTTTATCCATCCATTCACCCCTTGATGGGCATTTGAGTTGTTTCTGACTTTTTGCTGTGCTGATCAATGTTGCCAAGAACTCGTGGTCCAGTTTCTGTTTGAACATCATAGTCATTTCTTTGCAGTATTATCTAGGAGTGGATGTAGAACCACAATTAAGTAATTGTATTTTATCTTTATGAGGAAACACCAAGTTGTTGTACACAGGCTGCACGTTTTACATTTCCACAAGCAAAGGTTAGGGGCTCCAGTTTTTCTGCATCCTTGGCAATGTGTGATTTTCAGTTTTCCTGAATATAGCCATTCCCATGTGTGTGCAGGGAATTCTATGGGACACCTTTCCATGTGCTTGTTGGAGCATTTGTATGTCTTCGAGTCTCTCATCCATTTAAAAAGTTGGGATGTTGTCTTGTTGCACTGTACAAGTTCATGGTGTATTCTGGATAACAGGCTCTTGTCAGATGTACAGTGTACAGATGTTTTCTTCTATTCCGTGACTTTTTTCACTTCTTGGTTGGAATCTTTTGATGCAGAAAAGATTTTAATTTGGAGGAAATTAATTTATTCTTTCTCTTGTTGCTTGTACTTTGGTTTCAGATCTGAGAAACCATAGCTAAATCCAAGGTCATGAAGACTTATCCCCATGTTTTACCTATTACATGTAAGCCGTTATGTATTTTGAGTTAATTTTTGTATGTGATATAAGTTAGGATTCATTTTCATTCTTCTGCATGTGGACAGGAGGTTGCCAAGCACCATTTACTGGAAAGACACTTTCTCTCCATAAGTTAATGTTGTCCACCCTTGTCAGAAATCAACTGGATATTTCCATTCAGGTACGTTGATCTTTATATACAGTCGTCCCTTGAACAACATGGGGGCTAGTGGTGCTGACTCCCCCACAGAATCACAATCTACATAAAACATGTGACTCTGCCAAACCTTTGTTATCCTAAAACTGATTGCCTATTTTGACTGGAAGCTTTACCAATAATATAAACACTCGATTAACAATATTTTGTACATTATACCTATTATGTGCTATATTCTTACAGTAAAGTAAGCTAGAGAAAAGGTAACGTTTCAAATTGTTGACTTAACATTTTCCCAATATACTTGTGGGGAAAAATCAGTTTAAGTTGACCTGTGGAGTTCACATGCCTACTGTCCAAGGGTCAACTGTGTATCTTTATGACAGTGTCACAGTGTTTCATTTACTGCTCACTTTGTACTGAGATTAGATTTTGGGAAGCCTGTGCCTCCAGCTTTGATTTTCTTTTTCGAGATTCTGCTCAAGGGCTCATTGTGGTCCCTTGCAATTTAATATGTGACAGGATCAGCAGGAGCAATTCTTCCCAAAAAGCTTTGGAAATTTTCATAGGAACCACATTGAGTCTGTAGGGTGCTTTTGTGCCATTGCCATCTTAGAGATATTAAGTCTGCCATCACCACGGCAGGACCTTACATTTATTTTGCTTTTCTTTATTTTTCCTATTATCAATGTTTTATAATTTTAAATGCATAATACTTGCACCTAAATTAAATCTGTTCCCATGTATATTATTAATGTTGACATTATTTAGTAGAGAATTTAAAAATTCCTTTTTTGATTATTCATCGCTAATGTATACAAGGAAAACATGTTTGTGTAATGTTCTTTTTCTTGTAACTTCGCTTAGTTAATTTAGAAGCTTACATTTGAAATTTAAGTGTTCAGAGCGTTGGGATTTATTAATTTAGATATTTAGGATTAAAATAATACTGCGTAATATTTAATAAATGGAGGATTGGAACACAGTGAAGAGTAGGGTTTGTCGTAGGGGTTTTGTTTGAAATAAGACAATAGGAAGAGAAGGGGTTAGAACTATGGATAGGGTACAGGAACGGGTTAGGGTACGGGAATGGGTTAGTGTTAGGGTTAGGGTAATGTGATAGAATGAGGCTATCAAATACAGCTAGGAGGCTTTAAACAAAATCCTGCCTTTTTCGACATCTTCCTCAGACTTTGCAGGCATGAAAGTGGTCTCAGGCTGCCTGGTAGTTCTGCTGGGTTCAGAACCCTAGGTGGGAAATCTTTCTGGCCACCCAGATTTATTATCATCTGCTCTCCAGTGCTGCAGTGGACAAGTCTGAAGTCGTTTTCCTTGATCTTTTGCATGTTTTTTTGTCATTTTCTTCTGTGTTAGTTTTTTAGGTCTCTTTCTCATGTTTATCCTAGACATTGTTGGTGAATTAACCACAATGTAAACTAGTTTTCCTTCATTGAGTTGAGTGCTCAGTGGGTCCTTACAACCTAAGAATTATGTTTTTGAGTTATTTAATATGTTCTTATAGTATTTCCTTTGAAGATTTCCTTTTTCCCTTTTTTTTGACTGCATATTAATTTTGGTATAAAACTTTTTAACATTGATTTTCCAGTGTTCTTACCTTTTTTTTTGTATTATCCCCTTCTCTAAATTTTTGTTCTCCTCTCCATGAGATTTCTTTAACCTCTGAATCCTTTCCTTGATTTTTTTGTTTCTTTTCCATTCTTTCTTTTTTTTCTTTTTAATAATAGGCTCTTATGAGATGAATGCAGCATCTTAGCTCAATGGAGATATTAAATATGATTTCTTTGAAGTTTTCTTCTTTTACCAGTATTGTCTGTTTCCACTATTATACTTTTTTTCACGTTATTTTGGTGTTTTCTCCTAATTATTGTGGGCTTACTCAGATGTCTGGTGATCCTTCCCTTTCGCTTATTTAAGAGGTGAGGCACTGGAGATCTATCAAGAAATGGAGTGTGCCCATTTTTGCCACGTGCGCCTATATGTCTGTGGGCTTGTATTCTGCCAGACTTTGTAGGGTGACTGGGTCCCCACGTGGCATTCTCTTTGCAGATACTGTTAGTTTATCTGTAAGTATTCTCAGTAGATGGGTTAATTTTCCCAAAGGATGGCCCCTTGGTCTCCTGTTTTGGGAATATCAGACCAGATACTGGAGTTCTTGACCTGTGTGGAGAGAGTTCCTGTAGGCATGGAGGATCTCTTGCTCTGACATGCACATGTGTACTTTCTAACCTGGTTTTCACCCCTATTTTCTTCACTGCCGGTGTTACTACATTGTTGCTCTACAAAAAAGGGGAAAGTGGAGTATACTTGGAGTCTTACTGCTCCTTGCACAGGCTTTCAAATGGTCTCCCTGTTTCTGCCTTTGCCCACAAGCCACCTTCACAGGTGTTCCTGCAGCCTGTTTATGTTGATGCTGCCTCCTCAGACACGGAGGTTTCGATATCCTCTGTGTCTCACATTCCTCACCATTTCAACATACATTTTGCATATGTTGTGGTGCAGGTATCTAGATGTCTCCTACTTTTACTTTAAAAAATGGATTTCAGTTTTTTCTAAAGGCTTGTTCTGTTGACTTTTCAAGAAAATAAAGGTGGTAGAGACATCTTTGCTCTATCATCATAAAAGTAGAAGCCCTTTGAACAGAGGAATTTCAAAGGATTTTGAGTAGAGAAATGTATTGAATGAAAAGAGAATGTAATGTTATGAAAGTTCTCTGTCCTTACTTTCACCTCTTTGTGACTTTCTAAATCTCTGTGCATCTTTGCCCTACAGTATCTGTGGGAGTTTTTTCATATAGACTGGAAGCTGGTTAGAGGCTTTCATATTGACCAAACTGTGCCAGATAAATGGCATATTTTCTGCTTGGGTATTGTTAGCCCCATAATGCTGGGGTGTACACTCTGTCCTTACTCTGTTCTGGCATGAGTTTGGAAGACAGTGTCTGCTCTGATCAAGGTCAAGCAGGTTTGACAGACAAAAGCAAAAGGCTTAGAGGGCAACTAACCATGGCCTCATTCATTCCACCTGCTTTTGTGCATCTTGCTTAACCCATGATGGTCCATGACTAGTCTTATCTGGTGATAATGTGTGGAAACATACCACATCGTAAGTGGCAGGATCCAGTCATCATGAAGATTCTGTTTCCTGGAACTCGCTGGAAACTTACTTATTTTAAACGGAATGAGCTAGACCTGCAGTCATAAATGGCTACTAAGCTCCTTGGTATCCACTGTGGAAAATTGCCTTCTCTCTGTCCTCAGCATTTGAATATGCTGTCTATTGGGAGGAATTCTCCACTGAAAAGAAGCTCCCTGGTGTGCCCATTCGGTTCTTCCCACCCCAGAATCTGAACACTGAGGGAACAGTACAGAAACACAGGACCAGTTGGAGGGGCTAGTAAGTGCACAGGGGTGATGGGCTGATCCTGGGGTAAGGCCAGGTGTGTTCTTGGGTACAGTCATGGAAATTCCTTCTAAGTAAACTGGTCCTCTGCCTTTAGTGTGAATTCTGTGACCTCCTACTGTACCGCCACGGTTTCCTTTCCCTTTTAAGTTGCCAGTGTTCATTTCTGTTGTTTGTAGTTAAGAACCGGATTGGCACAGACTGGTTGATCTTGCTATATCCTTCTGGTGACCCACAGTGAGCTAGATTTCTCTCTTGAAATGGTGTCCCAACACCTAGTCTTTTATGAGGAGCTTTAGTGACTGATTCGGATTTTAGGAAGCTCAGGTAATCATGTTCAAGGTTTTTATACTTTGTTGTTTCTCTGTGGAACTCGCATGTGTGGAATGCACCAGAAATGAAAACACACACACATCTACTACACAAAAGGAGATTATATGCTCCCCTTTCTTTTCTTGTCTTACCTTCTCAGGGAAAAACTGATGTGGGTTTCATTAAATCTTTTTTTAATTTTGTTTTTCATTAAAAATTTTTCTTGTGGTAAAAACATATTACGGAATTTACTATCTTAACTGCTTTTAATTGTACGTTTCAGTAATGTTAAGTTTATTCACATTGTAAAACACAGTTCCAGAATTTTTTCACGTAAGTCTTGTATGATTATAAAGAGAGGATGGCTCAGTTGAGAGAAAGAAGACTGTTTTTATAGAAGAATAACCTTTTTGCCATTTTACATAAAGCAAGTTAAAAGATTATTTATCTTTAAAAACTTTTGAATTTTTGTAATTTTAGATGATACTTGTGGAGTATTAACATTGTACCTAAGCATTAGTTATATTGGTAACCAAATAAGTTTACATAAAAGTTTCCTTGTGTAAGTAATGATTTGGGGCCAGCTGTGACAGCATTTCCCCATTTTACTTTGTTAATTGGAGCCTGAAGTAGACTGGAGATGGTTGCAGCTGGTCTTGAGGATGTGCAGAAACGCTCATTACCCAGCAGTGGTTCATTGTGGCATCTCTTCTCCTTTTCTTTTCCATGAATAGAGACAAGATATATTGGCATCTTGTAACCACTGGTGGAGGCTCAGAAGTGTACCACAAAATCTCCTACGTTTTATGAAGCTGTGTTGTTCCCAAGTGACGTGTTTATGTAAGACTTTTGGGAGATCATTGTGAGGGATATATTTAGTGTATTTGTTGTTGTCTTTTGAAGCATGAGGAAACAACTCTCCTAATTAGCAGATTTTCAAATCCCTGATTCACACATATATTATTCAAAAGAAAGACTTATTCATATGTATGTGTGTCACACACACGCATACCCACACATAAATATATGAAATGCTGTTTAGACAACGGTCTCACAGGAAGTTGTTAGAAAGGGTTATTTAAAGTTTTCAAACTGAACTGGTTACTTAGTGGTCTTTTTGTCATTATTTCTTTTTCCCAGCACTAAAATGAATATGAAAGCAGAGAATATTAGAAAAATGAGAATGAGAATGAAGAGTGGGAGTAATCAGTTTTATCTTTCAAGGAAGACAGAAAACATTTGGTCTATGTGTTTTTTTAAATAATAAGATATTACTGATATACAGTCTTATGAAGGTTTCACATGAAAAACAGTGTGTTTACTACAATCACCCATATTATGGAGTCCCCCCATACATCTATTTTTTTTGGATCATTCTGTATTTACCATTTTGGGCCCTCCTTTGTTGTCTATCAAAAATAGTTTCCAAATACAGGTAACTTATTTTTAGATACATGTCATTCCTTTAAAGGATTGTTATCGTTAATGTAATCATTTCTCTGCTATAGGCTATTTAGTTTGTTACTAGCCATATTAGTTTGCAACTGGCAAGCTATTCCAAAGAGTTTGTTTAATTGAATGTTATTTTAGAAAGTACAATTTCATATTAGGCTATTTCACTATTTATTTTAGTAATCTGCCACAAAAAAAAATACTTTGGGGCATACTGTTGTCAGGCTATGATGGGTTATGTTGGTGGCCCCGGATGAGTTCAAGGTCAAGAAATAGTCACTTGGTGAAATGGAAACTAGGAAAAGTTAAGATGTTTACTATCTGTGTTGCTGGCAAAACCATAATTGTTTTTCTCAGGGCCTAGGACTTCCCAAAGTCACAGAATAAAGATAGCTCTCTGCCCAGAGCATCCATTTGACTTGAGGATTTTGAATACATTGTGAAACATAACAAGGTTTAGTAGCAAGACAAACACTGATATTTTGTGGGGCAGGATGCCTTGACTGATTTCCCTGAATTTTTAAGATTAAAATGCCATATTCAATTTAAGAAATTAAAGATTTAAGAAATTTTACATTAGCAAGGGCTACTTCAAAGTATATCCTCCAATCCCCTATATCATGAGTTGGGCCATTTGGTGAATACTTTAGACTTTGTGTGCCACATAGTTCTCTCCTGAATATTCTGTTTGGTTGTTTTGTTTTTTTTTCTAACCCTTTAAAAATGACAACAGCACACTTGCTCACAGGCTCCTCCATTGCTAACACCTGCTGTAGACATTCCATTCACATTTCCTGCTACCTCCTGGGGCTCCTGAGTGATCACACATGAGAAACACAGTCTTGGCTGTTCCCAAACTCTCCTTCATTAAAATTAAGCATATATTTAGGCAGAATGGAAAAGAATGTAGTGATGGACAGAAATTTTGACCTATGTTGAAGCCCAACTGGGTGCAGCAGTTATGTGCTAATAGAACTCTTCAGAGACAAAAAGGGAAGGTAAAGTTGCAAATTTCATTGTTGTTCACAGGAGATTTTGCTCTGTCTTTAAAATGTAGACATTATTAACATAGGGTTAATGGCTACATCTACAGAGTGAAGCCCTGCAAGTAGCCCCACCCCATTTGCCTCACCTCATTACCCAGTTGGTTACCAAATCCTGTCTTTTCACCTCCTGCATAAGTCGGCACTGTTTCTGTCTCAAAACCCAATTTGAGCAGGCCTTGTTGTTGATCTTCCTCTAATTGACCAGGACTCTCATTATTTCTCTCTCCCCCGTGCCCAGAAAACCTTATTACTCTTAGGACATTTATTATCTTGGAGTGTATTTTTTCGTGTCTTTGCCTTCAGCTAGGCTCTGAGTGCCTTGTGCTTGTCCTCAGCTGGCTCTGTGGTGTCTTTACTGTAGTGTCTGTCACCTGTTGTGATGCTAGGAACACAGAATGTACTCAACAAAAATTGTTATGTGAAGGGGCAATAGCTACAGATGTTTTCAGCTGAGTGTGTGTAACCAGTTCTTTTGGGTCTCGCCTCATCCAGCATTTGCACACCTGTTCTAATAGCAGTCAGAGCCAAGTGTCTCCAAAGCAAGCTTAGTGAACCTTCTGGTTTTTATGATGAAATCTGTTTGTGAAATTGCCTCAATTAGAAGCTCGCATATCCTGCAGTTAATATTTTCTTAGGAAATTTGTTCTGAATTTAAAAATCAGTATTATTCTGTCTAAAACATCACTTACCTAATCAAGGAGGTCTTCACTTCTCTTACCTTCTGTCCGAATGTTTAGTCTTCCATTTTCACTTTACTTTGCTGTCTTCCACAGTGTTCTACAGTGATGAGGCCCTGGGGCATGTCTTTCTTTAGAACAATGCCTTGTGCTGTGAATATTGAAAGGCCACCCCGGTTGTGCTTCCAGCCATTTATCTTATGTAATCCAAACTGGTGATTTTCTTTCCATTAAATTTTTTCTCTCATTCTTAGCCTTATGCAGCAAAGTGAATGAAAAGGAAAGAGAACGCTTAAGATACTAGGGCCATGTTAATGCCAATGTTCACCCAGTAAAGCCTGTTAACAGGAGGGTCAAAGGTAACGAGTAAGTTTTCCTCTGCCCCTATTTTCATGTGACCTCTCCCAGGTCCACAAGATGTATCTTCTTTATTAGGTTCTGCTTGCAGCTTTATGATCACCGTGTCCCTCATACTAGTGTCTATAATCCTTGATTTTAAATTTGGACAGTATTTACTTCTTTCTTTAAAAGATGACAAATTTGCATTCTTAGAACTTCTCTCATCTCACCCATTTGATTCATACACGGAAAATTGTTAGTTTTTAAGTCTCATTCTCTTCTGTAACTAATAACTATTATAAAGTAAAAATTCAATACATGTTATATTTGTATTGTTTTAGACATGTAAATACTGTTCTCTACAGAGCTGTTCAGTTGTGTGAGCAGTGAGAGGAGGGGAAATAATCCTATTTTACTAAATTACTCTGGTTTAAGAAGGACATATATGTAAATAGCCAAGAGATTATCTTTCTTATTTGATATTTTTTCTTTCCACTTACTCCTCTAATATGTCTTAAAATTTTATTGCTGGTTTCTTTTCCTGTTAAGCACAAGAAAACTTATCCCATGCAATCTCAGTTGGTGCTTGTAGACACACCTGCTTGCTCTTCCATCTTGTACCAGTAGGGTTTGAATTGGGAATTTAAAATCCTCAGCAGCATATTCTTTTTTTTTGTATTTGGCATAAAAATTGCTGAATGAAGCTGTTTCAGACAACCGCATCGCACATATCCTACCAGGATTAGAACTGCCAACTGTGATTTCCTTCTATACTCAGATTCCATAAAATGGAATATAGCATTAATGGTCCTTATCCACTAAATGAGGAAACTGCCCAGAGGCTACCCTCATGCTTAAAAGACATTTTTAGAAGGAGCCTGTGGTCATTTTCCACAGCTACAGCAACTCATAGTCTTAGAAAGAATGTCTTTAAAAATTCTGTGGGAAACCAGGTTTGCTGTGGCTCACTGAGAACCCGTGGCTGCCACTGTTCACTCGGGCCTCATCCTTTTCTTGCTCCTTGTACCATCCTATCAGTGAAGTTTCACAAGAGAGCATGGGAAGTGGGACAACCTTCCAGTGAGCCTGCTGTGGGCCCTCCTCACTGCTCCTGGGGCACTGGGTGGATGGAGCACATCCCTGTCTCGGTCTGAGATGGTTGTTGAGCCCATGACCATCCCATTGTAGAACCGGTGAGTTCCTTAGTGAGCCCTGAAGAAAGGCTCTTGTGGGCTCTGCCAGTTGTAGATTTTATCAGGAGCTTATGAATGTCTCTCCCACTGGTTCTCACTGGAACACAAACAAGTACAGGTGAAGTAAGCTTTTTTTTTCTTTTCCTTTTTAACAGCTGTTTAGCTTGCTTTATTCTTAAAATTGTACTGTTTCAGTAAATGTGCCATTAAGAAAAGTGTCAGTTATGCTGATATCTATACAATTCAGAAATTTTCTTTTCATAGGCAGTTGGCACTACAAACAAAGTGAATTTATCATCCCTTTTCCTAAATGAAATAAAAATGTATTGTCATCTGAAATGGGGCTAATTTATCTTGAATACACTTTGTGTGTCTGTGCCTTATCAAAAGACATATTATCTGATCATTGTTGTTATAGTAACAGAAGGTTGATTGTCCAGAATGTGCAATTTGCAGGTGTGCATTTACAAGCACTTCAGAGACAGTATCTTTGACCATAAGAAATTCAGCAAGCCTATCTAGAGAAAATAGTGAGTTTTTAAAATACTGTATTTTTAATTTCCATACTATGAACTCTAATATATATATTTAAAAATAGATGCCTGATAAGTGAATTGAATATAAGAAAACAGATCTTCCTCTTTTATTGGGGAATGCCTCAGGACAAAATATAAGAATGTATATCTTAAAAGGATGTGATTTCTAAATTTCTATTTTAAACTATTTCACATCATACTGTATGTTATTATCTCTGAAAAGAGGTATTAACTATTAATAAATCCTAGATATTAGATTATCACTCCCCTACTCTGCTTAAATGTGACAAAGAAAACAATTTAACCTCTTATTTCAGATTCATCAGGACACTCAAAAACTTTTGAATGTCAGAAAGTATTTTTTTACACTATTCTTTAAAACCTGTAGTTAATAGAGTAGAAATCGGATTTACTCAAATTATGTTACTAGCATGAGGTTAATCTAAAGCATGGCACATTGGAGAGGGGCGGAAGATGGTGGCATGAGTAGAGCAGTGGAAATCGCCTCGCAAACCACATATATCAATGAAAATATAACAAAGACAACCCCTCCTAGAATAAAGACAACAGGACACAGGACAATATCCTGACCATATCCGCACCAGAGAGAACCCAGCACTTCACAAAGGTGGTAAGAAACAAGCCACGGCCCAGTGGGAGCCGAGCGTCCATACCCCCAACACCCGGCGGGAGAAGAATAGGCAGAGCGGGAGGGAGACGGAGCGCAGGACTGCCAAACACCCAGCCCCAGCCATCCGGGCCAGAGTGCAGGGCCCTGGATACTAGGAAAACATGGCAGCAAGAATAGTGAGAGGGCACCGGAGGCCGGGCCCCAGATGACATAAGAAAAGTGAGCGATCATTTTTTTTTTTCCCGTTTTGTTTTGGCTAGCGCTTTTTGGAAGTCATAAAGGGATATGGACCCCAATGCTAGGGAAAGAGGGCAGCAAAACCGGTGAGCAGAGGTCTGAGGCTGGCACCGGAGAATAAAGAAAAACGTGTGGCCACGTTTTTTTTTTAATTAAATTTTTTTTTTTCTGTTCATTGTTTGGTTTTGGCGGGTGCTTTTTGGAAGTCTTAAAGGGATAGGGTGGGACACTTAATCAGAGTTAGAGAATCCAGGGATCGCAGTGCAGTCTAATCCCTGGGCTGCAGGGAGATGGGAGGCCCTTTATGGAGATAAATAGTCTCCAGGCCGCTCCCTCTCCAATGCCACTCCACCACTTTGGATCAGGGGCCCGAACCAGTCCATGCCAACAGTAACAGTGGAGATAAACTCCATAGCAGCCAGGCAGGAAACATGAACCCTGTCTGCACACAGCTGCCCAGCACAAGCCACTAGAGGTCGCTGTTATCCCAGGAGAAGAGGACCACAAACCAACAAGAAGGGAAGTTCTTCCAGCCGTCACTCGTTCCAGCTCTGCAAACTATTCCTATCACCATGAAAAGGCAAAGCTACAGGCAAAGATCACAGAGACAACACCAGAGAAAGAGACAGACTTAACGAGTCTTCCTGACAAGAATTCAAAATGAGAATCATAAACATGCTGAAAGAGATGCAGAGAAATACGCAAGAGAAATGGGATGTAGTCCGGAGGGAGATCACAGATGCCAGAAGGGAGATTGCAGAAATGAAACAAACTATGGCAGGGTTTATAAGAAGAATGGATAAGATGCAAGAGGCCATTGATGGAATTGAAACCAGAGAACAGGAACGCATAGAAGCTGACAGAGAGAGGGATAAAAGGATCTCCAGCAATGATACAATGTTAAGAAAATTGTGTGACCAATCCAAAAGGAACAATATCCGTATTATAGGGGTTCAAGAAGAAGAAGAGAGAGGTGAAGACATGGAAAGTATCATAGAAGAAATAATTGCTGAAAACTTCGCCAAACTGGGGGAGGAAATAATCGAACAGACCACAGAAATACACAGAACCCCAAAAGAAAAAATCCAAGGAGGACAACACCAAGACACATAATAATTAATATGTCAAAGATCAAGGACAAAGAAAGAGTTTTAAGGCAGCTAGAGAGAAAAAGGTCACCTATAAAGGAAAACCCATCAGGCTAACATCAGACTTCTCAACAGAAATCATACAGGCCAGAAGAGAATGGCACGATATATTTAATACAATGAAACAGAAGTGCCTTGAACCAAGGATACTGTATCCAGCACGACTATCATTCAAATATGACGGTGGGATTAAACAATTTCCAGAAAAACAAAACCTGAAGGAATTTGCTTCCCAAAAACCACCTCTACAGAACATCTTACAGGTACTACTCTAGATGGGAGCATTCCTAGAAAGAGCACAACAAAAACACACAACATATGAAGAATCGAGGAGAAGGAATAAAAAGGGAGAGAAGAAAAGAATCTCCAGACAGTGTAAATAACAGCTCAATAAGCGAGCTAAGTTAGGCAGTAAGATACTAAAGAGTCTAACCTTGAACCTTTGGTAACCATGAATTTAAAGCCTGCAATGGCAATAAGTACATATCTTTCAATAGTCACCCTAAATGTTAATGGGCTGAATGCACCAATCAAAAGACACCGAGTAATAGAATGGATAAAAAAGCAAGACCCGTCTATATGCTGCTTACAAGAAACTCACCTCAAACCCAAAGACATGTACAGACTAAAAGTCAAGGGATGGAAAAACATATTTCAAGCAAACAACAGTGAGAAGAAAGCAGGGGTTACAGTACTAATAGACAAAATAGACTTCAAAACAAAGAAAGTAACAAGAGATAAAGATGGACACTGCATAATGATACAGGGCTCAGTCCAAGAAGAGGATATAACCATTCTAAATATATATGCACCAAACACAGGAGCACCAGCATATGTGAAACAAATACTAACAGAACTAAAGGGGGAAATAGACTGCAATGCATTTATCCCAGAAGAATTCAACACACCACTCACCCCAAAGGATAGATCCACCGGGCAGAAAATAAGTAAGGACACGGAAGCACTGAACAACACAGTAGAGCAGATGGACCTAATAGACATCTAGAGAACTCAACATCCAAAAGCAACAGGATACACATTCTTCTCATGTGCACATGGAACATTCTCCAGAATAGACCACATACTAGGCCACAAAAAGAGCCTCAGAAAATTCCAAAAGATTGAAATCCTACCAACCAACTTTTCAGACCACAAAGACATAAAACTAGAAATAAACTGTACAAAGAAAGCAAAGAGGCTCACAAACACATGGAGGCTAAACAACACGCTCCTAAATAATCAATAGATCAATGACGAAATCAAAATGGAGATCCAGCAATATATGGAAACAAATGACAGCAACAACACTAAGCCCCAACTTCTGTGGGACGCAACAAAAGCAGTCTTAAAAGGAACGTATATAGCGATCCAGGCACACTTGAAGGAGCAAGAACAATCTCAAATGAATAGTCTAACATCACAATTACCAAAATTCGAAAAAGAAGAACAAATGAGACCTAAAGTCAGCAGAAGGGGGACATAATAAAGATCAGCGAAGAAATAAACAAAATTGAGAAGAGTAAAACAATAGCAAACATCAATGGAACCAAGAGGTGGTTATTGGACAAAAACAAAATAGATAAGCCACTAGCCAAATTTATTAAGAGAAAAAGAGAATCAACACAATCCAACGGAATCACAAATGAGAATGGAAAAATCATGACAGACTCCACAGAAATGCAAAGAATTATTAAATACTACCATGAAAATCTATATGCCAACAAGCTGAAAAACCTAGAAGAAATGGACAACTTCCTAGAAAAATACAACCTTCCAAGACTAACCAAGGAAGAAACACAAAAGTAAAACAAACCAATTACGAGCAGAGAAATTGAAACGGTAATCAAAAAAATACCAAAGAACAAAATACCTGGGCAGGACGGATTTACCACAGAATTTTAACAGACACACAGAGAAGACATAATACCCATTCTCCTTAAAGTTTTCCAAAAAATAGAAGAGGAGGGAATACTCCCAAACTCATTCTATGAAGCCGACATCACCCTAATACCAAAACCAGGCAAAGACACAGCCAAAAAAGAAAATTACAGACCAATATCCCTGATGAATGTACATGCAAAAATACTTAATAAAATATTAGCAAACCGAATACAAGATTATATCAAAAGGATGATACACCATGACAAAGTGGGATTCATCCCAAGGATGCAAGGATGATACAACATTCGAAAATCCATCAAGATCATCCACCACATCAACAAGAAGAAAGACAAAAACTACATGATCATCTCCATAGCTGAAAAAACATTCGACAAAATTCAGCATCCATTCAAGATAAAAACTCTCAGCAAAATGGGAATAGAGGGCAAGTACCTCAACATAATAAAGGCCATATATCATAAAACCACAGACAACATTATACTGAACAGCGAGAAGCTGAAAGCATTTCCTCTGAGATCGGAAACTAGACAGGGATGCCCACTCTCCCCACTGCTATTTAACATAGTACTGGAGGTCCTAGCCATGGCAATCAGACAAAACAAAGAAATACAAGTAATCCAGATTGGTAAAGAAGAAGTTGAACTGTCACCGTTTGCAGATGACGTGATATTGTACATAAAAAACCCTAAAGACCCCACCGCAAAATTACTAGAACTGATATCGGAGTACAACAAAGTTGCAGGATAAAAATTAACACACAGAAATCTGTAGCTTTCCCATACACGAACAATGAACCAATAGAAAGGGATATCAGGAAAGCAATTCCATTCACAATTGCATAAAAAAGAATAAAATACCTAGGAATAAATCTATCCAAAGACGTGAATCACCTATACTCTGAAAACTACAAGTCACTCTTAAGAGAAATTAAAAGGGATACTAACAAATGGAAACTCATCCCATGCTCGTGGATAGGAAGAATTAATATCGTCAAAATGCCCATCCTGCCCAAAGCAATATACAGATTTGTTGCAATCCCTATCAAATTCACAGCAACATTCTTCAATGAACTGGAGCAAATAATTCAAAAATTCATATGGAACCACCAAATACCACGAATAGCCAAAGCAAACCTGAGAAAGAAGAATAAAGAAGTGGGGTCTCACTCCCAAATTTCAAGCCCTACTATAAATCCATAGTAATCATGACAATTTGGTACTGTCACAAGAACAGAGCCACAGACCAGTGGAACAGACTAGAGACTCCAGACATTAACCCAAACATATATGGTCTATTAATATTTAATAAAGTTGTCATGGACACAATGGCGAAATGACAGTCTCTTCAACAGATGGTGCTGGTAAAACTGGACAGCTACATGTAGGAGAATAAAACTGGACCATTGTCTAACTCCATATAAAAAAGTAAATTCAAAATGGATCAAAAATCTGAATGTACACCATGAAACCATTATACTCGTGGAAAAAAACATAGGCAAAAAACTCTTAGACATAAACATGAGAGACCTCTTCTTGAACATATCTCCCCGGTCAAGTAAAACAACAGCAAAAATGAACAAGTGGGACTATATTAAGCTGAAAATCTTCTTTACAGCAAAAGACACCATCAATAGAACAAAAAGGATCCCTAAAGTATGGGAGAATATATTTGTAAATGATAGATCGGATAAAGATTTGACGTCCAAAATATATAAAGAGTACACACGCCTCAACAAGCAAAAATCAAATAATCCAATTAAAAAATGGGTAGAGGAACTGAACAGACAGTTCTCTAGAAAAGAAGTACAGATGGCCAACAGAAACATGAAAAGATGCCCCACATCACAAATTATCAGAGAAATGCAAATTAAAACTACAATAAGGCATCACCACACACCAGTAAGGATATTTGCCATCCAAAAGACAAACAACAACAAATGTTGGCGAGACTGTGGAGAAAGGTGAACCCTCCTACACTGCTGGTGGGAATGTAAACTAGTTCAACCATTGTGGAAAGCAGTATGGAGGTTCATCAAAATGCTCAAAACAGACTTTCCATTTGTCCCAGGAATTCCATTCCTAGAAATTTACCTTAAGAATGCAGCAATCAAGATTGAGAAAGACAGATGCACCCCTATGTGTATCACAGCACTATTTACAATAGCCAAGAATTGGAAACAACTTAATGTCCATCGGTAGATGAATGGATAAAGAAGATGTGGTACATATACACAATGGAATACAACTCAGCCATAAGAGGGCAAATCCTACCATTTGCAGCAACATGGATGGAGCTGGAGGGAGTTATGCTCAGTTAAATAAGCCAAGCGGTGAAAGAGAAATACCAAATGATTTCACTCATCTGTGGAGTATAAGAACAAAGGAAAAACTGAAGGAACAAAACAACAGCGGAATCACAGAACCCAAGAATGGACTAACAGGTATCAAAGGGAAAGGGACTGAGGAGGATGGGTGGGTAGGGAGGGATAATGGTTGGGAGGAAGAAGGGGGGTATTAAGATCAGCATGCATAGTGGGGTGGGAGAAAGGGGAGGGCTATACAACACAGAGAAGACAAGTAGTGATTCTTCAACCTCTTTCTATGCTGATGGACAGTGACTGTAAAGGGGTTTATAGTGGGGACCTGGTATAGGGGAGACCGTAGTAAACATAATATTCTTCATGTAAGTGTAGATTAAAGATAACAAAAAAAAGAAAAGGGAGATTGCTACATGATAGGATAAAACTAACTGTAAATCAACAATTAATGCATGGTTTAAATGTCCTTAACTTCGATCACTTAAAGTGTGTCAGATGATCGGCTATGGACGTACACTTTTACGATAATATTCTTTTCTCTTAAAAAAAAAAGCAGTTCCTGTTTGGTGACCTCCAATGAGTTCTACGCAATGGGATAAAGGGCAGATCAAATTGTGGGCAAAGTGTCTGTTTGTATTTATGCAGAGGATCAAAGCCTAATGTATCTACCCAGAAAATGAACTAAGATACGATATGAAGACGAACTTCCAACATCACTCTCTGGAAGAGTCATACCAGAAGATGATGATCAAAAAACCTCAACAAAGATCCAGGTGATGCTGCAGTTGGAACTGCATTGGTCTCACTGGTTCCTGGACTTTCCATTGTATTGAAGTAGTAGATATCTAAGCTGGCCTGTGCATACAGTAAAACAACAAATTTGACTGGCCCTACACTGATGGAAGTCAACCAAGATTTAGGAGAAGTGCAAGTTGCAGTGATCCAAAATCTCACAACTATAGACTATTTACTGTTAAAAGAACATATGGGAAGTGAACAGTTCCCAGGAAAGGGCTGTTTTGATTTTTCTGATTTCTCTCAGACTGTTCAAGTACAGTTGGACAATATCCATCATATCATAGACAAATTTTCACAAATGCTTAGGGTGCTTAACTGGATTTCTTGGCCTCACTGGAGATGGCTGGTAATTGTACATCTGCTTTGGTTATGTAAGTGTATTCTTATTATGTTAATGTGTGTGTGCAATTTAATTAGTAGTTTAAAACCTATAATGCTTAAATTACTCTACAAGAAGATATGTCAAAGAAATAATCAATCTCCCCATGTTTTCTTCCATCTGCTACCTCTATAGCTTTTCTTCTTCCTTCCTAATTACAACCCTTAAATAGAATTCATGCCTCATATCAAATTTACCGAGTATCATAATTCCTCCAAGTGCTAAAGATACCTCAAGACAAATGCTGGGCATAGAAGCCACAGGGCATAAATCTGCATAGAAGTAAAAAGCTAACCTCAAACAATAATACTTCTCTCTCAATTACCAACTTTACATCTCCCTGTATGGCCCCAGAAGATGACTGGTTAGCCAGAGACGGGTAAGATTCCTCAAGGGAGGAACAACCTAAGACAGGCACAGTCACAGGGGGGCCATCATTTGAGAAACTGGGGATCAACAGAGGTGAGGCTTAAAACCTCTCCCGCCCTGTTTTAAGAGAAATCTTCTACATCCATGGATATTTTATTGCCCTTGTCTAGCTTGGATTAACACATAGTCTACAGTCACACACCTGATCATCTACATTTGCTCTCTTACAACACTAATCTAAGTTTTCTACCTTTATCTTACATCTACCTACCACTTCAGCATTTTATTTAAAATGATAATAATAATAATAATAATAATAATAAAGTGAGAAATGTGGGTTCCACATATAAATCAAGTATAAAAATAAAACGAATATTCATATTTGACATTATTGTTTATGGTTCATAATGCATGATCAAAACCGAAAGTTTCTGTTATGACTGCCCTTGCACTGTTCACCATGTAAGAACTTATTCACTATGTAAGAATTTGTTCACCATGTAAGAACTTGTTCATTATACTTTAGAAGATTGGAGACAGTTGACAATTAGGCTTCGGGTTGATTGATGATTGTGCATTGAGTCCCCTATACAGAGTTTTATTGTTGTTAACTACCATTTGATCAATATATATAAGATATGCCCTCTCAAAATAATATATTTATTACATCAGCAATTTCTCTGGAAGCTTATGACCTATAAAAAGCGGATCCTAGTATTTCACTTAGTTTTCTTGATTTCACTTAACCATTCAGAAACAGAAGCTCCATGGGAGTACCCACGGATTCAGCCTACCATTTTCCTGTGCCTTAGATGTTCATCCTGAGCCAGGGTGGATGTCCATGGGGCAGCGTTTGAGCCTCCTGTTCAGAACCATTCTGCCTTATCCCATCTTGTGGTTCATTTTTTGTCCTGGAAATCGCTTACTCTGAGCCTGCCCTGTGAGGCCCAGGCAGCACTCGCAGCTACAGGCTCTGAAAGGTGGAGCCCATTTCCTACCCTCCCTGCAGTACATACAAGTGAGAGGGCCAGAAAGCCCACCCAGAGACAGATACAGATAGCGTGAGTGTGCATAATTGCCCCTACACAGGAAGGACAGAGCATCTCATGGCCTGCAGGCTCAGTGTGGGCGTGGGGCAGTTCTCAGAAGTGGACAGGGCAGGAGGTAGGTGGTCACAGAACACAGGCCATATTGGCTCTGGGTGTTTGTCTGGCACAGAATTCTAAAGTAATTTAAGTGGGTTGCTTTTATTTAAGATACAGATTTCTCCCTTTTTTTGAGAAATTGGAAGGCAAGGAAACCCTGGCAGGACCCACTTCCTCTTGTGGCTGGTTGGCCAGTAGTGGGCCTACCATGTTCCTACCCAAGAGAAAAGGAAGCCTTATCACTCATAATTTTCAGGAAGAAAATCATCAAGTGTGTTACTTTGGTAGATTCAGGTAGGGACAGAAATAAAAGTTTCTACTTCCCTGCCTTTCAGGGGGAGAATCAGGAGACAAGACAACTGGTAAATCCTGTCCTGGTCCCGGTAGCTAGCAGCTGACCATGGGTCACCCTAGGGATGGCAGGTGTGCTCCTCGCCTGTGGCCGTCCTCCGCAGGCCCTGAGTAGGGTGGCCCACAAACACCTGCCCCGCCCCTGAGCCAACGGAGCAGCACCTCTGAGGAGTCAGCAGGGGTTGGAAATGAGGTTTCCTTTCCACTCTTACATCTGGCCGGTCAGGAAGGTGAGATTTAAATCTGGTCTCTGGTTTAAGGTTATCAGTTTATTATGATTCCCAATATCTCTGTTCATTACATTTACAATGGTACTGCTAATGTGAATTTTCTCGTCAACACAATCCAGTAGCTGACTTTTTAAAAAATAAATAAGTGGAACCTTAGGGAAGACAAGTGGAAGATGATGGAAGTGCATGGTGGAGCTTCCGTGGTACTCAGCACACACCTGCGTACCTGATGTGTCACTGGGACAGAAATCACGTGCATCACCGGCAGCTTTGCTTGCTTTTAAAAGGTGTTTTTGGAAGACATGGGTATAGTAGGATTGCATGATTGCTTAGAACCGAATCAGGACTGTGGTGGGTTTTTTATTTTTATTTTTATTTTTTTATTTTTTGTAGACAAATTTTTTGAAGGGTAGTTGAAACACATTATTACATTAGCTTCAGGTGTACAACACAGTGATTCAACATTTATATACATGATAATTCTAGCTGCCAGCTATCACCATACTAAGTTGTTACAATATTTTGACTATATTCCTTATGGTATATGTTAAATCATAGTTACTTATTTATTTTACAATTGGAAGTCTGTACTTTTTTTTTTTTTCAGAGGGCATCTCTCACACTTATTGATCAAATGGTTGTTAACAACAATAAAAATAAAATTCTGTATAGGGGGGTCAGTGCTCAATGCACAATCATCAATCCACACCAAGCCTAATTTTCGTCAGTCTCCAATCTTCTGAAGCATAACGAACTAGTTCTTACATGGAGAACAAATTCTTACATTGTGAATAAGTTACATGGTGAACAGTACAAGGGCAGTCATCACAGAAACTTTCGGTTTTGCTCATGCATTATGAACTATAAAGAGTCAGTTCAAATGTGAAAATTCATTTGATTTTTATACTTGATTTATATGTGTATACCACATTTCTCTCCTTACTATTATTATTTTAAATAAAATGCTGAAGTGGTAGGTTGATGCAAGATAAAGGTAGAAAACAGTTTACTGTTGTAAGAGAGCAAATGAGGATGATCGGGTGTGTGCCTGTAGACTATGTGTTAATAAAAGCTAGACAAGGGCAATAAAATATCCACGGATGCAGAAGATTTCTCTCAGAACAGGGGGGGTGAGGTTCTCAGCCTCACCTCTGTTGATCCCCAATTGCTCACCGGATGGTGCCCGTGCAACTGTGCATGTCTTAGGTTGTTCCTCCCTTGAGGAATCTTACCTGTCTCTGGCTAACCAGTCATCTTCTGGGGCCATACAGGGAGATGTAAAGTTGGTAAGTGAGAAAGAAGCCTTATCGTTTGAAAAGGTTAGCTTTTTACTTCTATGCAGATTTATGCCCTGTGGCTTCTATGCCCAGCTTTTATCTTGAGATATCTTTAGCACTTGCAGGAATTATGATACTCGGTAAATTTGATATGAGGCACAAATTCAATTTAAAGTTTGTAATTAGGAAGGAAGAAGAAAAGCTATAGACGTAGCAGGCAGAAGAAAACATGGGAAGATTATTTCTTTGACATATCTTCTTGTAGTGTAACTTCAGCATGTATAGGTTTTAAACTACTAAGTAAATTGCGCACACACATTAACATAATAGGAGTACAGTTACATAACCAAAGCAGACCTATATTTACCAGCCATCTCCAGTGAAACCAAGAAAACCAGTTAGGCACCTTAGGCATTTGTGAAAACTTATCTATGATATGGTGGATATTGTCCAACTGAACTTGAACAGTCTAAGAGAAGTCAGACAAATTAAAACAACCCATTCCTGGGGACTGTTCACATCCCATATGTTCATTTAACAGTAAATAGTCTGAAGTTGTAAGATTTTGGAGTGCTACAACTTGCACTTCTCCTAATTCTTGGTTGAGGTCCAACAGTATAGATCCAGTCAAATTTGTTGTTTTCCTGTATGCACAGGACAGCTGAGATATCTCCATCTTCATTCCCATGGCAAGTCCTGGAATTGGTGCAATGAGTGCATCTACACCTGTAGCAGTGCGTGGACATTTGTTGGGGTTTTTTTGATGATCATCATCTGGCGTGAGTCTTCCCGAGAGTGCTGATCTTGGAAGTTCTTTTTCATATCGTATCTTAGTTCATTTTCCGGGTAGCCACATTAGGCTTTGATACTCTGTATAAACACAAACAGACCCTTTGCCTACACTTTTATATGCTCTTTGTATCATTGTGTAGAACTCATTGGAGGTCACCACACAGGACCTGCTTTTTTTTTTAAATATTAGTCTACACTTACATAATGAACACTTTGTTTACTATGCTCAACCCTATACCAGGTACCCCCTTTAGAGTCACTATCCATCAGTGTAGCAAAATGTTATAGAATCACTACTTGTGTTCTCTGTGTTGTAGAGCCCTCCCCTTTCTCTAACCCCCCAATGGATGCTAATCTTAATACCACCCTTTTCCTCCCCCCCTTATCCCTCTCTACCCACCCATCCTCCCCAGTCCCTTTCCCATTGGAGTGAGTGTTGTGTTGAAGTCTCCTAGAATGAATGCATGGCATTCTATTTCCTCCTCTAGTTCTGTTAATATTTGCTTCAGGTATGTTGGTGCTCCTGTATTGGGTCCATATATATTTATAATGGTTATGTCCTCTTGATGGACTGAGCCCTTTATCATTATGTAATGTCCTTCTTTGTCTTTTGTTACTTTATTTAGAAGTCTGTTTTGTCTGATATCAGTATTGCAACACCTGCTTTCTTCTCTCTGTTGTTTGCATGAAATATCTTTTTCCATCCCTTGACTTTAAGTCTGTGCATGTCTTTAGGTTTAAGGTGAGTATCTTTTAAGCAGCATATGGTGGATCTTGCTTTTTTATCCATTCTATTACTCCATGTCTTTTGATTGGTGCATTCAGTCCATTTACATTTAGGGTGATTATTGAAAGGTATGAATTTATTGCATTGCAGGCTTTAAGGCTGTCTTTACCAAAGGATTTGGGTTAGCTTCTTTACTATCTTACTGTCTAACTTAACTCGCTTGTTGAGCTATTATAAAAGCGGTCTGATGATTCTTTATTTCTCTCCCTTCTTATTCCTCCTCCTCCCTTCTTCATATGTTCGGTATTTTGTTCTGTGCTCCTTTTAGGAGTGCTCCCATCTAGAGCAGTCCCTGTGGATGCCCTGAAGAGGTGGTTTGTGGGAGGCAA
Organism: Manis pentadactyla; assembly: GCF_030020395.1. NCBI lineage: Eukaryota > Metazoa > Chordata > Mammalia > Pholidota > Manidae > Manis > Manis pentadactyla. Next base: position 742,768 of record NW_026645214.1, read on the forward strand.
ATTCCCTCAACTTTTGCTTGTCTGGGAATTGTTTAATCCTTCCTTCATATTTAAATGATATTCGTGCTGGATACAGTAGTCTTGGTTCGAGGCCCTTCCGTTTCATTGCATTAAGTATATCATGCCATTCTCTTCTGGCCTGTAGGGTTTCTGTTGAGAAGTCTGATGATAGCGTGATGGGTTTTCCTTTGTACTTAAACTTTTTTTTCTCTCTGGCTGCCTTTAATACTTTGTCCTTGTCTTTGATCTTTACCATTTTAATTATTATGTGTCTTGGTGTTGCCCTCCTTGGATCCATTGTCATGGGATATCTGTGTACCTCTGTGGTCTGAGAAGCCATTTCTTCCCCTAGCTTGGGGAAGTTTTCTTCAATTATTTCTTCAAAGACACTTTCTCTCCCTTTTTCTGTCTCTTCTCCTTCTGGTATTCCTATAATGCCTATATTATTCCTTTTGATTGGTCACTCAGCTCTCTTAAAATTCTTTCATTCCTGGAGATCCTTTTATCTCTCTCTGCATCAGCTTCTCTGCATTCCTGTTCTCTGTTTTCTAGTCCATTAATGGTCTCTTGCATTTCGTCCATTCTGTTTTGAAGTCCTTCCAGAGCTTTTTTTATTCCTGTATTCTCCTTCCGTAGTTCTTGCATATTTCTCTGCAAGTCCATCAGCATGGTTACGACTTTTGTTTTGAATTCTTTTCAGGAAGACAGGCTAAATCTATCTCCCCAGTTTCCTTCTCAGGATAAGATGTAGCAGTTGCCAAAGCTGTCTGGGTTATTCTTGTCTGAATCATGTTTTCTTGCCTTTTCTTGTTGATAGGTGCTATTGACTGTCAGCTGGGATGGCCAAACTTTTCACATGCTACTGGCCTTTCTTTACTGGGACAACTGCGTCCCCTAGTGGCTTGTGTTGGGTAATTGCGTGTAGACTGTGTCTTTGTGTCTTGCCTGGCCGGAATGGTGGAACTTCCCTTTCTGTGGGTGTTTTGCCTTAGGCTGCTTCTCTGCTTTCGCAGCGCCCAGAGGAGTAATGGACGGGGGTGCTGTTTGGCTGTTTACCTCCGTGAGGGGTCTCAGAGCTGCTGCCCAGGGGTTTAGTGCGCCTGGTTTTCCCTGTGCTTTCCATCTGCTGGGCTGTGACCTGTGTTGTTTCCGTCCAGCTGTTAAGTACCTGTCCCTTTAAGACTTTCAAAAAACCCCGCTTTTGTTTGTCACAGGGGCATCAGCTTCAGCACGTGCTCAGAGGTCTTGCTGCCCTGTTTCCCTAGTTTCCAGAGATCCCGTGCATGCACTGTGTCTGTGCTCTGGTGCGGGTGGCTGGGGCTGGGTGTTCAGCAGTCTTGGGCTCCGTCTCCCTCCCGCTCTTCCTATTCTTCTCCTGCCGGGAGCTAGGGGAGGGGCACTCAGGTCCCGCTGGGCTGGCGCTTCTATTCTACCCCTTTCACCAGGTGCTGGGTTCTCGCTGGTGTAGTTGTAGTCTGGCTGTTGTCCTGTGTCTTCTGGTCTGCCTTTTAGGATTACTTGTATTTGTTGTATTTTCCAAAATGTGTATGTTATTGGGAGGAGATACCCAATGTCCTACTCACGCCGAAATGTTGGCTTCACCCTGCAGTTTTATTTTCTGTAGCTCCCTGAGCATGCTCCTGATGTTTATTTTGAGATCTCTTTCTCAGGAATATTGATTTGAGTCCATTTACCAGGTTCCTTTGAAGGTTCATATTTGTAGATGGTGCCCTCTACCTCCCAGAAGCTTTACTCTCTGGAGATGATCAGCCCTTGGGATGGCAGGCGTCCCAGGGGTGCGGTGCCGGTGCCCAACCCGCCGGAAGGAAAGAGGTCTTTGCTGCTTCCCGGCCGCAGTGCCCGTCTCCACTGCCAGGGCCAGTTTGTGGAGCACGCAGGGAGAAGCTGCCATTGGTGGGGGCGGCCGTTTTGCAGGCTGGTCCTGGCAAGGACGCAGGCCGTGTACCAGTCACAGGACGGTATGGGGCCTCAGAACTGAAAGGCCAGCCAGGGGTATGGAGTGCCCGGAGCTCCTGAAAGCTCACCCGCCTGCCGGGCAGAGTGCACCTGGGCAGTTTGGCGCAACTGTCCTTTATCCTGAGCGGCAAGCCCTGTGGAAGCTTTTCAACTTTAGCACTTCTCTTGCTGTTAGGAAGTCTCTCAGGCTGTCCGCCTTTCTTTTTTCCCACAGCGGCCGGATGTGGATCCCTGTGTTGTCCCACAAGTGGCTGGAATCTCAAGTCTCTCGCAGTCTTCCGCCTGTATTTGCTTTCCAACCCCACCGGTCCTCCAGAGCGCAGCACGTGTATGGTAGGTTCGTGCTCCCAGAGCACATCTCCGGGACTGTACGTCACACTTCTCCTTGAGGTGACAGCCTGCCGCAGCAGCTTTCTTCCCTGCTATTCTTCCAGTATTTGGTGTAGTTGTTCTATTTCCATATGGTACGTATGAATGTGGTTTTGGTTTTGGTAGGAGGATTCTGACCCCCATCTCACGTGAGCTGCCGTCTTTAAACCCATCAGCACATCTTTTTTTTTTTTTGCAGTTTCACTTTCTAGGGTACCTGTCACCTCCCCATCAATTTGTAGTTGGTCGTCGCCCTTGGATCTCAAGTGTGTCTCCTGTAATGGAGCACGTACGTGGTCTTGTGTTTTCATCCCTTCTTTTAACACTGGGTCTTTTGATGGGAGCACTCAGAGACTGTCCTTTTATTCTGACAATTGAGAGCTGTGTACTTATTACACTTAAATAATTTTTTTCTTATCATTAATCTACAATCACGCAAAGAACATTATGATCATCAAGTACACCAAGTCCCCCCCAAAAACCCCATTAGAGTCCCTGTCCTTCAGCGTAGTTGAATGCTGTAGACCCCTTCATCATGTCCCCACACACACACCCCGTTAGAGTTGCTGTCTATCAGCGTGTAGTAAGATGCTGTGGAATCACTACTTCTCTTCTCTGTGTTGTACAGCCCTCTCCATGCTCCCATCACGCCACACACTTTATGTGCTTATTCTAATGCCCCAATTATTTCTCTGGGCCCTTATCCCTCCCTTCCCATACACTCTGCCCAGTCCCTATCCCTTTGGTAACTGTTAGTAAATGCTCGGGTTCTGTGAGTCTGCTGCTGTTTATTTCATTCAGTTTTTCTTTGTTGTTATACTCCATACATGATTGAAATCATTTGGTACTTCTCTTTCTCCGCCTGGCCTATTTCACTGAGCATAATACCCTCTAGCTCCATCTACGTTGTTGCAAATGGTAGGAATTGTTTTCTTCTTAAGGCTGCTTACTGCACTTTTTAAACTGGATTTCTGTCTTCTCTTTTGTCTATACTTTTGCTATGTGCTTTCACCATTGCTCTCCTTGTTATTACCAGTAGCTTTGCGTTAATCGATATGTACCTATATCTATCTATATTTCTTTCTGTCTATCTATGTACCTATATATCTGTCTATCAATCTATCAATCATCTTTTTGTATGCCCATCTGACATTGTGTACAGAACAGTTAAAAACATTGCCTACGTCACTTCCCTACATTATGCTTCCAAAAATCTTGCAAGGTAACTAGGCCGTAGGGAGAGCACTGGGTTCACCGAGACACTTGCAGGTCAAGTCAGCCGCGTGTAGATACAAAACTAGGATATGGTGGTGCAGGGACTTGAGCCTGTGTCTCTGTACTCTTTTATCTTCTTCTCACATGCTGACTGTATTTAGCCACATTCATGTACTAAGTGCTCCGTGAAGACCACAAGTATTGTTCCTCTGGGCCTCTTGTCCACAGAAAGTAAACTTGGTGCTTTGCTCACCACCATGTTTGAGGGACATCAGCGTGATTACCGCTGATAGGAGGGAGGAAAAAATTAAAAGGAACACCAATTTCTAGACAGGAGTAGTTGGGAGCAAAGAGTGTGTTGTTTAGTGACGTGTTTATTTTAGTGTCCAAAATTCCTTCTTTATGTGATTATTACTTCTTTCAATTCGTGAGCATTATAAAACCCACTGATTTCAAAGGCCCAGACGTATATTATTACAGCAATTCAGTTGTTGAGGTGAGAGAAAATGAGAAGGATGTTGCTGCACCACTAAATCTATGGCTAGGCACTGCTGAAACCAAACAAAAAGAATTCATGGTGGCCAGATAGGGCTATTTCCTATTGACTGTCTCTGGGGACTCAAACAGGAACCGTTTGATTGACTGTGTTTCAGTTTCACTGTGTAGGGTGCCTGTCCCCACCCCTTTGGCTTGTCGTTTGTCTGTGTCCTTGGATCTCAAGTGAGTCTACTGTAAGGGAGCACATAGCTGGTCTTGAGTTTTCATCCCTTCTTTTAACCCTGGGTCTTTTCTTTGGAGCACTCTAAGCCTGTCCTTTTATTCTGATGATTCAGAGCAGTGCCCTTATTGCAATTAAAAAAAGTTTTTTTGTTATCATTAATGTATAATCACGTGAAGAACATCATGTTTACGCTCCTACCACCTTCACCAATTCCCCACCAAAAACCTCTTACAGATGCTCACCTTCAGCATATTTGTATGCTGTAGACCCTTTCAACATGTCCCCCCACACACACCCTGTTACAGTCGCTTTCAATCAGTGTTTAGTACGATGCTGTAGAATATCTACTAGTCTTCTCTGTTTTGTATAGCCCTCCCCATACCCCCTGACCACACGCATTATACATGCTAAACCTAATGTCCCCTTTCTATCTTCCCAACCTTATCCCTCCCTTTCCACCCACCCTGTCCAGTCCCTTTCTGTTTGGTAACTGTTAGTCCACTCTCGGGTTCTGTGAGTCTGCTGCTGTTTTTTTCCTTCAGTTTTTCTTCGTTGTTATACTCCACACATAAGTGAAATCATTTGGTACTTGTCTTACTCCACCTGGCCTATTTCACTGAGCATACTACCATCTTGCTCCATCGGCATCATTACAAATGGTAGGATTTATTTTCTACTTATGGCTGCTTACTGTCTTTTTAAAATGGATTTAATTTTCGTTTTTGTCTGTAGTTTCGCCTTGTGCTTTCAAAATTGATATCCAGGTTATGAGCAATAACTTTGTGTTAATCGAAATGTATCTGAATCTATGTATCTATCTGTCTCTCTGTCTCTCTATCAATCTATCTATCTATCCTATCTTCCTATCTATCTATCTATCTATCTTCCTTTCATCTATCTATCACGTCTATCATTTGTCATCTGTCTATAGGTCTATCTATGAATCACCCATCTTTTTGTCCTCATATTTATACTTATGTACAGAACAGTTAACAACATCGCCTATGTCACTTCCCTACATTATGTTTCCATAAACCTTGCAAAGTAACTATGCCGTAAGGAGAGCACAAGGTTCACTGGGACACTTGAAGGTCAAGTCAGCCTAGTGTGCTTACAAAACCAGTAAATTGTGTTGCAGGCACATGAACCCGTATCTCTGTCCTCTGTCCTCTTTTACCTCCTTCTCACTTGCTGACTGTATTTAGCCACATTCATTGACTAAGTGCTCCCTGAAGACCACAAGTATCCTTCCTCTGTGCCTGTTGTAGACAGAAAAGTAAACGTGGTACTTTGCTTACCAACGTGTTTGAGGGACATCGGTGTGATCACTGCTGATAGGAGGAGGGACAAATAAAAATGAACACCATCTTCTAGACAGGAGCAGTTGGGAACAAAGAATGTGCTGTGGAGTGACGTGTTTATTTGATGTTCCAAACTTCTCTCTTTAGGCGGTTATTACTTCTTTACATTCATGAACATCATAAAACGCACTGATTTAAAAAGCGCAGATGCATATTATTACAGCAATTTAGTTTAGATGTGAGAAAAAATTAGAAGGACGTTGCTGTACCACTAAACCTATGGCTGGGCACTGCTGAAACCAAACAAAAAGAGTTAACGGTGACTAGATAGGTCTATTTTCTAATGCCTGTCTCTGGGGACTCAGACAGAATCCTTTTGTTTGTATGTTTGTTTATCAGTTTCACTTGTGTAGGGTACCTGTCCCCGCCCCTACGGTTTGTTGTTTGTCTGTGTCCTTGGATCTCAAGTGAGTCTCCTGTAAGGGAGCATATAGGTGGTCTAGAGTTTTCATCCCTTCTTCTAAACCTGTGTCTTTTGATTGGAGCACTCAAAGCCTGTCCTTTTTTTGTGGGAATTGAGAGCTGTGCTCTTACTGCACTTTGAAATTTTTTTTTTGTCATTAATATACAGTCACATGAAGAACGCTATGATTTCTAGGCGACCCCCTTCACCAAATTCCCCCCTAAACTCCATTACAGTCCCGTTCCATCAGCATGGTTGGATGCTGAGGACCACTTCACCATGTCCCCCACTCACACCCTGTTAGAGTCGCTGACCATCAGCGTGTAGTAAGATGCTGTGGAATTACTACTTCTCTTCTCTGTGTTGTACAGCCCTCCCCATGCTCCCCTTACCCCACACATTATACTTGCTAATCCTAAAGCCCCGTTTCTTTGTCCCTGCCGTTATCCCTCCCTTCCCACCCACCCTGCCCAGTACCTTTCCCTTTGGTAACTGTTAGTCCACTCTCGGGTTCTGTGAGTCTGCTGCTGTTTCTGTCCTTCAGTTTTTCTTTGTCATTATACTCCACAAATGAGTGAAATAATTTGGTACTTGTCTTTCTCCGCCTGGCTTATTCCTCTGAACATAATACCGTCTAGCTCTATCCACGTCATTGCAAATGATAGGATTTGATTTCTTCTTATGGCTGCTTACCGCACTTTTTAAACTGCATTTCATTCTTTTTTGTTCGTAGTTTCGCTATGTGCTTTCACCAGTACTTTCCTGGTTTATGAGCAATAGCTTTTATTAATTGATATGTACCTACATCTATCTCTCTATCTATCTAACTATCTATCTACTATTATCTATCTATGTATCAATCAATCATCTTTTTGTCTTCCCTTCTGTCCTTATGCACAGAACAGTTAACAACATAGCCTATGTCACTTCCCTACATTATGCTTCCAAAAATCTTGCAAAATAACTAGGCCGTAGGGAGAGCACTGGGTTCACTGAGACATTTGCAGGTCGAGTCAGCCGTGTGTACATACAAAACCAGGAAATGGTGGTGCAGGGTCTTGAACCCGTGTCTCTGTCCTCTGTCCTCTTTTATCTCCTTCTCACTTGCTGACTGTATTTAGCTACATTCATTGACTAAGTGCTCCCTGAAGACCACTAGTATCCTTCCTCTGGGCCTGCTGTCGTCAGAAAAGTTAACTTGGTGCTTTTCTCACCACCATGTTTTAGGGTCATCGGCATGATCACTGCTGATAGGAGAGAGGGACAAATAAAAAGGAACACAAACTTCTAGACAGGAGCATTTTGGAGCAAAGAGTGTGTTTAGTGTGACGTGTTTACTTGATTGTCCAAACTTCCCTCTTTATCTTTTTTTTTATTTCTTTATATTCGTGAACATCATAAAACCCACTGATTTCAAAGGCCCTGATGCATATTATTACAGCAATTCAGTTTTTGAGGTGAGAGAAAGTGAGAAGGATGTTGCTTCACCACTAAATCTATGGCTGGGCACTGCTGAAACCAAACAAAAAGAATTCACGGTGGCCAGATAGGGCTATTTTCTTCTGTCTCTGGGGACTCAAACAGAATCCATTGGTTTGTTTGTTTGTTTCCCAGTTTCACTTGTGAAGGGTTCCTGTCCCCGCCCCTTCGGCTTGCAGTTAGTCTGTGTCCTTGGATCTCAAGTGAGTCTCCTGTAAGGGAGCACGTAGATGGTCTTGAGTGAAAGATAGCTTTGTTTAGTATGATGCTTTCCTATCTATCTTCCTACCTATCTCTTTAATTATCTATGTAATCTATCTACCTATCTATCTATCTGTCATCTATCTATCTATGATCTATCATCTACCTACTACCGTCTGTTTATCTATCTAGTTAATCTATGATCTATATGTATGTATATCAAACCAATCCATATATCATTCATCTGTCTGTCTATGTATCTGTTTTCTAACTTTTGTCAACCTTCTGTCACTAGGTGCACTTTGATTCCTCTGTGTCCTTCTCAGTCTCAATACTTTGTGCTTGTTTATGTGAGTTAGCTGTGTGTTTGCGTCTTGAGAGGAGTGGCCTTGGGTGGGAACTTCTCCTGCATAGGTGGCACGAGACTCCTGGGTGTGGATGGTGTGGTTGGCAGGCTGCCCTCTTCAACCTGTTCAGGACAGGGCCCTCCTGCTGCTCTGCACCTGGGCCATTCCTGCTGTGGCGGCTGCGTGAGCTGCGGAGCATATCCGAGGCCCCATGCAGGGAGCACAATGGCTGGCCTAAGGGTTCCAAGGCAGGTGCATGCCCAGTAGTAAGTCTTTTTGCCTGTGCACCGATGTCACTCGGAGGCCCTGCTTGGTGGCCCATCTCCAGAGAGCTTGCGTGTTGTCACCAGTTAAGTGAACTGCCTATTGGTGACATGCAGGGCTCCTGTGGGCTTGTGTTCCATTAGCTTGCTGAGGTGGCAGGCCAGCTAGCTTGTGGGGTAACTGCTCCACTCTGCTGTCAAGGTGGAGGTGGAGTTTCAGTGCGTTTAGGCATTTAGATGTGAGTGAGGTCTATCTGAAATGAAATAGTAGCGTTGAGAGCTATGTTTCCGTTCGTATGAAAAGGGCGCTCAGCATAAAGTGTTGGGTGATGATGCCAGGAATTCTAGGAATGTTTATATCCCCACACTTATTTATTTTCTCTTAAGGGAGGTGATTCTGAAGTAACTTTTTACTAACGGATGAAGGTGATGTATAAGGTCATCCCACGTCAGCCATGGTGAGATGAAGTGGTGTAGTAGAATTAAATTCTGTACACCTTGGCCTGATACATATGAGACACACCGAGAGTGCTCTTTGCTGCTCTCCTCTCCTGGCTATTTACCTTAACTAACTTGATGGTTCAGAGTGGTCCCAGCAACATTTCCAGCAAGATCTTTCTAAAATCGCATAGAAACACTTGGCAAAGATATCCCCTGAGTCTACTGGAAAATTTTACTCTTTCTGGTCATAGTTTGCAAGATGTTTGCCCTATTCTGCGTTCTTTTGTTACTTTTGAAACTCCTGTGATTGTAGACCGATAGGGGCAGTAGTGTACACACACACACGCACACGCACAGACACACATACATGGCTGAGAGTTAACGGAGACACCAGTTATCGGAAACAGCACCCCACACTTTAAAAAAATGTGCATAAGTTGTGCACCTGGTGTTCCCCCCAAAGGGAGCAGACTTCAAAGTGCTGACGTGGTTGAACACAGATACGTATGCAGACACCTAAGCACAGATATCTATACATAGGCTCTCTCCATTCATCATCTCAGTGCATCTCTGTTTACCTACATGTCTATGTTAGTCTACTCAAGCTGATAACCAGAGTGTCATTGAGTGGGGGCTTAATCCATAGACACTGATTTCTCGCAATTCTGGAAGCAGAAGTCCAAGATCAAGTCAGGTTCAGTTCCTGGTGAGGTCCCTTCTTCTGGCTTTCATATGGCTGTATCCCTGCTGTGTCCTCACAGGGTCGAGGGAGAAAGCTCTGCCCTCTGTTCCTCTTAATGGCACTGATTGCATAATGGCAGCTCCACCCACTCCCTCATGATATCTTCCAAACCTAATTACCTCCCAAGGCCCCACCTCCCAATACGATGACAGTGGGGGTTAGGGCTTCAACCCTGACTCAGTTCAAATATGAACTTGAGTGTGTATGTGTGCTGGCGGAGGGGTGTTAGGAGGAGGGAAAGATGGTGAGGTGAGGGCCCATAAATTCTGTTCATAACTCTGTATCTATCTATCATCTTTTGTCTAATCTAACCTACCTATATCATCTATCCTATCTAGTCTATCATCTGTCATCTTTATATATCTTATCTATCTGTCATCTCTGTCAATCTATTCATCTAATGTATGAATATCTATCATCTATCTAATGTATCTAATTCTAATCAATCTATCACCTGTCATCTGTCTGTCATCTACCTGTCGTCATATTTTTGTCTACCCATCTATCCTTATGTACAGAACAGTGTAAGATAAATTCTAGCTGAAATAAGAAGGTGAAGAGAGGCAACAAAGGGCCCAGTCGTTTATTTGAACGCGAATACCTGGGCAAGATTTCCCCAGTCTATAGAAATGAAGGCTGGGGAGTTCACACATAAGTAGACAGGTAGCAAGATTTTAAAGAAGGTAGGGAGAGGCAGAGTTTAAGATTTACAGCACCACGAGGATTGGCTAGCCCAAAGCATATTTTTCAGGTTGGGAGGGGGCAACTGCCAAGAACTTCGGCACATCATCAGTGTCCCATGTGGGAGGGGGCAGCAGCTGGAGACATTGGCACATCATCAGTGTCCGACGTGCTCGCTCCTCCCATCAGTACCCCCAGCCTTAAACACAGTTAACAACACGGCTGTCTAACATGGCTATCTATCTATCTATCTATCTATCTATCTATCTATCTATCTATCTATCTATCTATCTATCTATCTATCTATCATCTATCTATCTAATCATCTATCTATCTAATCTATTCGATCTATCTATACCTATCATCTATCCTATCTAATCTGTCATCTATCTGTCTATCTGTCCTATCTATCATCATCTTTTTGTCTACCCATCTATCCATATGCACAGAACAGTTCACAAGATGGTTTATATGTTATTTCCCTACTTATGTTTCCAAAAGCCTGCAAGGTAACTAGGCCCTAGAGACAGACAGCACTGGGTTCACTGAGACATTTGCACATCGAGTCAACAGCATGGAACTACAAAACTAGTAAATGGTGGTGCAGGGACTTGAACCCATATCTCTGTCCCCGGTCTTCTTTTCCCACCTTTCTGACAGTATTCTAGCTGCATTTGTTGACTGACTGCTCCCTGAAGACCAGAAGCATCCTTCCTCTTGACTTTTTCAGTAATTTATCCGATTGTATGAAATGCTTTACCCACAGATACCTGGTTCTGTCACCTCCTTCTAGACTGTTCAAGTCCGACCTCCCTGGTGAGGCTAACCCTGTCCACTCTTTATTTTGAAAGCCCTGCTTCTCTCTGCCTATAATCTCAGTCCTCCATATCCTGCCTTTTATTCTTCATAGTGTTTGTTACCGGCTTAGCTACCAGAGAACTTACAGATGTTTATTGTCTCTTTCCTCCCCTCCAACTAGAACGTGGTCTTCACAGGTTAGGAATTCTGCGTGTATTAAGTCTGGTGGAGACCCTGCAGACTATAGGGTCAGCGAGAAGTGGGCACAGTTTTAACTCAAAGTGGTTTGACATGTTAGCAGTATAGGTTAGAGTCAGGCGAGGCAGTTATTAAGGAGGGCCTTTTCTGATATTACTAAGCTACTTGATATATTCTAAGTAAGCTTAAATTTTCAATTATCACACAGCAGGGAGAAACACTTCCTTCTGTCATTCCTCCAGCCTTGAGCACATGGATGCCAAATCCATTCTCTCGTGGTGAAGTGGGAATGTGTGAGGATGATCGGCCAAAGTCTTAAGTTACACAAGGCACACACATACAGAATTAAGCATGTTTAAAAACCAAAATGATAAGAGTGGTTTCCTGTGACACAGCCGGCATTCCCTAGCCTCCAGTGAGCTCAGAGCAGTGGGGGAGGAGAGGGAAGGGGCCACATAAGCCAACCCAATCTCCTTTCTCTGGACTTGCCTCACCCTGGGTTGTCATCCATTAAACGCTCAGCACGCAGACCTCACGGTGAGCACACACAGTCATAAAACGCGGCTTCTTCCACATCCCAGTCACTGGGGCATGGAACACGTTGCATATTTAAGTGTGGCTCAGAACATTATCACTCATATATGTATGTTCTTCCTCTGTCGCCGGGTCAAAGAGTAAACAGAGCAGAGGCATACTAGCAAGAGCAGAGTTTAATGTGAATATATAATATACACACATATTGTGGGAAAGATTTTGTTAAATGGATAGGAGGACATAGGCCTTGTCTGGAGCCAGGGGAGACCTGTAGGTGCCATTGGCAAAGTCTGTGGTGTGTCCACCAGGTCGGAGGCCGATTTAGGTGTAGGGCCGAGGTATTCGGCTGTGCCTCAAACGGAATCGTATGGGTCCAGGCCTGACCGTACGATGACCGCACTCATGGTGTTCTTCTGAGGTGCACAGGAGGCCGGCGGTGGTGATGCCCACGGCCTGGTGTGGGGCCCGGTGGGGACCAGAAGATGACGGCTAGTGACTATGGCATCATGTCCATTGGCTTGTATAGAGAGTAAGAGTGAGCTTTCGTGCAGGCACTTGTGCTGCCCACTGCGTCATCTGGCGCCCGGGGGGTAGAGTAGGTGCCTTTCCCCATGGTGGTGGAATGCCATCGGTTCCTAGTCCAACTTGTGGGTAGGTCCGAGGCCGTCGTCTGTTCCTCCCACAGCACCGTGTGGGTCAAGGGGAGTCCGGAGGATGACTTCCCATGCGGTGGGTGTCTGAGGTGCGGTGGAGGATGGCGGTGCTGCTGCCCATTGAATCGTGTGGTGCCGGTAGGTGACCGGAAAATGACAGCCATCGAGGGAGGTGTTGTGTTGCATCGGCTCATCTTGAGCATCAGCGTCAGCCTTCAGGCCTCCGCTTGTGCTACCCAGTGCTTTGTCTGGAGTAAGGGGGCAGTTGTATGTGCCTTTCCTGAGGGCTGTGGCGTAACCATAGGTTCCGAGGCTGACTTACAGGTAGGGCCGAGGTAGTTGTCTTTGCTTCCCATGGCATCGTATGGGGCCAGGGGAGACCAGACGATGACCGCCCATGCGGTGGTTGTCTAAGGTGCACAGGTGGCCGGAGGTTTTTCTGCCTACGGTCCCTTGCAGAGCCGTTGCCAATGGAGGATGACGGCCATCGAGGGTGGTGCCGTGTTAATGGGCTTGCCTTGAGTGTCATTGCCGGCCCTTGGGCCGAAGGTGGAGCTGCCCACGGCCTCATGTGCGGGCGGGGGCGAACGGAAGATGACGGTCCTCGAGGGTGGTGTCATGTCCATCGGCTCGACTTGAGCATCAGCCTTCAGAATGGCACCTGTGCAGCCCACGAACTTGGCCGGGGTCAGTTGGCAGTTGTAGGTGCCTCTCCCGAAGGCGGTGGTGTGCAGATCGGGTCGTCGTCCGCCTTATGGGTAGGGCCGAGGCCATCATCTGTGCCTCCCATGGCATCGTATGGGGCCAGGGGAGACCAGACGAAGATCGCCCGAGTGGTGGTCGTCTGAGGCACAAAGGAAGCCGGCGGTGGTGCTGCCCATGGCCTCGTGCGGTGTCTGGGGGGACCGGAAGACGATGGCTAGCGGTGGTGGATTCGTGTCTATCGGCCTGTCCAGAACATCAGAGCCAGCCATCGGGCCGGTGCTTGTGCTGCCCAAGGCCTGGTCTTCTGGCTGACTCTATATGGCGGTTTTGCAGAGACAGGACACCTCGAGGTGGGCTGGTAGTGGTTCCCGTGTGCCCTACAGAGTAGGAGCTCATCTGGGTGGTCTCTCTCCAGCCGTCTGCTGGGAGCCTAGGATGGTCAAGAGGCTCAGGACTGCTCCAAGTGGTAGTGGGATCTCTGCTGGGTAAAGTGGGAAAAGACAGCCGCTAAAGGCACAGGATCCCGGTGGAACAGCCTGTGACCAGGGCAGCGGGCATGTGCAGGGTGCTCCCTGGCAAGAGGGATAGGGAGCAGCACCCCAAGGACCGGAAGGACCGGCGGGCATAGATGGTGGGGCTGGGGAGGCGGCCGGTGGGGTGGGGCACGATCCTTAGGAAGGAGGAAACTGTCCACACGGAAAAACGGTTTGTGGTGTGCGCCAAACGATCTGAGGAAAGGGTCTCAATCTAGGGAGAGGGTCTCCTTTGCAATTAACTCTTTCTCAGGCCAAGCACGCACTGAGCTGCCAAGCTAGGGCGAGCCTGTATGTATGTCAGCCAGGGGATGCATCGCAAAGAGGCCTGGGCCGCTGTGACGTCACCCAGGGGCTGCATAACCACGCCCCCATTGAATTAAGCACACTGGCCACACCCAAGGAGACCCTGGGCCGAAGCCATGGTGCGGCCCCAAGGCGAACCCCAGTAGAATCCCTAGCCCCCGGAATTGCCTGCTGAGGGAAGTGCAGGTGTTCAGACCAACGAGGCCACCATGTGGACAGTCGAGGTCTGCATTGCCCAAGTCTGTCAGAGCTCAGCACTCCCAGGTGCCAGCTCTGCACGGGCTCGGCACCTGGGGTGTGGTGGGCGGCAAGTGCCTTGCCCCCACCGCTCCCCCACACTCGCGGTGGCCAGGTCCTGACCACAGCCCGGCCCGGAGCCACCAAGGGGCTGGCCGCGGTACGGCCCGCCATTTCCCGGGCCTTCCCAGCTTCTATGGGACACCTGGATCCAGGCAAGCCTTCTCTGCCATGGCCAGCCGGGCGGCTGATTTCTAAGGAATGCGCAGACCCCATGACTTGCCTTTCTAGCTAGCGGGCAAGTTCTTTCTCTGCTTTTCACAGAAAGCGTTGGTCAGGGACCACTGGGTCTCAGCATAGACACATCCCGCATTCTGACTGGGCCCGGACGCCCAGATTTTCTCTCTGATCTAGTTTTGGGGGCCTGTGTCTCGTACGTGAATAACACAACACAGTAAACTGGGAAACATTTTATTTTTAAAATTCTTCTCTTTTAGACTCTTGGTCTCGATGGCATCGTTGTTGTTGCCCGTCAGACAAGCTGGAAGGTTGTGGGGCAACCTCGCCTCCTCTCAGTAGTCAGTCTGTCCATTCCCGATCCGGACTGTTCATCCTTTATATTATAACCTATGAAGCTCGTGTCCCGTGTCAGTAACCCTGCTTCTAGTTCTCAGGTCTTACCTTTTGGACCTAGGCCCTGCTTGCTCACTGCTTCACTGTGGAAGCACTGACATTGTTACAGAATAAAATGTGAAATTCTCCAGCCCCAACTCATGGTCTGGCCTTCACATTGTCTACATTTCCATCCCTATGAGCCAAGCTCCCTGCTCCTTTGAAAGATACTGTCTCGTGTCTTTTTGTCTCTGAATTATTTCCTCTGGGGGTTTCCACCTCTTGCCTCTGGTTTTTAAGACATTTCGCCCCAGCAGAAGAACATGGATCGTTGAAGACCTGCCTCTTTAGTCACCTCCTCTTGGAGACTTCCCGTGCACTCTCACTTGCGTGCCCTCCTCTCCATTCTCCTTCCTTGGTGAGAACCTCCCTTATGAAATGTGAGTGTGTCAGCTCGTGCACATCACTTCTCGGGTCACAGGATCTGTTGAACAGTGGTGACAGTGAATGACTGGACTCGGCTTCAAAGCTCAGCTGCCTGTTCAGTGGTACCTGGTGCCGATCGCTCCTCCTCCAACCGTACGTTATGTTCCAAACCGTGTGGAACATAAATGTGGGCGAGATGCCACCGACGTCCCCTCAGTCCCCGCTGTGTATGCCTCCTGGTGCTTAGGGAGAGACCCGGCGAGACGAGCCCAAGAACTTATCTTTAACAGCGATGAGCGCAGAGCGTGTGGGGAAGGCCCCAGCTACTGTTACTGCTGCTGCTGCTGTGATGACTACTCTCTCTGGCCCAGTGGGGTAAGATTCCAGATCTCTTCTTGTTCTCTGCCTGTGCTTTCTCTGTAGTTTTGTAGTTTTGTTGTATGGGGGCATCTCCTTTCACGTCTCTGATGGAATTAAGTATGGGTCTCGGAAGTCCCTTGTGTCAGTTTTCATTGTACAGTACCATCTTCTATTTCTACGTCTTTGGGTTTTCTCCCACTGCTACTGCTTTTCCCCCAGGAGGACCTGTACCACAGGCCTGTAGTAGGCAGAAGAGTAAACTTGGTGCTTTCCTCACCACCATGTTTGAGGGACATCGGCATCACTGCTGATAGGAGGAGGGACAGGTGAAAAGGAACACCGAGTTCTAGACGGGAGCAGTTTGGAGCAAAGAGTGTGTTGTGGACTGATATGTTCGTTTGATCATCCAAACTTCCATCTGTATATAGTTATTGCATCTTTACATTCGTAAACATCATAAAATCCACTGATTTCAAAAGCCCAGATACATATTATTACAGCAATTCAGTTGTTGAGGTGAGAAAAAATGAGAAGGGCATTACTATACCACTGAATCTATGCCTGGGCACTGCCGAAACCAAACAGAAAGCATCCACAGTGTCAGGAAGGGATATTTTCTGCTGACTGTTTCTCTGGGCAATCAAACAGAATCACTTTTTTTCTTGTTGTTGTCAGTAATGCACAATTACATGAGCAACATTATGGTTACTAGTCTCCCTCTGCCTCCCCCTCCCCCCCATTATCAAGTCCACTCTCCGCACCCCATTACAGTCGCTGTCCATCAATGTAGTAAGATGCTATAGAATCACTACCTGATTTCTGTGTGTTATACTGCAATCCCCGTGGCCCCACACCCCCTACATTATGTGTGCAGATCGTAATGCCCCCTTTACGCCCTTATCCCTCCCATCCCACCCATCCTCCCAGGTCCCTTTCCCTTTGGTACCTGTTAGTCCATTCTTGGGTTCTGTGAGTCTGCTGCTGTTTTGTTCCTTCCCGTTTTCCTTTGTTCACATACCTCACAGAGGAGTGAAATCCTTGGATACTTTTCTTTCTCCACCTGGCTTATTTCACTGAGCATAACACCCTCTAGCTCCATCTGTGTTGTTGCAAATGGTGGTAGGATTTGTTTTCTTCTTATGGCTGAATGATATTCCATAGTGTGTATGTACCACCTCTTCTTTATCCATTCATTTCCGGATGGACACTTAGGTTGCATCCATTTCTTGGCTATTGTAAGAGTGCTGTGATCAACATATGGGTGCATTTGTCTCTTTCAAACTGGGCTCCTGCAATCTTAGGATAAATTCCTAGGAAAGGATTTCCTTTGTCAAATGGTATTTCTGTTCTTTGGTTTTCTGTTGAACTTCCATACTGCTTTCCACAATGGTTGAGCTGATGGACATTCCCACCAGCAGTGTAGGAGGGTTCCCCTTTCTCCACACCCTTGCTGACATCTGCTGTTTTCTGTCTTTTGTTTGGTGGCCATCCTAACCTGTGTTAGGTGATACCCCATTGTGGTTTTAATGTGCATTTCTCTGATGGTTCGCGAAGTGGAACGTCTTTTCATGTGCCTGTCGGCCACCTGAAATTGCTTCTGTGGAGAAGTGTCTGTTCAGATCCTCTGCCCATTTTGTAATTGGATTCATTTGCTTTTTGTGTGTTAGGGTTCTTGAGCTCTTGATACATATATTGGATTTCAACACCTTATCAAATATGTCATCAGTGAGTATATTCTCCCATACTGAAGGATGTCTTTTGATTCTACTGATGGTGGTCAAACAGAATCTTACTGAACCCAATAGAACTTCATTCTAGCTCTGAGTAATTTTATTTTCTTTCCAGAACACCAACCAGCCGAGAAAACTGGAACAAAGTGGAGAAGCTCTGATGCAGGAAGATGTAGCGTAAAACTGAGAGGTGAGGTGGTGTGGAGAATCGTAGGTTGTATCTTTCCATGTGCTGCTTTCAAATGTCATAGGGAAAAAAGATTGCCAAGGAGATGAAGCCCGGAGTGTTGACATCACCTGTTATCGGTGGAGCCACGTAGCCTCTAGCCATTGATTTGAAAGCTACCATGCGGCATTGTTGCCTTTCCTGCAGAGTTATATGGGCGACATCCCCCGTTTGCAGTTCAGTCAGTGCCCGTGTAGTATTGTCCTGGCACCGGAAGTGGTGGACCCGAGAGCTGTGCCATTCCTGCTGGTCTGTCGCAGCACCTCTCTTGGAACAGGGCCTCAGCAGCGCTCACGGGAGAGAGAGAGTGAGAGAGAATTGCGCTCAAGAAACAGGGACAGTTTTATTTACTTTAGCTCCCTGAGCATGCTCCTGATGTTTATTTTGAGATCTCTTTCTCAGGAAGATTGATTTGAGTCCAGTTATCAGGTTCATTTGAAGGTTCATATTTGTAGGTCGTGTCCTCTAGCTCCCAGAAACTTTAATCTCTGGATATGCTCAGCCATTGGGGTGTGGTAAAGGTCACAGGGGAGCGGTGCCAGTGCCCACACCCATCAGGAGGAAAGAGGTCTTTCCTGCTTCCCTGCCACAGTGCCGGTCTCCTCTGCAAGTGCCAGTTTGCTGAGCATGCAGGGAGAAGTTGCCATAGGTGGGGTCAGCCGTTTTGCAGGCCGGTCCCAGTGGGGAGGCAGGCCGTGTACCAGTCACAGCACAGTAAGGGGCCTCAGAGCTGTGAGGACAGTCATTGGGATGGAGCGCCCAGAGCTCCTGAAAGCTCCCCTGCCTTCCGGGCAGAGTGCATTGTGGCCAGATAGGGATATTTTCTACTGACTGTCTCTGGGGACTCAAACAGAATCGATTTGTTTATTTGTTTTTCAGTTTCACTTGTGTAGGTTACCTGTCCCCACCCCTTCGTATTGTAGTTTGTCTGTGTCCTTGGATCTCAAGTGATTCTCCTGTAAGGGAGCACATAGGTGGTCTTTAGTTTTCATCCATTCTTTTAACCCTGTATCTTTTGTTTGGAATACGCAAAGCCTGTCCTTTTATTTTGATGATTCTGCGCTGTGCCCATATTGCACTTAATAAATTTCTTTTCTTATCATTAATCTACAATCATGTGAAGAACATTATGTTTTCTAGGCTCCCCCCTTCACCAAGCCCCACAAAAATCCTCTTACAGTCTTTGCCCATCAGCATAGTTCTTTGCTGTAGACCCCTTCACCATGTCCCTCCCCACAAACCCCATTACAGTCGCTGTCCATCAGCGTGTAGTAAGATGCTGTACAATCTCTACTTGTCTTTGTGTTGTACAGCCCTCCCTTTGCCCCCTGACCCCACGCATTATACATGCTAATCCTAGTTGCCCCTTTCATTCTCCCCGACCTTATCCCACCCTACCCACCCACCCTGCCCAGTCTCTTTCCCTTTGGTAACTGTTCGTCCACTAACGGGTTCTGTGAGTCTGCTGCTGTTTTTTTCCTTCAGTTTTTCTTTGTTGTTATACTCCACAGATGAGTGAAATCATTTGGTACTTGTCTTTCTCTGCCTGGCCTATTTCACTGAGCATACTACCATCTCGCTCCATGCACGTCATTGCAAATGGTAGGATTTGTTTTCTTCTTATGGCTGCTTACTGCACTTCTTAAACTGGATTTCATTCTTCCTTTTTGTTTGTAGTATTACTATGTGCTTTCACAATTGAACACCTGGTTATGAGTAGTAGCTTCTTGTTAATCGATATGTATCTGTATCTATTTAACTATCTGTCTGTCTGTCTGTCTGTCTATCTATCCTTCTGTCTTTCTATCTATCTAAGTATCTATCTATCTACCTTTCTATCTGTCTATCAATCCATCTTCCTATCATCTGTCTATCATGTCTATCATCTATCTCTCTATGTATCTATCTATCTATCTGTCATCTATCTATCTATCTATGAATCAATCATCTTTCTGTCTGCCTATCTTGTCTTATGTACAGAACATATAACAACATGGCCTACGTCAATTCCCTAAATTATGCTTACAAAAATCTTGCGAAGTGACTAGGCCATAGTTAGATTACTGGGTTCTCAGACACTTGCAGGTCGAATCAGCCTCGTGTGCTTACAAAACCAGAAAATGGTGGTGCATGGACTTGAACCTGTATCTCTCTCCTCTGTCCTCTTTTACCTCCTTCTCTCTTGCTGAGTGTAATTAGCCACATTCATTGACTAATTCCTCCCTGAAGGCCACAAGTATCCTTCCTCTGGGCCTGTTGTAGACAGAAAAGTATACTTAGTGCTTTTAGCACCACCAAGTTTGAGGGACATCTGCGTGATCACCGCTGATAGTAGGAGAGACAAATAAAAAGGAACACCTATTTCTGCACAAGAGCATTTGGGAACAAAGAGTGTGTTGTGGAGTGACATGTTTATTTGAGTGTCCAAACTTCCGTCTTTAGGTGGTTATTACTTTTTTACATAAATGAACATCATAAAATGCACTGATTTCAAAAGCCCAGACGCATATTATTACAGCAATTCAGTTACTGAGGTAAGAAAAAATGAGAAGGATATTGCTGTACCACTAAATCTATGGTTGGGCAATGCTGAAACCAAACAAAAAGAATTCATTGTGGCTAGATAGGGCTATTTTCTACTGACTGTCTCTTGGGATTCAAACAGAATCCATTTGTGTGTTTGTTTGTTTCTCAGTTTCACTTGTGTAGGGTACCTGTCCCCACCCCTCTGCAAATTTCCCTCGGTATCTGGTTATTGCTTCTTTACATTCGTAAACATCATAAAATCCGCTGATTTCAAAAGCCCAGACACATATTATTACAGCAATTCAGTTGTTGAGGTGAGGAAAAATGAGAAGGGCCTCGCTATACCACTGAATCTATGACTGAGCACTGAAAAATCCGAAGAGAAAGTATCCACGGTGGCAGGAAGGGCTATTTTCTACTAACTGTCTCTCTGGGCACTAAAGCAGTATCACTTTATTTTTTTGGTGTCAGTGATGTACAATTACATGAGCAACATTTTCTTACTAGACTCCCCCTAATCCCCCCTCCCAACATTATCAAGTCCACTCCGCATACCCAATTACAGTCGTTGTCCATCAATGTAGTAAGATGCTATGGAAACACTACTGTCTTCAGTGTGTTATACTGCAATCCCCGTGGACCCCACACCCTACATTATGTGTGTGGATCGTAATGCCCTCTTTAGCCCTGTATCAACCCTTCCCACCCATAATCCCAGGTCCCTTTCCCTTTGGTAACTGTTTTTCCATTCTTGGGTTCTGTGAGTCTGCTGCTGTTTTTTACCTTCCCATTTTTGCTTTGTTCTTATACCTCACAGAGGAGTGACATAATTGGATAATTGTCTTTGTCCACCTGGCTTATTTCACTGAGCATAACACCCTCTAGCTCCGTCCGTGTTGTTGCAAATGGTGGTAGGATTAGTTTTCTTCTTATGGCTGAATGATATTAAATTGTGTGTATATACCATCTCTTCTTTAGCTGTCGGGAGACGTAGGCCATAGAAACAGTGGTCTCGCACTTATTGCCTAGGCCTCTAGTTTCTTAACCCTGCAACGTTTAGGAAAGATCAATTGACCCAGCTTGTGATTAGACCGCTGGGATACAGATTAAGCAGCTGCCGTGATAACATCTCCTCCTTAGTTAAACCTTCTTTCTTTTCTCAGTAATCCCCCAACCATGATCTTTTCCAGAGAACATTCTTCTGTTAGGTATCCTAGCAACCTAGATAATCCTTGCCACTTCAGCTGGGGCTGTTTTAACCTCCTAGATCCTATATAATCTTCCTTGTAAGAATAAACTTTGAGACCTTGATCAGACTTTCGACTTGTTCTCCTTCTTTGTGTCTGGTTTGTCTCTCATCCAGGATAACTTCCCCTTGAGCCCTTGTTGACCTCCCCACCTGCCGGGGCATGTGGCGCCCAACATGGTTCTCGAGGTACGAAGCCTGATCTGGACGTCGCTCATATGGACGGCCGTCCTTCTTTCCTTGGATCGCCACCCCAGCGGTGAGTGAAGATCCGCATGAAGATCAGCACAGGAGTACACGCCTGTGACACAGATTGATAAAGGTAAGGAAAGCGACGCAATCATGGGGCAAACACTAAATAAGCATGAGTTATTTGTTAAGGGACTTAAGGCTTCTCTCAAGACACGAGGAATACGGGTTAAGAAAAAAGATTTAGTTTATTTTCCTTATCTTGCTAGAGGATGTCTGCCCATTGTTCCCCCAGGAAGGAACTATAGATGAAAAACAGTGGCGCCGAGTTGGCAACTGCCTCAATGATTATTATCATTCCTTTGGCCCTGAGAAGTTCCCAGTACAGGCATTTTCTTATTGGAATCTCATGAAAGATGTGTTGCAGGTCCGCCACTGTCACCCAGATGTTTCAAAGATTGTTGAAGATAGTGAAAATTATCTGAAGGGAAAGTTTAAAACCAGACTTCTCTCCACAAAAAGGAGGTCCCCGAGGAACTTCGTCCCTCCTCCCCAGCCTCTTATTGTCCCTCTGTCTCCATTCCCATGCCCGAGGTTAAGAATGATCTGCCGTCTAGCGGACCCCCCAAAATCTATTTACCTAGTCATATCCGGTCTCAAGTCCAACATCCCTGATGATGATCCCCTCTATCCTGAAGAGGAGGCCGAACTAAAAGAAGCCGCCACTAAGCTGCATAATCTTGATTGGCCCCCTCAATCACCTTTAGTTGCAGGTCCACCTCCCTATAACATACCACGCCCTATAACATACCACACCCTTTAACAAGCCACTGTTAAACTCTCTCGGGAGGTGCAGTCCCTTGAGGCACTGCTTCACATCAAAAGGGAGATATCACAAATGCTCAGGCAATTACGTGTCCTTGACTTAGAAATAAGCTACCCCCTGTCCCCCCTGTTCAGAAAATAAAAGTAAGTTCCCCTCTGCTCCCCCCGTTCAGAAAGTTAAAACCGAAACTATAACCCTTCATGTCTTCGTGGTGACCCGATCCCTAACTAGACCGACCGAGGGAGAACCGACTGAGGGAGAGTCAAATGAGGCTGAACCACGAGAATCAGAAGGGACAGATACGGATGCAGAAGAGCCTATAGCTAAGCCTGAGTCAGGAAACACTTAGGGAGAGGACGAGAATGCAACTTCAACCATTAGGACTCAGCTGAACCGCCGCTTTAAATTTAAAAGTATAAAAGATTTAAAGAATGCTGTTTCCTCATATGGCCCTGTTGCCCCCTTTACTATTTCATTGTTAGAGTCTCTAAGCGAAGACTGGCTTACAGTTAATGATTGGGGCATGTTAACTAAAGCCATCTTAAGAAGAGGTGACTTTCTCTTATGTAAAGCTGGTTACACTGAAAGATGCCAGGATACTGCCCACCGCAATATGGCTGCCGGTGGTCCTTCCAAATCCTGGACATTAGACAAACTTCTGGGCAATCGCCCCGATGACAAAAATGAAAAACAGGCTAAGTTTTCTCCAGGCTTACTCACACAAATCCAACATGCAGCCCTTAAGGCCTGGAAGAGCCTCCCTTCTAACGGGTCAGCTGTCACCTCTCTTGCCGAGGTTAGACAGGGGCTGCAGGAACCTTACAGTGAATTCATAGGCCGCCTTACAGAGGCCGCCAAACACCTCATGGGAAGGGAGGAAACAGATAATGAATTCATTAAGCATCTTGCTTTTGAAAATGCTAACACAGCTTGCAAAGCGGCGGTTATGCTTCATGATCGCCGCAGCAAAAAGGTCTCTGTTTCTATAAAATTTTGTGCCGATGACCGAACCTCTCGCAATACCGGAATAGCTATAGGAACAGCTCTTAAAGAGTTTACTCAGGGAGTCAGGCCCAAGACTTGCTTTAATTGCAAGCAACCAGGTCATTTTTCAAGGGAGTGCACAGCCCCTAGGACCGAACGATCGCTCCCATCATTCCTGTGCCTGCGATGCAAACGGGGTAAACATTGGGCCTCCGAATACTGCTCCAAGGCTGATATACAGGGTAATCCTCTTCCTCCGAATCAGGGAAACTTGTTACAGGGCCCACCCCAGGGCCCAAAATATCTACCCGGGACAGAACCCTGGGGTCGTCAGGTTCTTCTCCCAGTCAGTCAAAAATCCAGCGTCACTATCCTCTCTCGAGCAACCGCCGATAGCGCAGGACTGGACCTCTGTTCCACCTCCCAGTCAATATTGACCCCAGAAATGGGGAGTCAAATTGTTTCAACGGGGATTTTTGGCCCTTTGCCACAAGGCACCTTTGGTCTTATTCAGTGTCGCGCCAGCTCCACTATTCAGGGCCTCACTATTTCTCCAGGAGTCTTTGACAACAATTATACTGGAGAAATTGAACTTATGGCTACAGCCTATCAGGGACCAATTACCATTTCCTCTGGCCAATGGATTGCTCAATTAATATTACTCCCCCTCGATGAAAAAAATCCTTGCTATAAGCAAAAGAGATACCCCCATGCTTTTGGATCATCAGATGTTTATCGTGCACAAGAGATCACCCAAAAAAGACCCGTTCTTAGTTAAAATTAAAAGGAAACAACTTTGAAGGCCTTATAGATACTGGCGCAGATGCCACAATTATTTCCAGTAAGGATTGGCCTACATCTTGGCCTCTCACCGCTTACATGACTCACCTTAGAGGTATTGGACAGACCTCCAACCCCCTACAAAGCTCCAAAGTTATTCAATGGGAAGATGAAGAAGACAATAACGGTACTGTCCAGCCCTACGTGGTTCCAGGCCTACCTATCAGCCTCTGGGGCAGAGATATTCTCTCTCAAGTGAAGCTCATTATGTGCAGCCCTAATGAACTGGTCACTCACCAGATGCTCAATCAAGGCTATCGCCCTGGACAAAGGTTGGGCAAACACTCTCACGGCCCAAAAGAGCCAGTCCCGGTCACCATAAAACTGATCATGCTGGAATTGGCTATGAAAATTTACCCTAACGGCCGTTGACATACCTGCACCCCAAGCAGATAAAATATCCTGTAAACAACAGAGCCTGTATGGATTGATCAATGGCCCTTAACTTCTGAAAAACTGGCTGCAGCCACAATGTTAGTAAAGGAACAACTTGCTGCAGGCCATATCGAGCCCACGACCTCACCCTGGAATACTCCTATTTTTGTCATAAAGAAAAAATCAGGAAAATGGAGGTTACTTCAAGATCTTAGAGAAATTAATAAAGCTATGATACCTATGGGGGCCCTTCAAACAGGCCTCCCCACTCCTGTGGCGATTTCTTGGGGATACTGTAAAATCATTATTGACTTAAAAAGATCGCTTTTTCACAAACCCCCTACATCCTGAAGATCGCAAGCAGTTTACATTTAGTTTGCCGGTGATTAATTTTTATGGTCTGATGCCAAGATTCCAATGGAAATTTCTGCCCAAAGAAATGGCAAACAGCCCTACGCTGTGCCAAAAATTTGTAGCTCAAATTATAGACCCATTTAGACAAAGATGGCCTTCTACATATTTAATTCACTACATGGACGACATCCTCATTTCTGGTCCTAACCCGACTGAACTCCTTGCTTATTCCCAAGAGCTTTCTAGGGCCCTTACCAGAGCTGTCTTCAGATAGCCGCAGATAAAATTCAATTAAAAAATCCTTACTTGTTTTTAGGCTTTGAAATCTTTCATAACAAGATTCTTTCACAAAAGGTTCAAATTAGAACCGATTGCTTAAAAACTGTAAATGATTTTCAAAAATTTCTAGGAGATATTAATGGGCTCAGGCCTTATCTCAAGCTAACTACTGGAGAGCTTAAACCCTTGTTTGATATACTTAAAGGGGACACAGATCCTACTTCCAGTCGCTCATTAACAGCCCCCGCCCTAGAAGCCCTAAAGGCAGTGGAAGCCGCAATTCTAAACCAAACGGTCACCTTTATCTCTTACGAGAAGCCTCTTCTCCTAGTCATTTGTGCTACTGATTTTACACCCACCGGAGTGTTCTGGCAAGAGGGTCCCCTTTTCTGGGTCCATTTACCTGCCTCCCCACCCAAAGTCTTATCCCCTATACCTCCTGGGTGGCTGAACTGATAAATATCGGACGCCACCACAGCAGGAAAATATTCGGTAAAGACGCCGACAAAATTATCCTACCCTACCCAAATCCAGTGGTTGATAGAGAATGATGATGAATGTCCAACATCCTGCACCTCTTTTCAGGGAGCCCTTGACAATCATTACCCTGCTAAGAAGATTCTCCATTTTTTAAGGACCCAACCATTTGTTGTCCCTACATTGACCTCCTCCCAACCCCTTCCTCATGGCCCCCTAGTTTTCACTGATGGCTCCTCCAACATAGTGGCAGCCTACCCATAGATAATCGAACCACTTACCTACAATCCCCATTCCACTCCGCTCAATTGGTTGAACTCTTTGCAAGTTTACAAGTTTTTCAACAACTCCCAAATACTCCATTTAACCTATACACTGACAGTGCTTATATTGCTCAATCCATTCCCCTTTTAGAGACCGTGCTTTATATAAAACCCACAACAAACGCCACCCCTCTGTTTTTTTCCATCCAGCAGTGCATACATTCCAGGCAACATCAATTTTATATAAGCCATATTCGTGCCCATTCTGGTCTTCCTGGACCTCTAGCCACAGGCAATGCTGTGACTGATAAAGCTACCCAACTTGCCCTTCTCGCTGAGCTTGTCCCTGCAGCTCAAACCAAGAAAGCTCATTCTTTACACCACCTTAATGCTCAAACCTTATGTCTTCTTTTAATAATTACTACAGAACAAGCCAGTCAGATTGTTAAAGAATGTGAAAATTGTGTCACTCTCCTGCCTGTTCCTCACTTGGGTGTGAACCCTAGGGGCCTAGTTCCCAATGAGATCTGGCAAACGGTTTTAACACACGTCCCCTCATCGGAAATCTTAAATATCTTCATGTTACTGTAGATACCTTTAGTGGAATTATTTTTGCCAGCCTCCACGTTCGAGAAGCTTCAAAAAATGTTAATGCTCATGTACTCAATTGTCTTAGTGTCATGGGTAAAATCGAGATTATCGAGACTGATAATGGTCCTGAATATACTGGAAAAAAATTCCAAGAATTTTGTCGCTAATTACAAATTAAGCATGTTACAGGCATACCATACAATCCCCAAGGTCAAGGGACTGTCGAACGAGCCCATTTAACTATTAAAGATACCTTCCACAAATTAAAAATGGGAGATTTATATCCCATGAAAGGCTCTCCAAGAAATATTCTTCATCATGCCTTGTTTATTCTTAATTTTCTAACTCTGGACGCTCATGGCAAATCTGCAGCTGATCGCCTTTGGCACCCACAAACTGATAAAACTATGCCACTGTCATGTGGAGAGGTCCCCTCACTTCCCATTGGAATGGCCCCGATCCCATACTAATATGGGGCTGGCGATCTGCCTGTGTTTTCATCACCAGAGAAGGAGCTGCTCACTGGCTGCCAGAGCGGTTAAATAAACCAATAGATTTACCAGAGGATTTTTTAAAATCTTATCCAAATGTTCACGGTGGTGACACCCCCCCGAGATATCCTTTTTCTTCTCTCCATAGATTCTGGCCGCCGGTTTAGTCCTTTCCTTTATCTTAGGCATAGGACTTGCTGACTCCACCACTCCCCAGTGGACCCTTGTACAGCAGACTATTCTTGTTACCACTTACTGGATCCTTTTTGGCATATTCACACTTCTTAACAGCACCTTATAAAAAGATGAAGCCCATCAACTCTCGCGTTTTCACCTTCTTCGCAGAACCTTACAAGATCTTCAAGACCAAATAGATTCCCTTGCAGAAGTAATCTTACAGAACAGGCGTGGCCTAGACCTTCTCACTCGGAACAAGGCGGAATCTGCTTAGACTTAGAAGAGAAATGCTGCTTCTATGCAGTCAAGTCCGGAGTAGTTCGTGACAAAATTAAAAGACTCCAAGAAGATCTCGTGCAAAGAAAGAAAAAATTGTTTGAAAATCCCCTATGTACTGGGATGAGCGGGTTTCGTCCTTATCTTCTCCCTATACTAGGACCCTTCCTTAGTCTCATGCTTGTGCTCTCCCTTGGAACTTGGGCCTTCCAGAGAATTACCACCTTCATTAGAGAACAGATCAATACTGCCCTCTGAAGACAGATACAAGTCCACTATCACTGGCTTGACCTGGCGTACTAAGGCTAAGATGTGCCAGATGACGCCCCTCCTTTAGAAGCTGCATAGGATTCAGACCTATGCATATCGGCTCACAATAAAGTGAGTGCGATATGGGCACCAATGTGGGTGCGAAGGTAAGCATCGCAAGGGAAGTTCTGTGAACCACCTTTGAATTCCCTGAGAGATAAACCTAATTTGCATGGAGGTTGGTATCTAAAAAAAGATATGCCGTTCGTCCCCTAAACAAAAGATACCAAGGGTCAACGTTAACCCCCGTCAATGGGGAGTCTCGGAGGAGCCAGGTCACTACTCCCCCAATTGGTTAATGCCCACCGCTAAATAGCGGGCCTCCCCCTCTTTTGTATAAAAGAAGGGAGGAGATGTTGTAACCGTAGGCGATAGAAACAATGGTCTCGCCCTTTTTACCTAGGCCTCTAGTTTCTCAAGCCTGCCCCGTTTAGGAAAGATCAATTGACCAGCTTGAGATTAGACACTGGGATAGAGATAAATCAGCTCCTGTGATAACATCTCCTCCTTAGTAAAACATTCTGTCTTTTCTCTGTAATCCCCCACACATGATCTTTTCCAGAG
Organism: Manis pentadactyla; assembly: GCF_030020395.1. Classification (NCBI taxonomy): domain Eukaryota; kingdom Metazoa; phylum Chordata; class Mammalia; order Pholidota; family Manidae; genus Manis; species Manis pentadactyla. The sequence continues at coordinate 771,053 of NW_026645214.1, forward strand.
AACATTCTTCATTTAGGTATCCTAGCAAACTAGATAATCCTTGCCACTTCAGCTGGGGCAGTTTCCTCCTCCTAGCTCTTATATAATCTACCTTGTAACAATAAACTTTGAGACCTTGATAAGACTTTCGACTTGGTCTCCTTCTTTGTGTCTGGTTTGTCTCTCATCCAGTTTAACGTCCCCTCGAGCCCTTGTTGAACTCCCCACTGGCCAGGGCATTTATCCATTCATCTCCTGATGGACACTTAGGTTTCTTCCATTTCTTGGGTATTGTAAAGAGTGCTGCGATCAACATAGGGGTGCACCTGTCTCTTTCAAACTGGGCTCCTGCACTCAGGGTAAATTCCTAGGAGAGGAATTTCTGGGTCAGATGGTATTTGTTCTTTTTTTGGGGGGGAGTCCTCCATACTGCTTTCCACAATGGTTGAGCTAACTGACATTCCCACCAGCAGTGTAGGAGGGTTCCCCTTTCTCCACACCCTTGCCGACATCTGTTGTTGTCTGTCTTTTGGGTGGTGGCCATCCTAACTGCTGTGAGTTGATACCCCATTGTGGTTTTAATGGGCATTTCTCTGATGGTTAGCAATGTGGAGCGTCTTTTCATGTGCCTGTCGGCCACTTGAAATTGATTCTGTGGAGAAGTGTCTGTTCAGATCCTCTGCCCATTTTGTAATTGGATTCATTTGCATTTTGTATGTTGAGGTTGGTGAGCTCTTCATACATGTTTTGGATGGCAATTCCTTATCAAATCTGTCTTCAGTGAATATATTCTCCCATACTGAAGGATGTCTTTTGGTTCTACTGATGGTGGTCAAAGAGAATCTTACTAAACCCCCTACCACTTCATTCCAAATCTAACTAATTTTTTTTTTAACACCAACGAGCCAAGAAAACTGGAACGAAGAGAAGCTGTGATGCAGGAACATCTAGCATAAAACTGAGAGGTGAGGTTATTGTGGAGACTGGTAGGTTGTATCTTTCCATGTGCTGCTTTCAAGGGTCATAGGTAAAAAAAATTGCCAAGGAGATGAATCCGGGGGTTTTGATTTCACCTGGTATCGGTGGAGCCATGTAGCCTCTAGCCATTGATGGGAAAGCTAGTATGTGGCAGTATTGTCTTTTCTGCGGAGTTAGACGTGCGGCGTCCCCCGTTTGCAGTTCAGTCAGAGCCCAAGTGGGAGTGTCTTGGCACTGGCCGGGGTGGACCCGAGATCTGTGCCATTCCTGCTCTGCAGTCGCAGCACCCCTCTCAGAACAGGGCCTCAGCAGTGCTCCTGGGAGAGATTGAGAGAGAGAATTTCGTTCGAGTGACATTGACTGTTTTATTTTCTGTAGCTCCCTGAGCATGCTCCTGATGTTAATTTTGAGATCTCTTTCTCGCGAAGATTGATTTGAGTTCAGTTACCACGTTCCCTTGAAGGTTCATATTTGTAGGTGGTGCACTCTAGCTACCAGAAGCTTTACTCTCTGGAGATGCACAGCCCTTGGTTGGTTGGCAGGGGTCCTAGGGGCGCGGTACCGGTGCACAGAACCGCCGGGAGATAAGAGGTCTTTCCTGCGTCCCAGCTGCAGTGCCCATCTCCAATACCAGGGCCAGAGTGCAGAGCATGCAGGGAGAAGCTGCCGTAGGTGGGGGCGGCGTTTTGCAGGCCAGTGACGGCGGGGAGGCAGGCCATGTACCAGTTACAGCACAGTAAGGGGCATCAGAGCTGCGAGGGCAGCCAGGGGGATGGAGCGACCGGAGCTCCTGAAAGCTACATCGCCTGCCGGGCAGAGTGCACCCGTGCAATTTGGCGCACCTGTCCTTTCTCCTGAGTGGCAAGCCCTGTGGAAGCCTTTCCATTTTAGCAGTTCTCTCGCTGTTAGGAAGTCTCTCAGACTGTCCACCTTTCTTTTGTCGCACAGCGGCCAGATGTGGATCCCTGTGTTGTTCCACAAGTGGCTGGAACCTCAAGACTCTCGAAGTCTTCTGCCTCTCTTTGCTATCCAACCCCACCAATCCTCCTGTGCGCACCACATGTACAGTAGGTTCGTGCTCAGAGAGCACATCTCCAGGGCTGTACAGCACACTTCTCCTTGAGGTGACAGGCTGCTGCAGCAGCTTTCCTCCCTGCTGTTTTTCCACGATTTGATGTAGTTGTTCTATTTCCAAATAGTACATATGTATGTGATTTTGATTTTGGGAAGAGGTTTCCGCATCCACTCTCATGTGAGCCGGGGTCATTAATCCCATCAGCACATCTTTTTTCTGTTTTTCTTTTTCAGTTTCACTTGTCTAGGGTACCTGTTCCCACCCACTCAACTTGTAGTTATTCTTCGTCCTTGGATACCAAGTGAGTCCCTTGAAAGGGAGCACGTAGGTGGTCTTGAGTTTTCATCCCTTCTTTTAACCATGTGTCTTTTGATTTTTAGCACTCAGAGACTGTCCGTTTATTCTGACAATTGAGAGCTGTGTCCTTATTGCACATGAAATATCTTTTTTGTCATCATTAATCTACAATCACGCGAAGAACCTTATGATCACCAAGTACACCAAGTCCTTCCCCAAAACCCTGTTATAGTCGATATCCATCAGGTTGTTGGATGCTATACAACCCTTCAAAATGTCCCCCCACACACACCACGTTACAGTCGCTGTCCATCATCGTGTAGTAAGATGCTGTAGAATCTCTACTAGTCTTCTCTGTGTTGTACAGCCCTCCCCATGCTCCCCCCACCCCACACATTATAAATGGTAATCCTAATGCCCCCTTTCTTTCTGCCCACCCTTATCCCTCCCTTCCCACCCACCCTGCCCAGTCCCTTTCCCTTTGGTAACTGTTAGTCCACTCTCGGGTTCTGTGTACCATCTGCTGTTTTTTTCCTTCAGTTTTTCTTTGTTGTTATACTCCACACATGAGTGAAATCATTTGGAACTTGTCTTTCTCCGCCTGGCCTATTTCACTGAGCTTAATACCCTCTAGCTCCATCCACATTGTTGCAAATGGTAGGATTTGTTTTCTTCTAACGGCTGCTTACTGCACTTTTTAAACTGGATTTCTGTCTTCTCCTTGGTCTGTATTTTCGCTATGTGCTTTCACCATTGCTTTTCTGGTTATGAGCAATACCTTTGTGTTAGTCGATATGTACCTATATTTATCTATCTGTCTGTATGTCTATCTATCTATCAATCAATCAGTCATCTTTTTGTCTGAACAGCTGTCCTAGTATGCAGAACAGTTAACAACATAGACTATGTACCTTCGCTACGTTATGCTTCCAAAAATCTTGCAAGGTAACTAGGTCGTAAGGAGAGTCCTGGGTTCCCCGAGAGACTTGCAGTTTGAGTCAGAAGTGTACCTAAAAAACCAGGAAATTGGAGCAGGGACTTTTACTCGTGTCTCTGTCCTCTCTCCTCTTTTATCTCCTTCTCATTTGCTGACTGTATTTAGCCACATTCATTGACTAAGGGCTCCCTGAAGAGCACAAGAATCCTTCCTCTGGGCCTGATGTCGACAGAAAAGTAAACTTGCTGCTTGCTCACCACCATATTTGAGGAACTTCGGCGTGATAAACCCTGATAGGAGGGAGGGACAAATAAAAAGGAACACCACTTTCTAGACAGGAGCAGTTGGGATAAAAGAGTGTGTTGTGGAGTGAAGTGTTTATTTGAGTGTGCAAACTTCCCTCTTTATCTGGTTATCACTTCTTTACATTCGTGGACATCATAAAAACCACAGATTTCAAAGGCACAGACCCATATTATTTCAGCAATTCAGCTGTTGAGTTGAGAGAAAATGAGAAGGATGTTGCTGCACCACTAAATCTATGTCGGGGCACTGCTGATACCAAACAAAAAGCATTCACGGTGGCCAGATAGGGCTATTTTCTACTGACTGTCTCTGAGGAGGACACAAACAGAGTCCATTTGATTGATTGTTTTTTGGATTCACTTGTGTTGGGTACCTCTCCCCACCCCTACGGCTTGTAGTTTGTCTGTGTCCTTGGATCTCAAGTGAGTCTCCTGTAAGGGAGCACATAGGTGATCTTGAGTTTTCATCCCTTCTTTTAACCCTGTTTCTTTTGATTTGGAGCTCTCAAAGCCTGTCCTTTTATTCTGATGATTCAGAGCTGTGCCCATATTGCACTTAAAAATTTTTTTTTGTTATCATTAATCAACAATCACGTGAGGAACATTATGTTTTCTAGGCTCCCCCTTTCACCAAGTCCCCTCCAAAATCCTCTAGCAGTTACTGTCAATCAGCGGAGATGGATGCTGTAGACTACTTCACCATGTCCCCACACACACACCCCGTTACAGTCGCTGTCCATCATCGTGTAGTAAGATGCTGTAGAATCTCTACTTGTATTCTCTGTGTTGTACAGCCCCACCCATGGCCCTCCAAACACACGCATTATACATGCTAATCCTAATCTCCCATTTCTTTCTCTCCGCCCTTACCCTCCCTTCCCAACCACCCTGCCCAGTTCCTTTCCCTTTGGTAACTGTTAGTCCACTTTCAGATTTTGTGAGACTGCTGCTGTTTTTTTCCTTCAGTGTTTGTTTGTTGTTATTCTCCACGCGATTGAAATCATTTGGTAATTGTCTTTCTCCTTCAGGCCTATTTCACTGAGCATTCTACCTTCTAGCTTCTTCCACGTCATTGCAAATGGTAGGATTTGTTTTCTTCTTATGCCTTCTTTCTGCACTTTTTATACTGGATTTCATTCTTCCTTTTTGTTTGTAGTTTCGCTATGTGCTTTTACCATTGATCTCCTGGTTATAAGCAATAGATTTGTGTTAATAGATATGTATCTGTATCTATACATCCATCTGTCTGTCTGTCTATCTATCCATCCTTCTGTCTTTCTTACTAGCTATTTATCTACCTATCTATCTATCATCTATCTATCTATCTATCTAACTATCTATCTTTTATCTATCTACCTATCTTTCTATCTATCTATCTATCTATCTATCTATCTATTTATCTATCTATCTATCTATCTATCTATCTATCTTCTTATCACCTATCTCTGACGTCTTTCATCTATGTATCTATCTCTCATCTACCATCCATCTATCTATCTATGAATCAATCATCTTTTTCTCTTCCCATCTATCCTTATGTACAGAACAGTTAACAACAACGCCTATGTCACTTCCTACACTATGCTTTCAAAAATCTTGCAAGTAACTGGGCCGTAGAGAGAGCACTGGGTTCATTGAGACACTTGCAGGTCCAGTCAGCCACGTGTGCTTACAAAACCAGTAAATGGTGTTGCAATGACTTGCACCCATATCTCTGTCCTCTGTCCTCTTTTAACTCCTTCTCGCTTCCTGACTGTATTTAGCCACATTCATTTACCAAGTGCTCACTGAAGACCACAAGTATCCTTCCTCTGAGTTTGTTGAAGACAGAAAAGTATACATGGTGCTTTGCTCACCACCAAGTTTGAGGGACATCAGCGTGAGCACCACTGATAGGAGGAGGGGCCAATAAAAAGGAACATCTATTTCTAGACAGGAGCACTTGGGAGCAATGAGAGAGTTGTGGAGTTACGTGTTTGGTTGATTGTCCAAACTTCCCTCTTTAGGTGGTTATTACTTCTTTACATTCAAGAACATCATAAAACCCACTGATTTCCAAAGCCCAGATGTATATTATAAGAGCAATTCAGTTGTTGATTTGAGAAAAAATGAGAAGGACGTTGCTGTACCACTAAATCTATCGCTGATCACTGCTGAAACCAAACGAATTCACGGTGGCTAGATAGGGCTTTTTTCTACTGACTGTCTCTGGATACTAAAACAGAATCCATTTGTTTGTTTCACAGTTTCACTTGTGTAGGGTACCTGTCCCCGCCCTTTCAGCTTGTAGTTTTTCTGTATCCTCGGATCTCAAGTGAGTCTCCAGTAAGGGAGCACATAGGTGGTCTTGAGTTTTCATCCCTTCCTCTTACCCTGTGTATATTGATTGGAGCACTCAGATTCTGTCCTTTTATTGTGACAATTGAGAGCTGTGTCCTTATTGTACATAGAAAATTTTTTTTGTTATCATTAATCTACAATCACGTGAATGTCATTATGATCACCAAGTACACCAAGTCCCCCCAAAAAGCCCCGTTACAGTCACTGTCCATCAGCGTGTAGAAATATGCTGTAGAAACACCTCTTCTCTCTGTTGTACAGCACTCCCCATGCCCAACCGACCCCATGCATTATTCATGCTAATAATAATGTCCCCTTACTTTCTTCCTGCCCTTATCCCTCCCTTATTACCCACCCTGCCAAGTACCTTTCCCTTTGGTATCTGTTAGTCCACTCTCAGGTTCTGTGATTCTGCTGCTGTTTATTTCCATCAGTTTTTCTTTGTTGTTGTACTCCACACATGAGTAAAATCATTTGGTACTTGTGTTTCTCCTCCTGGTCTATTTCACTGAGCATACAACCGTCTAGCTCCATCCACATCATTGTAAATGGTAGGATTTGTTTTCTTCTTATGGCTGCTTACTGCACATTTTAAACTGCATTTCATTCTTCCTTTTGGTTTGTAGTATCACTATGTGTTTTCACCATTTATCTCCCAGTTATGAGCAATAGCTTTGTGTTAATCGATATGTATCTGTAACTATCTATCTACCTATCTATCAATCTGTCTGTCTATCTACCTATCTATCTATCTATGTATCTATCAATCAATCAATCAATCTATCTATCTATCTATCTATCTATCTGCTTATCTTCCTTTCTATCATTTCTATCATCTATCATCAGTCATCTATCTACCTATCTATGAATCAATCATCTTTTTTCTGCCCATCTGTAGTTATGTACAGAAAAGTTAACATCGCCTATGTCACTTCCCTACATTATGCTTCCAAAAATCTTTCAAGGTAACTAGGCTGTAGGAAGAGCACTCGGTTCACTGAGAAACTTGCAGGTCGAGTCAGCCACATGTACCTACAAAACCAGTAAATGGTTGTGCAGGGACTTGAACATGTGTCTGTAACCTCTATTATCTTCTTCTCAATGGCTGACTCTATTTAGCCATATTCATTGACTAAGTGCTCCGTGAAGACCACAAGTATTGTTAATCTGGGCCTGTTGTCCACAGAAAGAAAACTTGGTGCTTTGCTCACAACCATGTTTGAGGGACATTGGCGTGATCACCTCTGATAGGGAGGGACAAATAAAAAGGAACACCAATTTCTAGACATGTGGAGTTGGGTGCAAATTGTGTTTTGTGGAGTGAAGTGTATATTTGAGTTTCCAAACTTCCCTCTTTATCTGGTTATTACTTCTTTACATTCGGAAACATCATAAAACCCACTGATTTCAAAGGCCCAGACGCATATTTTTAGAGCAATTCAGTTGTTGAGGTGAGAGAAAATGAGAAGGACGTTGCTGTACCACTAAATCTATGGCTGGGCACGGATGAAAAAAAAGAAAAGAATTCACAGTGGCTTGATAGGGCTATTTTCTACTGACAATCTCTGGATACACAAACAGAATCTTTTTGTTTGATTGTTTGTTTATCAGTTTCACTTGTGTTGGGTACTTGTTCCCACCCCTTCGGCTTGTAGTTTGTCTCTGTCCTTGCATCTCAAGTTAGTCTCCTGTGAGGGAGCACGTAGGTGGTCTTGAATATTCATCCCTACCTTTAACACTGTGTCTTTTGTTTGGAGCACTGAAAGCCTGTCCTTTTATTCTGATGATTCAGAGCTGTGCCCATATTGCACTTAAAATTTTTTTTTATTATCATTAATATACAATCACGTGAAGAACATTATGTTTACTTGGCTCCCCCCTTCACCAAGGCACCCTTAGAAACCTCTTACAGATGCTGTCAATAAGCGGAGTTGGATGCTGTAGACCCCTTCACCATGAACCACCCCACACACACCATTACAGTCGCAGTCCATCTGCGTGTAGTAAGACGCTGTAGAAACTTTACTTGTCTTCTCTGTGTTGTACAGCCCTATCCAAACCCTCCTGACCCCACACATTATACATGCTAATCCTAATCTCCCATTTCTTTCTCCACACTCTCATCCCTCCCTTCCCAACCACCCTGCCCAGTCCCTTTCCCTTTGGTAACTGTTAGTCCGCTTTTGGGTTCTCTGAGTATGCTGCTGTTTTTTTCCTTCAGAGTTTCTTTGTTGTTATACTGCACACATGAGTGAAATCATTTGGTACTTGTCTTTCTCCACCTGGCCTATTTCACTGAGCATACTACCGTCTTGCTCCATCCACGTCATTGCAAATGGTAGGATTTGTTTTCTTCTTATGGCTTCTTACTGCACTTTTTAAACTGGACTTCATTCTTCCTTTTTATTTGTAGTTTCGCTTTGTGCTTTCACCATTGATCTGTTGGTTATGATCAATAGCTTTGTGTTAATCGATATGTATCTGAATCTGTGTAACTGTCTGTCTGTATGTCTATCAATCTATCTATCTATCCTTCTATCTTTCTATCTATCTATCTATCTATCTATCTATCTTCCTATCATCTATCTATCATGTCTATCATCTATCTATAATCTCTCATCTATCTATGTATCTATGAATCAATCATCTTTTTGTCTTTCCATCTATACTTACATACAGAACACTTAACAACATCGCCTATGTCACTTCCCTACATTATGCATCCGAACATCTTGCCAAGTAACTAGGACGTATGGAGAGCACTGGGTACACTGAGACGATTGCTGGTCGAGTCTGCCGCATGTCCTTACAAAACCAGTAAATGGTTGTCCAGGGACTTGAACCCGTATCTCTGTCCTCTGTCCTCTTTTACCTCCTTCTCGCCTGCTGACTCTAATTTGCCACAATAATTGACTAAGTCTTCCCTGAAGACCACAAGTATCCTTCATCTGGGCCTGTTGTAGTCAGAAAAGTATACTTGGTGCTTTGCTCATCACCAAGTTTGAAGGACATCGGCGTGATCACCTCTGATAGGAGGAGGGACAAATAAAAATGAACACCTATTTCTAGACAGGAGCAGTTTTGAAAAAAGAGTGTGTTGTGCAGTGACGTGTTTGAGTGTCCAACCTTCACTCTTAAGTGGTTATTACTTTTTAACATTCATGAACATCATAAAACGCACTGATTTCAAAAGCCCAGATGCATATTATTACAGCAATTCTGTTATTGAGGTGAGAAAAATTGAGAAGGACTTTGCTGAAAAAACGGAATCTATTTCTGGGCACTGCTGGAACCAAACAAAAAATTATTCATGATTGCCAGATAGGGCTATTTTCTACTGACTGTCTCTGGGGACTCAAGCAGAATCCATTTGTTTGTTGTTTGTTTCTCAGATTCACTTTTTTTGGGTACCTGTCACCGACCCTTCAGCTTTTAATTTGTCCATATCCTGGGATCTCAAGTGAGTCTCCTGTAAGGAAGCACATACATGATCTTGAGTGAAAGATAGCTTTGTTTAGTATGATGCTTTCCTATCTACCTACCTGTCTATCTCTTTACCTATGTAATCTTTCTATCAATCTATGTGTCATCTATCTATGTGTGGTCTGTCATCTATCTACTATCATCTGTGTATCTATCTAATTAATCTATCATCTATATGTATGTATATCAGTCGAATCTATGTATCAATCATTTGTCTCTCTATATATCTGTTTTCTCACTTTTGTCAACGTTCTGTCCCTAGGTGAACTTTGATTCCTCTGTGTCCTTCTCAGTCTCAATTCCTTGTGTTTGTTTTTGTGAGTTAGCTGTGTGTTTGGGTCTTGAGAGGAGTGGCCTTGGGTGGGAACTTCTCCTGCGTAGGTGGCACGAGTCTTCTGGGTGTGGATAATGTGGTTGGTGGGCTGCACTCTTGAAACTGTGCAGCCCAGTGCCCTCCAGCTGCTCTGCCCCTGGGCCATTCCTGCTGTGGCGGCTGCATGAGCTGCAGGGAATATCCGAGGCCCCACGCAGGGAGTACCCTGGTGGGCCTGCGGGTCCGTGGTAGGTACATGCTCAGTAGTATGTCTTTTTGCCTGTACACCGATGTTACCTCGGTGGCCCTGCTTTGTGGCCCATCTTCAGAGACTATGCGTGTAGTCACTGGTTAAGGGAACTGCCTTTTGGTGACACGCGGGGTTCTTCTGGACCATTGGTCCATGGACTTGCTGAGGTGGCAGCCCAGCTAGCTTGTGGGGAAACTGCTCCCCTCTGCTGTCAAGGTGGAGGTGGAATTTCAGTGCATTTACGCATTTAGATGTGAGTGAGGTCTATCTGAAATGGAATAGTAGCGTTGAGAGCTATGTTTCCACCCACTCAACTTGTATTTCATCTTCGTCCTTGGATCTCAAGTTGGTCTCCTGTAAGGGAGCACGTCGGTGTTCTTGAGTTTTCATCCCTTATTTAACCCTGTGTCTTTTCATTGGAGCCCTGAAGAGCCTGTCCTTTTATTCTGAGAATTGAGAGCTATGTCCTTATTGCACTTAAAAAATTTTTTTTGTTATCCTTAATCCACAATCATGCAAAGAACATTATGATCACAATGTACACCACGTCCCCCTCCAAAACCCCATTACAGTAGCTGTCCATCAGCATAGTTGGGTGCTGTAGACCCCTTCACCATGCCCCCCCTCAACCCGTTACAGTCGCTTTCCATCAGCGTGTAGTAAGATGCTGTAGAATCACTACTGGTCTTCTCTGTGTTGTACAGCCCTCCCCATGCTCCCCCCACCCACACATTATACATGCTAATCCTAATGCCCCCTTTCTTTCTCCCCACATTTATCAAACCCTTCCCACCCACCCTGCCCATTCCCTTTCCCTTTGGTAACTGTTAGTCCACTCTTGGGTTCTGTGAGTCTGCTGCTGTTTTTTTCCTTCAGTTTTTGTTTGTTGTTATACTCAACATATGAGTGAAATCATTTGGTACTTGTCTTTCTCCACATGGCCTTTTTCACTGAGCATAATACCGTCTAGCTCCATCCATGTTTTTGCAAATGATAGGATTTGTTTACTTTTATATCTGCTTACTGGACTTTTTAAACTGGATTTCATTATTCTTTTTTGTTTTTAATTTCGCTATGTGCTTTCACCATTGCTCTCCTGGTTATGAGCAGTAGCTTTTTGTTAATCAATATGTTCCTATATCTATCTATCTATCTATCTATCTATCTATCTATCTATCTATCTATCTATCTATCTATCTATCTGTCATCTATCTATCTATCTATCTGTCTATCAATCAATCAATCAACTTTATTTCTCCCCATCTGTCCTTGTGTACAGAACAGTTTACCACATAGCCTATGCCACTTCCCTACATTATGCTTCCAAAAATCTTGCAAGTTAACAAGGCCGTAGGCAGAGCACTGGTTTCACCAGGACACTTGCAGGTCGAGTATGCCACGTGAAATTACAAAACCAGGAAATTGTGGTACAGGGTCTTGAAGCCTTGTCTCTGTCCTCTGCCTCTTTTATCTCCTTCTCACTTGCTGACTGTATTTAGCCACATTCATTGACTAAGTGCTCCCTTAAGACCACAAGTATCCTTCTTCTGGGCCTGTTTTCGAGGGAAAAGTAAACATGTTGCTTTGCTCACACCATGTTTGAGGGACATCGGCGTGATCACCGCTGATAGGATGGAACGACAAATGAAAAGGAACACCAGTTTCTAGACAGGAGCAGTTGGGAGCAAAGAGTGTGTTGTGGAGTGACGTGTTTATTTCAGTGTCCAAACTTCCCTCTTTATATAGTTATTACTTCTTTACATTCATGAACTTCATAAAACCCACTGATTTCAAAGGTCCAGACGTATACTTTTACAGCAATTCAATTGTTGTGTTGAGAGAAAATGAGAAAGACGTTGCTGTACCACTAAATCTATGGCTGGGCAATGCTGAAACCAAACAAAAAGAATTCACGTTGGCCAGATAGGGCTATTTTCTACTGACTGTCTCTGTGGACTCAAACAGAATCCATTCTAGTATTGTTTGTTTTTCATTTTCACTGTTTTGGTTACCTGTTCACACCCCTTCGGCTTTTAGATTGTCTGTGTCCTTGGATCTCAAGAGAATCTCCTGTAAGGGAGCACGAAGGTGGTCTTGAGTTTTCATCCCTTCTTTTAACCCTGAGTCATTTGTTTGGAGCACTCAAAGCCTGTCCTTTTATCTGATTATTCAGAGCTGTGCCCTTATTGCACTTAAAAAATTGTTTTTGTTATCATTAATCTACAATCACGTGAAGAACATTGTTTACTAGACTCCCCCCTTCACCACGTCCCTCCCAAAAACCTCTTACAGTTGCTGTCAGTTAGCAGAGATGGATGCTGTAGACCCGTTCACGATGTACCCCCCCCACACCCCATTACAGTCGCTGTCCTTCAGCGAGTAGTAATATGCTGTAGAATATCTACTTGTCTTCTCTGTGTTGTACAGCACTCACCATGCGACCCCGCCCTCACGCATTATACATGCTTATCCTAATCTCCCTTTTCTTTCTCCCCACCCTTATCCCACCCTTCCCAGTCCTTTTCCCTTTGGTAACTGTTACTCTACATTCGGGTTTTGTGAGTCTGCTGCTGTTTTTTTTTTTCAGTGTTTCTTTGTTGTTATACTCCACACATGAGTGAAATCATTTGGTACTTGTCTTTCTCCGCCTGGAATATTTCACTGAGCCTCTACCGTCTCGCTTCATCCACGTCATTGCAAATGGTAGCATTTGTTTTCTTCTTATGGCTGCAAACTGCAGTTTTTAAACTGGACTTCATTCTTCCTTTTAGTTTGTAGTTTCGATATGTGCTTTCACCATTGATCTCCTGGTTATGAGCAATAGCTTTGTGTTAATTGATATGTATCTGTATGTATCTTTCTATCTACCTACCTATCTATCTGTCTATCCTTCTATCTTTCTATTTATCTATCTATCTATCTTTCTATCTATCTATCATCTATCTGTCTATCAATCTATCTTCCTATCTACCTATCATGTCTATCATCTGTCATTCTATCATCTGTCATCTATCTATCTATCTATGAATCAATCATCTTTTTGTCTGCCTATCTATCCTTATGTACAGAACATTTAACAACATGGCCTACGTCACTTCCCTACATTATGCTTCCAAAAATCTTTCAAGGTAACTATGCCGTAGTTAGATTACTGGGTTCTCTGAGACACATGCAGGTCGAGTTAGCCACTTGTGCTTACATAACCAGTAAATTGTGGTGCAGGGATGTGAACCCGTATCTCTGTCCTCTGTCCTCTTTTACCTCCTTCTTGCTTGCTGACTGTAATTAGCCGCATTAATTGACTAAGTCCACACTGAAGACCAAAAGTGTCCTTCCTCTGGGCCTGTTGAATACAGAAAAGTATACTTCGTGCTTTGCTCAACACCAAGTTTGAGGACATTGGCATGATCATCGCTGATAGGATTAGGGACAAATAAAAAGGAACACCTATTTCTAGACAGGAGTAGCTGGGAACAAAGAGTGTGTAGTGGAGTGACGTGTTTATTTGAGTGTCCAAACTTCCTTCTTTAGGTGGCTATTACACATTTACCTTCGTGAACATCATAAAACGCACTGATTTCAAAAGCCCAGATGCATATTATTACAGCAATTCATTTATTGAGGTGAGAAAAAATGAGAAGGATGTTGCTGTACCACTAAATCTATGGATGGGCACTGCTGAAACCAAACAAAAAGAATTCACAGTGGCTACATAGGGCTATTTTCTACTAACTGTCTCTAAGGACTCAGACAGAATCCATTTGTTTGTTTGTTTCTCAGTTTCACTTGTGTTGGGTACCTATCCCAGCCCCTTCAGCTTGTAGTTTGTGTGTGTCCTTGGATCTCAAGTGAGTCTTTTTAAGGGAGCACGTAGATGGTCTTGAGGGAAAGATAGCTTTGTTTAGTATGATGCCTTCCTATCTACCTACCTACCTATCTCTTTATCTATCTATGTAATCTATCTACCTGTCTATATATCTGTCATATATCTATTTATGGTCTTTCATCTATCTACTATCATCTGTGTATCTATCTCATTAATCTATCATCTATATGTGTGTATATCAGTCCAATCTATGTATAAATCATCTGTCTGTTTATGTATCTGTTTTCTCACTTTTGTCAACGTTCTGTCACTAGGAGCACTTTGATTCCTCTGTGTTCTTCTCAGTCTCAATTTCTTGTGTTTGTTTATGTGAATTAGCTGGTGTTTTGGTCTTGAGAGGTGTGGCCTTGTGTGGGAACTTCTCCTGCGTAGGTGGCATGAGTTTGCTGGGTGTGGGTAGTGTGTTTGTTTGGCTGGGCTCTTGAACCTGTACAGACCAGGGCCTTCTGGCTTCTCTGCCCCTGGGACGTTCCTGCTGTGGCAGCTGCGTGAGCTGCGGGCATATCCGAGGCCCCAGGCAGGGAGCACACTGGCGTGCCTGCGGGGTAAGAGTCAGGGTCATGCCCAGTAGTAGGTATTTTTGCCTGTGCACTGATGTCACCTCGGCGGCCCTGCTTGATGGCCCATCTCCAGAGGGCATGTGTGTAGTCACTGGTTAAGGGAACTGCGTTTTGGTGACACACGGGGCTCTTGTGGGCCATTGGCCTATGGGCTTGCTGAGGTGGCAGGCCAGCTAGCTTGTGGGAGAACTGCTCCCCTCTGCTGTCAAGGTGGAAGTGGAGTTTCAGTGCATTTAGGCATTTAGATGTGAGTGAGGTCTGTCTGTAATGGAATAGCAGCACTGAGATCTATGTTTCCATGAGTATGAAAAGGGCGCTGAGAATAAAGAGTTGGGTAATGGTGGCAGGAATTCTTTTAATATTTATGTCACCGCACTTATTAATTTTCTGTTAAGGGAGGTGATTCTGAAGTAACTTTTTACTCACAAATGAAAGTGATGTATAAGTTCATCCCACATCAGCCATGGTGAGATGAAGTGGTGTAGTAGAATTAAAGCCTGTACACCTTGGCCTGATACATAGGAGACACACCGTTTGTGCTCTTTGCTGCTCTCCTGCCCTGGCTTATTACTTTAAGTAACTTGATGGTTCAGAGTGGTCCCAGCAACATTTCCACCAATATGTTTCTAAAATTGCATAGAAACACTTGTCAAAGATATGCCCAGAGGCTAGTGGAAAACTGTACTCTTTCTGGACATAGTTTGCAAGATGTTTGCCTTATCCTGCGTTCCTTTGTTACTTTTGCATCTCCTGTGATTGTAGACCGATCGGGGCAGTGGTGTACACACACACACACACACACACGCACAGACACACACACATGGCTGAGAGTTAATGGAGACCCCAGTTATCGGAAACTGCAGCCCACACATTAAAAAAGAAACGTGCATAAGTTTTGCTCCTATTTTTCCCACCATACGGAGCAGTCTTCAAAGTGCAGAGGTGGTTGGATACAGATACCTCTGCAGACAGCTAAGCACATATATGTATGGGTAGGCTCTCTCCATCCATCATCTAAGTGTGTCTCTGTATACCTACTTGTCTATGTTAGTCTACTCAAACTGATATCCAGAGTGTCTTTGAGTGGGGTTTTCATCCATTGACACTGATTTCTCCCTATTCTGGAAGCAGAATTCCAAGACCAAGGCAGGTTCAGTTGCCGGTGAGGTCCCTTCTTTTGCATATGGTCGCATCCCTGATCTGTCCTCACAGGGTCGAGGGAGAAAGCTCTGTCCTCAGTTCCTCTTAATAGCACTGATTACATAATGGCAGCTCCACTCACACCCTCATGGTGTCTTCCAAACCCAATTACCTCCAAAGGCCAGACCTCCCAATACCATGACAGTGTTGTTTAGGTCTTCAACCTTGTCTCAGTTCAAATATGAACTTGTGTGTGTGTATGTGTGTGTGTGTGAGTGTGTGTGTGTGTGTGTGGTGGCGGCAGGGGGTTATAGGAGCAGAAGATGGTGAGGTGAGGGCCCAAAAATTCAGTTCATAACTCTGTATCTATCTATCATCTATCTGTCTAATCTAACATACCTATATCATCTATCCTATCTAGTCTATCATCTGTCATTTATATATATCTTATCTATCTGTCATCTCTATCAATCTATTCATCTAATCTATGAATATCTATCATCTATCTAATGTATCTATTTCTAAAGTATCATCTATCACCTGTCAACTATATGTCATCTACCTGTATTTATCTTTTTGTCTACCCATCCATCCTTATTTACAGAACAGTGTAAGACAAATTCTAGCTGAAATAAGCAGGTGAAGAGAGGCAACAAAGGGCCCGGTAGTTTATTTGAACGCATATACTCAGGCGAGATTTCACCAGTCTATAGAAATGGAGGCTGGGGAATTCCCATTTAGGAAGACAGGCAGCGAGATTTTAAGGAAGGTAGGGGGAGGCAGAGCTTAGATTTACAGCAGTGCGAGGATTGGCTACCCCAAGGCATATATTTCAGGTTGGGATGCGGCAACAGCCAAGAACTTAGGCACATCATCAGTGTCCGACGTGCTCGCTCCTCCCATCAGCGTCCCCAGCCTTAAAAACAGTTAACAACATGGCCATATAACATGGCTATCTATCTATCTTTCTTTCTTTCTATCTATCTATCTATCTATCTATCTATCTATCTATCTATCTATCTATCTATCTATCTATCTTTCTTTCTTTCTATCTATCTATCTATCTATCTATCTATCTATCTATCTATCTATCTATCTATCATCTATCTATCTATCACCTATCTGTTCAATCTATCTATACCTATTATCTCTCCTACCTAATCTATCATCTATCTATCTGTCCTATCTATCATCATATTTTTGTCTAACCATGTATAATTATGTACAGAACAGTTCACAAGGTAGCTTATATGTCACTTCAATACATAAGCTTCCAAAAGCCTGCAAGGTAACTACGCACTAGAGACAGACTGCACTAGGTTCATCGAGACATTTGCACATCGAGTCAACAGTCTGTGACTACAAAACTAGTAAATGGTGGTGCGTGGACTTCAAACCATACCTCTGTCCCCGGTCCTCTTTGCCCTCCTTGCTGACAGTATTCGAGCCGCAATTGTTGACTGACTGCTCCCTGAAGACCACAAGCATCCTTCCTCTTGGCTTTTTCAGTAATTTATCCCATTGTATGGAATGATTTTCCCTCAGATACCTTGTTCTGTTACCTCCTTCTATACTGTTCAAGTCCCACCTCCCTGGTAAGGCTTAACCTGTCCCCTGCTTATTTTGAAAGCCCTGCATCTCTCTGCCTTTAAGCTCAGTCTTCCATATCTTGCCTTATTTCTTCATACTGTTTGTTACCGGCTAAGCTACCAGAAATCTTACAGATATTCATTGTCTCTTTCTTCCCCTCCAACCAGAACGTGGTCTTCTCAGGTTAGGAATTCTGCATTTATTAAGTCTGGTGGAGACCATGCAGACTCTAGGGTCAGCGAGAAGTGGTCACAGTTGTAACTCAACGTGGTTTGACATGTTAGCAGTTTAGGTTAGAGTCAGGCCAGGCAGTCATTAAAGAGGACATTTTCTGATATAACTAAGCTACTTGATAAATTATAAGTAAGTTTAAATTTCAATAATCACACAGCAGGCAGAAGCACTTCCTTCTGTCCTTCCTTCAGACTCGAGGACCTTTATGCCAAATCCGTTCTCTCGTGGGGAAGTGGGAATGTGTGAGGATGATCAGCCAATGTCTTAAGTTACACAAGGCACACACATGCAGAAATAAACTTGTTTTTAAAAAAAATAATAAGAGTGGTTTCCTGTGTCACAGCAGTGATTCCCTAGCCCCCAGTGAGCTCAGAGCAGTGGGAGAGGAGAGGGAAGGGGCCACATAAGCCAACCCGGTCTCCTTCCTCTGGACTTGCCTTCCCATTTATTGTCATCCATTAATCACTCAGCACGCAGACCTCACGGTGAGCACGCACAGTCATAAAACGCGTCTACTTCCATATCCCAGTCACTGGGGCATGGAACACGTTGCATAGTTAAGTGTGGCTCAGAACATTGTCACTCATGTATATGTGTTCTTCCTCCTTTGACGAGTCAAAGAGTAAACAGAGCAGAGTCATACTAGCAAGAGCAGGATTTAGTGTGAATATAAAATATACACACATATTGTGGGAAAGATTTTGTTAAATGGATATGGACATAGGCCTTGTCTGGAGCCGGGTTAGACCTGTAGGAGCCGTTGGCAAGGGCTGTGGCGTGTCCACCGTGTCGGAGAATGAGTTAGGGGTAGGGCCGAGGCCATCGGCTGTGCCTACCATGGCATTCTATGGGTCCAGGGCTGACTGGAGGACAACCGCCCATGCTGTGGGTGTCTGAGGCGTGCAGGATGCCGGTAGTGTTTCTGCCAATGGCCTCATGTGGGGCCCTTGGGGACTAGCAAGTTCCTTTCCCGAGGATGGTGGCATGCACATCGGGTCATCGTCCGACTTGCGTGTAGGTCCGAGGCCATCGTCTATGCCTACCACGGCATCGTGTGTGTACAGGGTGGTCCGGAGAATGACTTCCCACATGGTGGGTGTCTGAGGTGTGTAGGAGGCCGGAAGTGCTGCTGCCCATGGCCTCGTGTGGGGCTGGGGGTTTACTGGAAGATGATGGCCATCGAAGGGTGTGTTGTGTCCATGTGCTCATCTTGAGCATAATTGCCAGACCTCGGGCAGAAAGTGGTGCTGCCCACGGCCCCGTGAAGGGCCGTTGGCGACTGGAAGTTGACGGCCATCGAGGGTGGTGCCGTGTCCATGGGCTCGTCTTGAGCATCATTACCGGCCCTCACACCGAAGTTGGTGCTGCCCACAGCCCCATGCGGGGTCGGGTGGGACCGGAAGATGATGGCCATCGAGGGGGTTGTCATGTCCATGGGTTCATCTAGAGCGTCATTGCCGGCCTTCATGCCAAAGGGGGAGCTGCCCACAGCCTCGTTTGCGGACGGGGGCTAACGGAAGTTGACGGCAATCGAGGATGGTGTCATGTCCATTTGCTCTTCTTGAGAATCAGCCTTCAGGCTGGCGACTATGCAGCCCATGTTCTCTTCTGGGGCCAGGGGGTAGTTGTAGATGCCTTTCCCGAAGGCGATAGTGTGACCATTGGGTCGTCGTCCGCCTTGTAGGTAGGGCCGAGGCCATCACCTGTGCCTCCCATGGCATCATATGGAGCCAGGGGAGACCAGACGACAACCGCCCACGCGGGGGTCATCTGAGGTGCACAGGAGACCGGCGGTGGTGCTGCCCATGGCATCGTGTGGGGCCAGGTGGGGCCGGAAGATTATGGCCAGCGGTGGTGGCGTCGAGTCCATCGGCTCGTCCTGAGCGTCAGTGCCAGCCATCGGGCCTTCGCTTGTGCTGCCCAAGGCCTTGTCTGTTGTCTGACACTGGATGGTGGTTTTGCAGAGGCAGGACACCACACGGCGGGCTGGTAGTGGTGCCCGTGTGCCCTGCAGAGGAGGAGCTCATCTGGGTGGTTTCTCTCCAGCCGTCTGCTGGAAGCCTAGGATGGTCCAGTAGCCCAGGGATGCTCCACGTGGAAGTGGGAACTCTGTTGGAAAATGTGGGAAAAGCCAGCCGCTAAAGGCACAGGATCCCGGAGGAACAGCCTGAGACCATTGCAGTGGGCAGGTGCAGGGTGCTCCCTGGCATGAGGGATGGGGGCAACGCCCGGGGATGGGAAGAAACGGCGGGCCAAGAAGGTGGGGCTGGGAAGGCAGCGAGAGGTGTGGGGCACGAACCTTAGGAAGGAGGAAACGGTCCACATGGAAAAATGGGTTGTGGTGTGCGCCAAACGATCCGAGGAAAGGGTCTGAAGCTAGGGAGAGGGTCTCCTTTGCCACTAACTCCTTCTTAGGCCAAGCACGCACTGAGTTGCTCAGCTAGGGCGAGCCTGGTCCATATGTCAGCTAGGGGAAGCATCACAAAGTGGCCTGTGCTGCTGTGACATCACCCAGGGGACACTTAAACAAGCCCATATTGCCTTAATCAAACCGGCACCGCCCAGAGGAGACCCTGGTCCAAGGCCACGGCCTGGCCCAAAGGGCAACCCCAGTAGAATCCCTAGCCCCCTGGAATGACCGCTGAGGTGCTGTGCAGGTGTTCGGACCAATGAGGACACCATGCGGACCGTCGAGGGCTGCCGTGCCCGCATCTGTCAGAGCTCAGCCTGCCTGGGTGCCGGCTCTGCATGGGCTTGGCACCCAGAGTGTGGCGGGAATCAAGTGCCTTGCTCCACCCTCCCCCACACAATCCCGTAGCCCAGGGCGTGCTCACGGCCCGGCGCGGAGCCACCACGTGGCTGTCTGGGGCACGGCCCACCCTTTCCTGGGCCTTCCCAGCTTCTCTGGGACACCTGGAGCCTGGCATGCCTTTTCGGCCATGGACAGCCTGGCGGCTGACTTCTGAGGAGTGTGCATACCCCATGAATTGCCTTTCTAGCTAGCGGCAGGTTTTTCCTTTGCTTCTCACAGAAAGCATACGTCGGGGACTACAGGGTCTCAGCATAGCTACATCCCACGTTCTGACTGGGCTTTGCCACCCAGATTTTTCTCTGATCTACTTTTGGGGGCATGTGTCTCGTAGTTGAATAACACAACACAGTAAAATAGGAAACAATTTTCATTTTTAAAATGCTTCTCCTTTAGACTCTTGGTTTTCGATGGCGTCGCTGTTCTTGCCCGTCAGTCAAGCTGGATGCTTGCGGGGCAAACTTGCCTCCACTCAGCAGTCAACCAGTCCAATCCTGACTGTTCATAATTTATGTTATAACCTGTGAAGCTCGTGTCCCATGTCAGTAATACTTCTTCTAGTTTCTCAGGTCTTTCCTGTTGGACGTAGGCCCTGCTTGCTCACTGCTTCACTGTGGAAGCTCTGACATTGTTACAGAATAAAATATTAAATTCTCCATCCCCAATTCACGGTCTGGCCTTCACTTTGTCTACATATCCTTCATTATGAGCCAAGCTCTCTGCTCCTTGAAAAGACCCTGTCTTGTGCCTTTTTCTCTCTGAATTATTTTCTCTGGGGTTTGCCAACTCTTGAATCTGGCTTTTAAGAGTTTTCAACCCATCAGAAGAACATGGATCGCTGAAGACCCACCTCTATAGTCACCTCCTCTTGGAGGCTTCTGTGCAATCTCAATTAGGGGTGCCTTCCTCTCCATTCTCCATACTTGGTGAGAACATCCCTTATCAAATATGAGTGTGTCAGCTCGTGCACATCACTCTTCGGGTCTTGGGATCTGTTGAACAGTGGTGACAGTGAATGACTGGACTCGGCTTCAAAGCTCAGCTGCCCATTCATTGGTACCTGGTGCCTCTCGCTCCTCTGAAAACCGTTCGTTATGTTCCAAACCGTGTGGAACATAAATGCGGGCGAGATGCCACCGACGACCCCTCAGTCCCTGCTGTGTATGCCTCCGGGTGCTTAAGGAGAGGCCCAGCGAGCCGAGCCCACGAACTTATCTTTAACGGCGATGAGCGCAGAGCGTTTTGGGCAGGCCCCATCTGATGCTGCTACTGCTGCTGCTGTGATGACTCCTTTCTCTGGCCCAGTCTGGTAAGATACCAGAACTCTTCTTGTTCTCTGCCTGTGCATTCTCCGTAGTGGTGTAGTTTTGTTGTATGGGGGTGGCTCCTTTCGCATCTCTGTTGGAATTAAGTACGGGCTCAGAAATCCCTTGTGTCAATTTTAATTGTACTGTACCATCTTCTATTTCTATGTCTTTGGGTTTTCTCCTGCTGCTACTGCTTTTCCTCTGAGAGGACCTGTACCACAGGCCTGTTGTTGACAGAAGAGTAAACTTGGTGCTTTACTCACCACCATGTTTGAGGGACATTGGCGTCACCGCTGATAGGAGGAGGGACAGGTGAAAAGGAACCCCGAGTTCTAGAGCAGTTGGGAGCAAAGAGTGTGTTGTGGAGTGACGTTCTCTTTTGAGCATCCAAACTTCCCTCGGTATCTGGTTAATGCTTCTTTACATTCGTAAACATCATAAAATCCACTGATTTCAAAAGCCCAGACGCATATTATTACAGCAATTCAGTTGTTGAGGTGAGAAAAAATGAGAAGGGACTCGCTATAGCACTGAATATATGACTGAGCACTGCCACAAGTGAGCAGAAAGAATCCACGGTGGCGGGAAGGGCTATTTACTACTGACCGTCTCTCAGGGCACTCAAACAGAATCACTTTTATTTATTTATTTTTTGGTGTCAGTAATGTACAATTACGTGAGCAACGTTACGGTTACTAGGCTCCCCCTCCTACACCATCCCCCACATTGTCAAGTCAACACCCCACTCCTCATTACAGGCGCTATCCATCAATGTAGTAAGATGCTTTTGAATCACTACCTGTCTTCTGTGTGTTATACTGCAATCCCCGAGGCCCTCCACGCCCTACATTGTGTGTGCAGATTGTAATGCCCCCTTTGCACCTTATCCCTCCTTTCCCACCCATCCTCCCAGGTCCCTTTCCCTTTGGTAACTGTTAGTCCATTCTTGGGTTTGTGAGTCTGCTGCTGTTTTGTTCCTTCCCGTTTTTCCTTTGTTCTCATACCTCACAGAGGAGTGAAATCCTTGGTACTTGTCTTTCTCCACCTGGCTTATTTCACTGAGAATAACACCGTCTAGCTCCTTCCGTGTTGTTCCAAATGGTGGTAGAATTTGTTTTCTTCTTATGGCTTAATGATATTCCATAGTGTGTATGTACCACCTCTTCTTTATCCATTCATCCCCTGATGGACACTTAGGTTGCTTCCATTTCTTTGCTATTGTAAAGAGTGCTGCGATCAACATAGGGGTGCGTCTGTCTCTTTCAAACTGGGCGCCTGAACACTTAGGGTAAATTCCTAGGGAGGAATTCACGGGTCAAATAGTATTTCTGTTCTTCGGTTTTTTGAGGAACCTCCATACTGCTTTCCACAATGGTTGAGCTGACTGACATTCCCACCAGCAATGTAGGAGGGCTCCCGTTTCTCCACACCTTTGCCGACATCTGTTGTTGTCTGTCTTTTGGGTGGTGGCCATCCTAACTGCTGTGAGTTGATACCCCATTGTGGATTAATGTGTATTTCTCTGATAGTTAGCGGTGTGCATCATCTTTTCATTTGCCTGTCGGCCACCTGAATTTGCTTCTGTGGATAAGTGTCTGTTCAGATTCTCTGCCCATTTTGTAATTGGATTTCTTTGCTATTTGTGTGTTGAGGTTCGTGAGCTCTTGATACATGTTTTGGATGGCAACGCCTTATCAAATGTCTCATCAGTGAATATATTCTCAAATACTGAAGGATGTCTTTTGGTTCTACTGATGTTGGTCAAACAGACTCTTACTAAACCCCCTACCACTTCATTCAAATCTGACTAATTATTCCTTTTTTCCTGAACACCAACCAGCTGAGAAAATTGGAATGAAGAGGAGAAGCTGTGATGCAGGAACATCTAGTGTAAAACTGAGAGGTGATGTGGTGTGGAGACTGGTAGGTTGTATCTTGCCATTTGCTGATTTCAGGGGTCATAGGGAAAAAAGATTGCCAAGGAGATGAAGCTCAGGGTGTTGACGTCTCCTGGTATCGGTGGAGCCACGTAGCCTCTAGCCATTGATGGGAAGGCTAGCATGCGGCACTGTTGTCTTTCCTGTGGTGTTAGATGAGCAGCGTCCCCCATATGCAGTTCAGTCATAGCCCATGTGGGACTGTCCTGACACAGGCTGGGTGGACCCTAGAGCTTTGCCGTTCCTGCTGGTCTCTTGCAGCAACCCTCTCGGGACCGGGACTCAGCAGCGCTCCCGGAGAAAGAGAGAGAGATAGAGAGAATTGCGCTCGAGAGATAGGGGCAGTTTTATTTTCTATAGCTCCCTGAGCATGCTCCTGATGTTTATTTTGAGATCTCTTTCTCAGGAAGATTTATTTGAGTCCAGTTACCTGGTTCCTTTGAACGTTCATATTTGTAGGTGGTGCCCTCTAGCTCCCAGAAGCTTTACTCTCTGGAGATGCTCAGCCCTTGTGAGGATGGCAGGGGTCCCAGGAGAGCAGTGCCAGTGCCCAACCCCGCCGGGAGTAAAGAGGTATTTCCTGCTTCCCGACCACAGTGCCCATCTCCACTGCCAGGGCCAGTTTGTGGAACATGCAGGGAGATGCTGCCGAAGGTGGGGGCGGCCGTTTTGCAGGCCGGTGCTGGTGGTGAGGCAGGCCGTGTACCAGTCAGATCACGGTAAGGGGCCTGGGAGCAGCGAGGCCAGCCAGGGGGATGAAGCGACCAGAGCTCCTGAAAAATTCCCCGCCTGCCGGGCAGAGTGCACCTGGGCACTTTGGCACACCTGTCCTTTCTCCTGCGTGGCAAGCCCTGTGGAAGCCTTGCCCCTTTAGCAGTTCTCTCGCTGTTAGGAGTTTCGCAGACTGTCCGCCTTTTTTTTTTGTCCCACAGCGGCCAGATGTGGATCCCTGTGTTGTCCCACAAGTGGCTGGAACCTCAAGTCTATCGAAGTCTTCTGCCTCTCTTTGCTTTAAAACCCCACCAATCCTCCTGTGCGCACCACATGTATGGTAGGTTCGTGCTCAGAGAGCACATCTCCAGGGCTGTACAGCACATTTCTCCTTGAGGTGACAGGCTGCTGCAGCAGCTTTCCTCCCTGCTGTTCTCCCACGATTTGATGTAGTTGTTCCATTTCCAAATAGTACGTATGTATGTGGTTTTGATTTTGGGAGGATGTTTCCGAATCCCCTCTCATGTGAGCTGGGGTCATTAATCCCATCAGCACATCTTTTTTCTGTTTTTCTTTTCCAGTTTCACTTGTCTAGGGTACCTGTTCCCACCCACTCAACTTGTAGTTATTCTTCGTCCTTGGATACCAAGTGAGTCCCTTGAAAGGGAGCACGTAGGTGGTCTTGAGTTTTCATCCCTTCTTTTAACCATGTGTCTTTTGATTTTTAGCACTCAGAGACTGTCCGTTTATTCTGACAATTGAGAGCTGTGTCCTTATTGCACATGAAATATCTTTTTTGTCATCATTAATCTACAATCACGCGAAGAACATTATGATCACTAAGTACACCAAGTCCTCCCCCAAAACCCTGTTATAGTCGCTATCCATCAGCGTTGTTGGATGCTGTACACCCCTTCAACATGTCCCCCCACAGACACCACGTTACAGTCGCTGTCCATCAGTGTGTAGTAAGATGCTGTAGAATCTCTAATTGACTTCTCTGTGTTGTACAGCCCTCGCCATGCACAACAGCCCCCATGCATTATACATGCTAATCCTAATGCCCCCTTTCTTTCTAACTGCCCTTATCCTTCCCTTCCAACCCACCCAGCCCAGTCACTTTCCCTTTGGTAACTGTTAGTCCACTCTCGGTTTCTGTGAGTCCGCTGCTGTTTTTTTCCTTCAGTTTTTCTTTGTTGTTATACTCCACACATGAGTGAAATCATTTGGAACTTGTCTTTCTCCGCCTGGCCTATTTCACTGAGCATAATACCCTCTAGCTCCATCCACATTGTTGCAAATGGTAGGATTTGTTTTCTTCTTAAGGCTGCTTACTGCATTTTTTAACCTCCATTTCTGTCTTCTCTTTGGTCTGAATTTTCGCTATGTGCTTTCACCATTGCTTTCCTGGTTATGAGCAATACCTTTGTGTTAATCGATATGTATCTATATTTATCTATCTGTCTGTATGTCTATCTATCAATCAATCAGTCATCTTTTTGTCTGAACATCTGTCCTTGTATGGAGAATAGTTAACAACATAGACTATGTCCCTTCGCTACGTTATGCTTCCAAAAATCTTGCAAGGTAAGTAGGTCGTAAGGAGAGTCCTGGGTTCCCTGAGACACTTGCAGTTTGAGTCAGAAGTGTACTTACAAAACCAGGAAATGGTTGTGCCGTGACTTGAACCCGTGTCTCTATCTTCTGTCCTCTTTCATCTCCTTCTAACTTGCTCTCTGTATTTAGCCACATTCTTGACTAAATGCTCCCTGAAAACCACGAGTATCATTCCTCTGGGCCTGTTGTCAACAGAAAAGTAAACTTGTTGCTTTGCTCACCACCATGTTTGAAGGACAACAGCGTGATCACCGCTGATAGGACGGAGTGTCAAGTAGAAATGAACAGCAATTTCTGGACAGGATCAGTTGGGAGTTAAGAGTGTATTGTGCAGTGACGTGTTTATTTGAGTGTCCAAACATCCCTCTTTAGGTGGTTATTAGATCTTCACATTAGTGAACATGATAAAACCCACTGATTTCAAAGGCCCAGACCCATATTATTACAGCAATTCAGTTGTTGAGTTGAGAGAAAATGAGAAGGATGTTGCTGCATCAATAAGTGTATGTCTGCGCACTGCTGATACCAAACAAAAAGCATTCACAGTGGCCAGATATGGCTATTTTCTACTGACTGTCTCTGGGGACACACACAGAATCCATTTGATTGATTGTTTTGGGGATTAACTTGTGTTGGGTACCTCTCACCACCCCTACGGCTTGTAGTTTGTCTGTGTCCTTTGATCTCAAGTGAGTCTCCTCTAAGAGAGCATGTAGGTGTTCTTGAGTTTTCATCCCTTCTTTTAACCCTGTGTCTTTTGTTTGGAGCACTCAAAGCCTGTCCTTTTACACTGATGATTCAGAGCTGTGCCCTTAGTGCCCTTTAAAAATCTTTTTTTGTTATCATTAATCTACAATCACATGAAGAACATTATGTTTTCTAGGATCCCCCCTTCACCAAGTACTCCCGAAAAACCTCTTACAGAATGTGTCCATCAGCATAGTTGGATGCTGTAGACTACTTCACCATGAACCCACACACACACCCCTTTACAGACGCTGTCCATCAGCATGTAGTAAGATGTTGTAGAATCTCTACTTTTCTTCTCTGTGTTATACAGCACTAACCATGCATAACCGACCGCACGCATTATTCATGCTAATAATAATATCCCCTTTCTTTCTTCCTGCCCTTATCCCTTCCTTATCACCCACCCTGCCCAGTACATTTCCCTTTGGTATCTGTTAGTACACTCTCGGGTTCTGTGATTCTGCTGCTGTTTATTTCCATCAGTTTTTCTATGTTGTTGTACTCTATACATGAGTAAAATCATTTGGTACTTGTCTTTCTCCTCCTGGCCTATTTCACTGAGCATACTACCGTCTAACTCCATCCACAACATTGTAAATTGTAGGATTTGTTTTCTTCTTATGGCTGCTTACTGCACACTTTAAACTGGATTTCATTCTTCCTTTTTGTTTGTAGTATCACTATGTGTTTTCACCATTTATCTCCCAGTTATGAGCAATAGCTTTGTGTTAATCGATATGTATCTGTATCTATCTATCTATCTGTCTGTCTGTCTGTCTGTAACCTATCTATCTACCTATCTATCTATCTATCTATCTATCTATCTATCTATCTATCTATCTATCTATCTATCTATCTATCTATCTGTCTATCTACCTATCTTTCCTAATATCTTTCTATCTACCTACATACTTACCTATCTATCTATCTATCTATCTATCTAACTATCTATCTATCTGCTTATCTACCTATCTATCTTTCATGACTATCATCTATCTATCTATCATCTGTCATCTATGTATCTGTGAATCTATCATCTTTTTGTGTGCCCATCTATTCTTATGTACAGAACAGTTAACAACATCGCGTATGTCACTTTCCTACATTATGCTTCCAAAAACAGTGCAAGATGAGTAGGCTCTATTGAGAGCACTGGGTTCACTGAGACAATTGCAGGTCGAGTCAGCATCGTTTTCTTACAAAACCAGTAAATGGTGGTGCAGGGACTTGAACCCATCTCTCTGTCATCTGTCCTCTTTTCCCTCCTTCTCGATTGCTGACTGTATTTAGCCACATTCATTGACTAAGTGCTACCTTAAGACCACAAGTTTCATTCCTCTGGGTCTCTTGTAGACAGTAAAGTATACTTGGTGCTTTGCTTACCACCATGTTTGAGGGACATTGGCGTGATCACCGCTGATAGGAGGAGGGTCAAATAAAAAGGAACACCTATGTCTAGACAGGAGCATTTGGGAGCAAAGAGAGTGTTGTGGAGTTACGTGTTTGTTTGAGTGTCCAAACTTCCTACTTTAGGGAGTTATTACTACTTTACCTTTGTGAACATCATAAAACCCACTGATTTCCAAAGCCCAGACTCATATTATTACAGCAATTCTGTGGTTGAGGTGAGAAAAAATGAGAAGGACGTTGCTAAACCACTAAATCAATGGCGGGGCACTGCTGAAACCAAACAAAAAGAATTCACGGTGGCTAGATAGGGCTATATTCTACTGGCTGTCTCTGGGGACTCAAACAGAATCCATTTGTTTGTTTGTTTGTTTCTCAGTTTCACTTGTGTAGGGTACCCGAACCCGCCCCTTCAGCTTGTAGTTTGTGTCCTTGGATCTCAAGTGAGTCTCCAGTAAGGGAGCACGTAGGTGGTCTTGTGTTTTCATCCCTTATTCTAACCCTGTGTGTTTTGATTGGAGCACTCAAAGAATGTCCGTTTATTCTCATGATTCCGAGCTGTTCCGTTATTGCACTTAAAGTTGTTCTTCGTTATCATTAATCTACAATCACGTGAAGAACATTACGTTTACTAGGCTTCCCATTCAACATTCCGCATCTATAACCAATTATAGTCGCTGCCCATCAGCGTGTAGTAAGATGGTGTAGAATCCCTACTGTCCTGTCTGTGTTGTACAGTCCTCCCCATGCTACTCCCACCACACACATTATACACACTAATACTAATGCCCCCTTTCTTTCTCCCCACCCTTATCCCTCCCTTCCCACCCAACCTGCCCAGTCCCTTTCCCTTTGGTAACTGTTAGCAAACTCGCGGGTTCTTTGAGTCTGCTGCTATATTTTTCTTCAGATTTTCTTGGTTGTTATACTCCACACATGAGTGAAATCATTTGGTTCTTTTCTTTCTCCACCTGGCCTATTTCACTGAGCATAATACCCTCTAGCTCCATCCACGTTGTTGCAAATGGTAGGATTTGTTTTCTTCTTATGGCTGCTTACTGCACTTTTTAAACTGGATTTCTGTCTTCTCTTTTGTCTGTAGTTTCACTATGTGATTTCACCATTGTTCTCCTTGTAATGAGCAATAGCTTTGTTTTAATCAATATGTACCTATATCTATCTATCTGTTTGTCTATCCATCTATCTATCTGTCTATCAATCAGTCAATCATCTTTTTGTTTGCCCATCTGTCCTTTTGTACAGAACAGTTAACAAGATAGCCTGTGTCACTTCCTTACATTGTGCTTCCAAAAATCTTTCAAGCTAACTAGGCTGCAGGGAAAGCACTGGGTTCACTGAGACACTTGCAGGTAGAGTCAGCCGCATATTCCTACAAAACCAGGAAATTTTGCTGCAGGGTCTTGAACCCGTGTCTCTCTCCTCTCTCCTCTTTTATCTACTTCTCACTTGCTGACTGTATTTAGTCACATTCATTGACTAAGGGCTCCCTGAAGACCACAAGTATCCTTCCTCTGGGCCTGTTTTCGACAGAAAAGTAAACTTGGTGCTTTGCTCATAACCATGTTTGAGGGACATCGGCGTGATCACCACTCATAGGATGGAACAACAAATGAAAAGGAACACCAATTTCTAGACAGGATCAGTTGGGAGCAAAGAGTGTGTTGTGGGGTTACGTGTTTATTTGTGTGTCCAAACTTCCCTCTTTATCTGGATATTTTTTCTTTACATTAATGAACATCATAAAACCCACTGATTTCAAAGGCCCAGACGCTTATTTTTACACCAATTCAGTTGTTGAGGTGAGAGAAAATAAGAAGGACATTGCTGTACCACTAAATCTATGGCTGGGCAGTGCTGAAACCAAAGAAAAAGAATTCACGGTGGCTTGATAGGGCTATTTTCTACTGACTATCTCTGGAGACACAAACAGAATCCATTCGTTTGATTGTTTGTTTTTCAGTTTCACTTGTGTTGGGTACCTGTTCCCACCACTTCGACTTGTAGTTTGTCTCTGTTCTTGCATCTCAAGTGAGTCTCCTGTGAGGGATCACGTAGGTGCTTTTGAATATTCATCCCTACTTTTAAACCTGTGTCTTTTGTTTGGAGCACTCAAAGCCTCTTTCTTTTTATTCTGATGATTCAGAGCTGTGCCCTTATTGAACTTAAAATTTTTTTTTATTATCATTAATATACAATCACGTGAAGAACATTATGTTTACTTGGCTCCCCCTTCACCAAGGCACCCTTAGAAACCTCTTACAGATGCTGTCAATCAGCGGAGTTGGATGCTGTAGACCCCTTCACCATGAACCACCCCCCCCACACCATTACAGTCGCAGTCCATCTGCGTGTAATAAGATGCTGTAGAATCTTTACTTGTCTTCTCTGTGTTGTACAGCCCTATCCAAAGTCTCCTGACCCCACGCATTATACATGCTAATCCTAATCTCCCATTTCTTTCTCCACACCCTCATCCCTCCCTTCCCAACACCCCTGCACAGTCCCTTTCCCTTTGGTAACTGTTAGTCCGCTTTTGGGTTCTGTGAGTCTGCTGCTGTTTTCTTCCTTCAGAGTTTCTTTGTTGTTATACTCCACACATAAGTGAAATCATTTGGTACTTGTCTTTCTCCACCTCGCCTATTTCACTGAGCATACTACCGTCTTGCTCCATCCACGTCATTGCAAATGGTAGGATTTGTTTTCCTCTTATGTCTGCTTACGGCACTTTTTAAACTGGACTTAATTCTAACTGTCTGTTTGTTGTTTCGCTATGTGCTTTCACCATTGATCTCCTGTTTATGAGCAATAGCTTTATGTTAATCGATATGTATCTGAATCTATCTATCTGTCTGTCTGTCTATCTATCAATCTCTCTATCTGTCCTTCTATCTTTCTTTCTATCTATCTATCTACCTATCTATCTATCTGTCTATCTATCTATCTATCTATCTATCTAACTATCTATCTATCTATCTATCTATCTATCTATCTATCTATCTATCTATCTATCTATCTATCTATCTATCTATCTATCTATCAATCTATCTGTCTATGTATCTATCTATCTATCTATCTATCTATCTATCTATCTATCTATCTATCTATCTATCTATCTATCTATCTATCTATCTATCTGTCTATCTATCTATCTATTTATCTGTCTATCTACCTATCTTTCCTAATATCTTTCTATCTACCTACATACTTACCTATCTATCTATCTATCTATCTATCTATCTATCTATCTATCTATCTATCTATCTATCTATCTAACTATCTTTCTATCTGCTTATCTACCTATCTATCTTTCATGGCTATCATCTATCTATCTATCATCTGTCATCTATGTATCTGTGAATCTATCATCTTTTTGTGTGCCCATCTATTCTTATGTACAGAACAGTTAACAACATCGCGTATGTCACTTTCCTACATTATGCTTCCAAAAACAGTGCAAGATGAGTAGGCTCTATTGAGAGCACTGGGTTCACTGAGACAATTGCAGGTCGAGTCAGCATCGTTTTCTTACAAAACCAGTAAATGGTGGTGCAGGGACTTGAACCCATCTCTCTGTCATCTGTCCTCTTTTCCCTCCTTCTCGATTGCTGACTGTATTTAGCCACATTCATTGACTAAGTGCTACCTTAAGACCACAAGTTTCATTCCTCTGGGTCTCTTGTAGACAGTAAAGTATACTTGGTGCTTTGCTTACCACCATGTTTGAGGGACATTGGCGTGATCACAGCTGATAGGAGGAGGGTCAAATAAAAAGGAACACCTATGTCTAGACAGGAGCATTTGGGAGCAAAGAGAGTGTTGTGGAGTTACGTGTTTGTTTGAGTGTCCAAACTTCCTACTTTAGGGAGTTATTACTACTTTACCTTTGTGAACATCATAAAACCCACTGATTTCCAAAGCCCAGACTCATATTATTACAGCAATTCTGTGGTTGAGGTGAGAAAAAATGAGAAGGACGTTGCTAAACCACTAAATCAATGGCGGGGCACTGCTGAAACCAAACAAAAAGAATTCACGGTGGCTAGATAGGGCTATATTCTACTGGCTGTCTCTGGGGACTCAAACAGAATCCATTTGTTTGTTTGTTTGTTTCTCAGTTTCACTTGTGTAGGGTACCCGAACCCGCCCCTTCAGCTTGTAGTTTGTGTCCTTGGATCTCAAGTGAGTCTCCAGTAAGGGAGCACGTAGGTGGTCTTGTGTTTTCATCCCTTATTCTAACCCTGTGTGTTTTGATTGGAGCACTCAAAGAATGTCCGTTTATTCTCATGATTCCGAGCTGTTCCGTTATTGCACTTAAAGTTTTTCTTCGTTATCATTAATCTACAATCACGTGAAGAACATTACGTTTACTAGGCTTCCCATTCAACATTCCGCATCTATAACCAATTATAGTCGCTGCCCATCAGCGTGTAGTAAGATGGTGTAGAATCCCTACTGTCCTGTCTGTGTTGTACAGTCCTCCCCATGCTACTCCCACCACACACATTATACACACTAATACTAATGCCCCCTTTCTTTCTCCCCACCCTTATCCCTCCCTTCCCACCCAACCTGCCCAGTCCCTTTCCCTTTGGTAACTGTTAGCAAACTCGCGGGTTCTTTGAGTCTGCTGCTATATTTTTCTTCAGATTTTCTTGGTTGTTATACTCCACACATGAGTGAAATCATTTGGTTCTTTTCTTTCTCCACCTGGCCTATTTCACTGAGCATAATACCCTCTAGCTCCATCCACGTTGTTGCAAATGGTAGGATTTGTTTTCTTCTTATGGCTGCTTACTGCACTTTTTAAACTGGATTTCTGTCTTCTCTTTTGTCTGTAGTTTCACTATGTGATTTCACCATTGTTCTCCTTGTAATGAGCAATAGCTTTGTTTTAATCAATATGTACCTATATCTATCTATCTGTTTGTCTATCCATCTATCTATCTGTCTATCAATCAGTCAATCATCTTTTTGTTTGCCCATCTGTCCTTTTGTACAGAACAGTTAACAAGATAGCCTGTGTCACTTCCTTACATTGTGCTTCCAAAAATCTTTCAAGCTAACTAGGCTGCAGGGAAAGCACTGGGTTCACCGAGACACTTGCAGGTAGAGTCAGCCGCATATTCCTACAAAACCAGGAAATTTTGCTGCAGGGTCTTGAACCCGTGTCTCTCTCCTCTCTCCTCTTTTATCTACTTCTCACTTGCTGACTGTATTTAGTCACATTCATTGACTAAGGGCTCCCTGAAGACCACAAGTATCCTTCCTCTGGGCCTGTTTTCGACAGAAAAGTAAACTTGGTGCTTTGCTCATAACCATGTTTGAGGGACATCGGCGTGATCACCACTCATAGGATGGAACAACAAATGAAAAGGAACACCAATTTCTAGACAGGATCAGTTGGGAGCAAAGAGTGTGTTGTGGGGTTACGTGTTTATTTGTGTGTCCAAACTTCCCTCTTTATCTGGATATTTTTTCTTTACATTAATGAACATCATAAAACCCACTGATTTCAAAGGCCCAGACGCTTATTTTTACACCAATTCAGTTGTTGAGGTGAGAGAAAATAAGAAGGACATTGCTGTACCACTAAATCTATGGCTGGGCAGTGCTGAAACCAAAGAAAAAGAATTCACGGTGGCTTGATAGGGCTATTTTCTACTGACTATCTCTGGAGACACAAACAGAATCCATTCGTTTGATTGTTTGTTTTTCAGTTTCACTTGTGTTGGGTACCTGTTCCCACCACTTCGACTTGTAGTTTGTCTCTGTTCTTGCATCTCAAGTGAGTCTCCTGTGAGGGATCACGTAGGTGCTTTTGAATATTCATCCCTACTTTTAAACCTGTGTCTTTTGTTTGGAGCACTCAAAGCCTCTTTCTTTTTATTCTGATGATTCAGAGCTGTGCCCTTATTGAACTTAAAATTTTTTTTTATTATCATTAATATACAATCACGTGAAGAACATTATGTTTACTTGGCTCCCCCCTTCACCAAGGCACCCTTAGAAACCTCTTACAGATGCTGTCAATCAGCGGAGTTGGATGCTGTAGACCCCTTCACCATGAACCACCCCCCACACACCATTACAGTCGCAGTCCATCTGCGTGTAATAAGATGCTGTAGAATCTTTACTTGTCTTCTCTGTGTTGTACAGCCCTATCCAAAGTCTCCTGACCCCACGCATTATACATGCTAATCCTAATCTCCCATTTCTTTCTCCACACCCTCATCCCTCCCTTCCCAACACCCCTGCACAGTCCCTTTCCCTTTGGTAACTGTTAGTCCGCTTTTGGGTTCTGTGAGTCTGCTGCTGTTTTCTTCCTTCAGAGTTTCTTTGTTGTTATACTCCACACATAAGTGAAATCATTTGGTACTTGTCTTTCTCCACCTCGCCTATTTCACTGAGCATACTACCGTCTTGCTCCATCCACGTCATTGCAAATGGTAGGATTTGTTTTCCTCTTATGTCTGCTTACGGCACTTTTTAAACTGGACTTAATTCTAACTGTCTGTTTGTTGTTCCGCTATGTGCTTTCACCATTGATCTCCTGTTTATGAGCAATAGCTTTATGTTAATCGATATGTATCTGAATCTATCTATCTGTCTGTCTGTCTATCTATCAATCTCTCTATCTGTCCTTCTATCTTTCTATCTATCTATCTATCTATCTATCTATCTATCTATCTATCTATCTATCTATCTATCTATCTATCTATCTATCTATCCATCTATCTATCAAACTATCTGTCTATGTATCTATCTATCTATCTATCTATCTATCTATCTATCTATCTATCTATCTATCTATCTATCTATCTATCTGTCTGTCTGTCTATCTATCTATCTATTTATCTGTCTATCTACCTATCTTTCCTAATATCTTTCTATCTACCTACATACTTACCTATCTATCTATCTATCTATCTAACTATCTATCTATCTGCTTATCTACCTATCTATCTTTCATGACTATCATCTATCTATCTATCATCTGTCATCTATGTATCTGTGAATCTATCATCTTTTTGTGTGCCCATCTCTTCTTATGTACAGAACAGTTAACAACATCGCGTATGTCACTTTCCTACATTATGCTTCCAAAAACAGTGCAAGATGAGTAGGCTCTATTGAGAGCACTGGGTTCACTGAGACAATTGCAGGTCGAGTCAGCATCGTTTTCTTACAAAACCAGTAAATGGTGGTGCAGGGACTTGAACCCATCTCTCTGTCATCTGTCCTCTTTTCCCTCCTTCTCGATTGCTGACTGTATTTAGCCACATTCATTGACTAAGTGCTACCTTAAGACCACAAGTTTCATTCCTCTGGGTCTCTTGTAGACAGTAAAGTATACTTGGTGCTTTGCTTACCACCATGTTTGAGGGACATTGGCGTGATCACCGCTGATAGGAGGAGGGTCAAATAAAAAGGAACACCTATGTCTAGACAGGAGCATTTGGGAGCAAAGAGAGTGTTGTGGAGTTACGTGTTTGTTTGAGTGTCCAAACTTCCTACTTTAGGGAGTTATTACTACTTTACCTTTGTGAACATCATAAAACCCACTGATTTCCAAAGCCCAGACTCATATTATTACAGCAATTCTGTGGTTGAGGTGAGAAAAATGAGAAGGACGTTGCTAAACCACTAAATCAATGGCGGGGCACTGCTGAAACCAAACAAAAAGAATTCACGGTGGCTAGATAGGGCTATATTCTACTGGCTGTCTCTGGGGACTCAAACAGAATCCATTTGTTTGTTTGTTTGTTTCTCAGTTTCACTTGTGTAGGGTACCCGAACCCGCCCCTTCAGCTTGTAGTTTGTGTCCTTGGATCTCAAGTGAGTCTCCAGTAAGGGAGCACGTAGGTGGTCTTGTGTTTTCATCCCTTATTCTAACCCTGTGTGTTTTGATTGGAGCACTCAAAGAATGTCCGTTTATTCTCATGATTCCGAGCTGTTCCGTTATTGCACTTAAAGTTTTTCTTCGTTATCATTAATCTACAATCACGTGAAGAACATTACGTTTACTAGGCTTCCCATTCAACATTCCGCATCTATAACCAATTATAGTCGCTGCCCATCAGCGTGTAGTAAGATGGTGTAGAATCCCTACTGTCCTGTCTGTGTTGTACAGTCCTCCCCATGCTACTCCCACCACACACATTATACACACTAATACTAATGCCCCCTTTCTTTCTCCCCACCCTTATCCCTCCCTTCCCACCCAACCTGCCCAGTCCCTTTCCCTTTGGTAACTGTTAGCAAACTCGCGGGTTCTTTGAGTCTGCTGCTATATTTTTCTTCAGATTTTCTTGGTTGTTATACTCCACACATGAGTGAAATCATTTGGTTCTTTTCTTTCTCCACCTGGCCTATTTCACTGAGCATAATACCCTCTAGCTCCATCCACGTTGTTGCAAATGGTAGGATTTGTTTTCTTCTTATGGCTGCTTACTGCACTTTTTAAACTGGATTTCTGTCTTCTCTTTTGTCTGTAGTTTCACTATGTGATTTCACCATTGTTCTCCTTGTAATGAGCAATAGCTTTGTTTTAATCAATATGTACCTATATCTATCTATCTGTTTGTCTATCCATCTATCTATCTGTCTATCAATCAGTCAATCATCTTTTTGTTTGCCCATCTGTCCTTTTGTACAGAACAGTTAACAAGATAGCCTGTGTCACTTCCTTACATTGTGCTTCCAAAAATCTTTCAAGCTTACTAGGCTGCAGGGAAAGCACTGGGTTCACCGAGACACTTGCAGGTAGAGTCAGCCGCATATTCCTACAAAACCAGGAAATTTTGCTGCAGGGTCTTGAACCCGTGTCTCTCTCCTCTCTCCTCTTTTATCTACTTCTCACTTGCTGACTGTATTTAGTCACATTCATTGACTAAGGGCTCCCTGAAGACCACAAGTATCCTTCCTCTGGGCCTGTTTTCGACAGAAAAGTAAACTTGGTGCTTTGCTCATAACCATGTTTGAGGGACATCGGCGTGATCACCACTCATAGGATGGAACAACAAATGAAAAGGAACACCAATTTCTAGACAGGATCAGTTGGGAGCAAAGAGTGTGTTGTGGGGTTACGTGTTTATTTGTGTGTCCAAACTTCCCTCTTTATCTGGATATTTTTTCTTTACATTAATGAACATCATAAAACCCACTGATTTCAAAGGCCCAGACGCTTATTTTTACACCAATTCAGTTGTTGAGGTGAGAGAAAATAAGAAGGACATTGCTGTACCACTAAATCTATGGCTGGGCAGTGCTGAAACCAAAGAAAAAGAATTCACGGTGGCTTGATAGGGCTATTTTCTACTGACTATCTCTGGAGACACAAACAGAATCCATTCGTTTGATTGTTTGTTTTTCAGTTTCACTTGTGTTGGGTACCTGTTCCCACCACTTCGACTTGTAGTTTGTCTCTGTTCTTGCATCTCAAGTGAGTCTCCTGTGAGGGATCACGTAGGTGCTTTTGAATATTCATCCCTACTTATAAACCTGTGTCTTTTGTTTGGAGCACTCAAAGCCTCTTTCTTTTTATTCTGATGATTCAGAGCTGTGCCCTTATTGAACTTAAAATTTTTTTTATTATCATTAATATACAATCACGTGAAGAACATTATGTTTACTTGGCTCCCCCCTTCACCAAGGCACCCTTAGAAACCTCTTACAGATGCTGTCAATCAGCGGAGTTGGATGCTGTAGACCCCTTCACCATGAACCACCCCCCCACAAAATTACAGTCGCAGTCCATCTGCGTGTAATAAGATGCTGTAGAATCTTTACTTGTCTTCTCTGTGTTGTACAGCCCTATCCAAAGTCTCCTGACCCCACGCATTATACATGCTAATCCTAATCTCCCATTTCTTTCTCCACACCCTCATCCCTCCCTTCCCAACACCCCTGCACAGTCCCTTTCCCTTTGGTAACTGTTAGTCCGCTTTTGGGTTCTGTGAGTCTGCTGCTGTTTTCTTCCTTCAGAGTTTCTTTGTTGTTATACTCCACACATAAGTGAAATCATTTGGTACTTGTCTTTCTCCACCTCGCCTATTTCACTGAGCATACTACCGTCTTGCTCCATCCACGTCATTGCAAATGGTAGGATTTGTTTTCCTCTTATGTCTGCTTACGGCACTTTTTAAACTGGACTTAATTCAAACTGTCTGTTTGTTGTTTCGCTATGTGCTTTCACCATTGATCTCCTGTTTATGAGCAATAGCTTTATGTTAATCGATATGTATCTGAATCTATCTATCTGTCTGTCTGTCTATCTATCAATCTCTCTATCTGTCCTATCTTTCTTTCTATCTATCTATCAATCTATCTGTCTATGTATCTAACTATCTATCTATCTATCTATCTATCTATCTATCTATCTATCTATCTATCTATCTATCTATCTATCTATCTATCTATCTGTCTATCTATCTATCTATCTGTCTATCTACCTATCTTTCCTAATATATTTCTATCTACCTACATACTTACCTATCTATCTATCTATCTATCTATCTAACTATCTATCTGTCTGCTTATCTACCTATCTATCTTTCATGACTATCATCTATCTATCTATCATCTGTCATCTATGTATCTGTGAATCTATCATCTTTTTGTGTGCCCATCTATTCTTATGTACAGAACAGTTAACAACATCGCGTATGTCACTTTCCTACATTATGCTTCCAAAAACAGTGCAAGATGAGTAGGCTCTATTGAGAGCACTGGGTTCACTGAGACAATTGCAGGTCGAGTCAGCATCGTTTTCTTACAAAACCAGTAAATGGTGGTGCAGGGACTTGAACCCATCTCTCTGTCATCTGTCCTCTTTTCCCTCCTTCTCGATTGCTGACTGTATTTAGCCACATTCATTGACTAAGTGCTACCTTAAGACCACAAGTTTCATTCCTCTGGGTCTCTTGTAGACAGTAAAGTATACTTGGTGCTTTGCTTACCACCATGTTTGAGGGACATTGGCGTGATCACCGCTGATAGGAGGAGGGTCAAATAAAAAGGAACACCTATGTCTAGACAGGAGCATTTGGGAGCAAAGAGAGTGTTGTGGAGTTACGTGTTTGTTTGAGTGTCCAAACTTCCTACTTTAGGGAGTTATTACTACTTTACCTTTGTGAACATCATAAAACCCACTGATTTCCAAAGCCCAGACTCATATTATTACAGCAATTCTGTGGTTGAGGTGAGAAAAAATGAGAAGGACGTTGCTAAACCACTAAATCAATGGCGGGGCACTGCTGAAACCAAACAAAAAGAATTCACGGTGGCTAGATAGGGCTATATTCTACTGGCTGTCTCTGGGGACTCAAACAGAATCCATTTGTTTGTTTGTTTGTTTCTCAGTTTCACTTGTGTAGGGTACCCGAACCTGCCCCTTCAGCTTGTAGTTTGTGTCCTTGGATCTCAAGTGAGTCTCCAGTAAGGGAGCACGTAGGTGGTCTTGTGTTTTCATCCCTTATTCTAACCCTGTGTGTTTTGATTGGAGCACTCAAAGAATGTCCGTTTATTCTCATGATTCCGAGCTGTTCCGTTATTGCACTTAAAGTTGTTCTTCGTTATCATTAATCTACAATCACGTGAAGAACATTACGTTTACTAGGCTTCCCATTCAACATTCCGCATCTATAACCAATTATAGTCGCTGCCCATCAGCGTGTATTAAGATGGTGTAGAATCCCTACTGTCCTGTCTGTGTTGTACAGTCCTCCCCATGCTACTCCTACCACACACATTATACACACTAATACTAATGCCCCCTTTCTTTCTCCCCACCCTTATCCCTCCCTTCCCACCCAACCTGCCCAGTCCCTTTCCCTTTGGTAACTGTTAGCAAACTCGCGGGTTCTTTGAGTCTGCTGCTATATTTTTCTTCAGATTTTCTTGGTTGTTATACTCCACACATGAGTGAAATCATTTGGTTCTTTTCTTTCTCCACCTGGCCTATTTCACTGAGCATAATACCCTCTAGCTCCATCCACGTTGTTGCAAATGGTAGGATTTTTTTTCTTCTTATGGCTGCTTACTGCACTTTTTAAACTGGATTTCTGTCTTCTCTTTTGTCTGTAGTTTCACTATGTGATTTCACCATTGTTCTCCTTGTAATGAGCAATAGCTTTGTTTTAATCAATATGTACCTATATCTATCTATCTGTTTGTCTATCCATCTATCTATCTGTCTATCAATCAGTCAATCATCTTTTTGTTTGCCCATCTGTCCTTTTGTACAGAACAGTTAACAAGATAGCCTGTGTCACTTCCTTACATTGTGCTTCCAAAAATCTTTCAAGCTAACTAGGCTGCAGGGAAAGCACTGGGTTCACCGAGACACTTGCAGGTAGAGTCAGCCGCATATTCCTACAAAACCAGGAAATTTTGCTGCAGGGTCTTGAACCCGTGTCTCTCTCCTCTCTCCTCTTTTATCTACTTCTCACTTGCTGACTGTATTTAGTCACATTCATTGACTAAGGGCTCCCTGAAGACCACAAGTATCCTTCCTCTGGGCCTGTTTTCGACAGAAAAGTAAACTTGGTGCTTTGCTCATAACCATGTTTGAGGGACATCGGCGTGATCACCACTCATAGGATGGAACAACAAATGAAAAGGAACACCAATTTCTAGACAGGATCAGTTGGGAGCAAAGAGTGTGTTGTGGGGTTACGTGTTTATTTGTGTGTCCAAACTTCCCTCTTTATCTGGATATTTTTTCTTTACATTAATGAACATCATAAAACCCACTGATTTCAAAGGCCCAGACGCTTATTTTTACACCAATTCAGTTGTTGAGGTGAGAGAAAATAAGAAGGACATTGCTGTACCACTAAATCTATGGCTGGGCAGTGCTGAAACCAAAGAAAAAGAATTCACGGTGGCTTGATAGGGCTATTTTCTACTGACTATCTCTGGAGACACAAACAGAATCCATTCGTTTGATTGTTTGTTTTTCAGTTTCACTTGTGTTGGGTACCTGTTCCCACCACTTCGACTTGTAGTTTGTCTCTGTTCTTGCATCTCAAGTGAGTCTCCTGTGAGGGATCACGTAGGTGCTTTTGAATATTCATCCCTACTTTTAAACCTGTGTCTTTTGTTTGGAGCACTCAAAGCCTCTTTCTTTTTATTCTGATGATTCAGAGCTGTGCCCTTATTGAACTTAAAATTTTTTTTTATTATCATTAATATACAATCACGTGAAGAACATTATGTTTACGTGGCTCCCCCCTTCACCAAGGCACCCTTAGAAACCTCTTACAGATGCTGTCAATCAGCGGAGTTGGATGCTGTAGACCCCTTCACCATGAACCACCCCCCACACACCATTACAGTCGCAGTCCATCTGCGTGTAATAAGATGCTGTAGAATCTTTACTTGTCTTCTCTGTGTTGTACAGCCCTATCCAAAGTCTCCTGACCCCACGCATTATACATGCTAATCCTAATCTCCCATTTCTTTCTCCACACCCTCATCCCTCCCTTCCCAACACCCCTGCACAGTCCCTTTCCCTTTGGTAACTGTTAGTCCGCTTTTGGGTTCTGTGAGTCTGCTGCTGTTTTCTTCCTTCAGAGTTTCTTTGTTGTTATACTCCACACATAAGTGAAATCATTTGGTACTTGTCTTTCTCCACCTCGCCTATTTCACTGAGCATACTACCGTCTTGCTCCATCCACGTCATTGCAAATGGTAGGATTTGTTTTCCTCTTATGTCTGCTTACGGCACTTTTTAAACTGGACTTAATTCTAACTGTCTGTTTGTTGTTTCGCTATGTGCTTTCACCATTGATCTCCTGTTTATGAGCAATAGCTTTATGTTAATCGATATGTATCTGAATCTATCTATCTGTCTGTCTGTCTATCTATCAATCTCTCTATCTGTCCTATCTTTCTTTCTATCTATCTACCAATCTATCTGTCTATGTATCTAACTATCTATCTATCTATCTATCTATCTATCTATCTATCTATCTATCTATCTATCTATCTATCTATCTATCTATCTATCTGTCTATCTATCTATCTATCTGTCTATCTACCTATCTTTCCTAATATCTTTCTATCTACCTACATACTTACCTATCTATCTATCTATCTATCTAACTATCTATCTGTCTGCTTATCTACCTATCTATCTTTCATGACTATCATCTATCTATCTATCATCTGTCATCTATGTATCTGTGAATCTATCATCTTTTTGTGTGCCCATCTATTCTTATGTACAGAACAGTTAACAACATCGCGTATGTCACTTTCCTACATTATGCTTCCAAAAACAGTGCAAGATGAGTAGGCTCTATTGAGAGCACTGGGTTCACTGAGACAATTGCAGGTCGAGTCAGCATCGTTTTCTTACAAAACCAGTAAATGGTGGTGCAGGGACTTGAACCCATCTCTCTGTCATCTGTCCTCTTTTCCCTCCTTCTCGATTGCTGACTGTATTTAGCCACATTCATTGACTAAGTGCTACCTTAAGACCACAAGTTTCATTCCTCTGGGTCTCTTGTAGACAGTAAAGTATACTTGGTGCTTTGCTTACCACCATGTTTGAGGGACATTGGCGTGATCACCGCTGATAGGAGGAGGGTCAAATAAAAAGGAACACCTATGTCTAGACAGGAGCATTTGGGAGCAAAGAGAGTGTTGTGGAGTTACGTGTTTGTTTGAGTGTCCAAACTTCCTACTTTAGGGAGTTATTACTACTTTACCTTTGTGAACATCATAAAACCCACTGATTTCCAAAGCCCAGACTCATATTATTACAGCAATTCTGTGGTTGAGGTGAGAAAAAATGAGAAGGACGTTGCTAAACCACTAAATCAATGGCGGGGCACTGCTGAAACCAAACAAAAAGAATTCACGGTGGCTAGATAGGGCTATATTCTACTGGCTGTCTCTGGGGACTCAAACAGAATCCATTTGTTTGTTTGTTTGTTTCTCAGTTTCACTTGTGTAGGGTACCCGAACCCGCCCCTTCAGCTTGTAGTTTGTGTCCTTGGATCTCAAGTGAGTCTCCAGTAAGGGAGCACGTAGGTGGTCTTGTGTTTTCATCCCTTATTCTAACCCTGTGTGTTTTGATTGGAGCACTCAAAGAATGTCCGTTTATTCTCATGATTCCGAGCTGTTCCGTTATTGCACTTAAAGTTTTTCTTTGTTATCATTAATCTACAATCACGTGAAGAACATTACGTTTACT
Organism: Manis pentadactyla; assembly: GCF_030020395.1. Lineage (NCBI taxonomy): Eukaryota > Metazoa > Chordata > Mammalia > Pholidota > Manidae > Manis > Manis pentadactyla. The sequence continues at coordinate 814,181 of NW_026645214.1, forward strand.
AGGCTTCCCATTCAACATTCCGCATCTATAACCAATTATAGTCGCTGCCCATCAGCGTGTAGTAAGATGGTGTAGAATCCCTACTGTCCTGTCTGTGTTGTACAGTCCTCCCCATGCTACTCCCACCACACACATTATACACACTAATACTAATGCCCCCTTTCTTTCTCCCCACCCTTATCCCTCCCTTCCCACCCAACCTGCCCAGTCCCTTTCCCTTTGGTAACTGTTAGCAAACTCGCGGGTTCTTTGAGTCTGCTGCTATATTTTTCTTCAGATTTTCTTGGTTGTTATACTCCACACATGAGTGAAATCATTTGGTTCTTTTCTTTCTCCACCTGGCCTATTTCACTGAGCATAATACCCTCTAGCTCCATCCACGTTGTTGCAAATGGTAGGATTTTTTTTCTTCTTATGGCTGCTTACTGCACTTTTTAAACTGGATTTCTGTCTTCTCTTTTGTCTGTAGTTTCACTATGTGATTTCACCATTGTTCTCCTTGTAATGAGCAATAGCTTTGTTTTAATCAATATGTACCTATATCTATCTATCTGTTTGTCTATCCATCTATCTATCTGTCTATCAATCAGTCAATCATCTTTTTGTTTGCCCATCTGTCCTTTTGTACAGAACAGTTAACAAGATAGCCTGTGTCACTTCCTTACATTGTGCTTCCAAAAATCTTTCAAGCTAACTAGGCTGCAGGGAAAGCACTGGGTTCACCGAGACACTTGCAGGTAGAGTCAGCCGCATATTCCTACAAAACCAGGAAATTTTGCTGCAGGGTCTTGAACCCGTGTCTCTCTCCTCTCTCCTCTTTTATCTACTTCTCACTTGCTGACTGTATTTAGTCACATTCATTGACTAAGGGCTCCCTGAAGACCACAAGTATCCTTCCTCTGGGCCTGTTTTCGACAGAAAAGTAAACTTGGTGCTTTGCTCATAACCATGTTTGAGGGACATCGGCGTGATCACCACTCATAGGATGGAACAACAAATGAAAAGGAACACCAATTTCTAGACAGGATCAGTTGGGAGCAAAGAGTGTGTTGTGGGGTTACGTGTTTATTTGTGTGTCCAAACTTCCCTCTTTATCTGGATATTTTTTCTTTACATTAATGAACATCATAAAACCCACTGATTTCAAAGGCCCAGACGCTTATTTTTACACCAATTCAGTTGTTGAGGTGAGAGAAAATAAGAAGGACATTGCTGTACCACTAAATCTATGGCTGGGCAGTGCTGAAACCAAAGAAAAAGAATTCACGGTGGCTTGATAGGGCTATTTTCTACTGACTATCTCTGGAGACACAAACAGAATCCATTCGTTTGATTGTTTGTTTTTCAGTTTCACTTGTGTTGGGTACCTGTTCCCACCACTTCGACTTGTAGTTTGTCTCTGTTCTTGCATCTCAAGTGAGTCTCCTGTGAGGGATCACGTAGGTGCTTTTGAATATTCATCCCTACTTTTAAACCTGTGTCTTTTGTTTGGAGCACTCAAAGCCTCTTTCTTTTTATTCTGATGATTCAGAGCTGTGCCCTTATTGAACTTAAAATTTTTTTTTATTATCATTAATATACAATCACGTGAAGAACATTATGTTTACGTGGCTCCCCCCTTCACCAAGGCACCCTTAGAAACCTCTTACAGATGCTGTCAATCAGCGGAGTTGGATGCTGTAGACCCCTTCACCATGAACCACCCCCCACACACCATTACAGTCGCAGTCCATCTGCGTGTAATAAGATGCTGTAGAATCTTTACTTGTCTTCTCTGTGTTGTACAGCCCTATCCAAAGTCTCCTGACCCCACGCATTATACATGCTAATCCTAATCTCCCATTTCTTTCTCCACACCCTCATCCCTCCCTTCCCAACACCCCTGCACAGTCCCTTTCCCTTTGGTAACTGTTAGTCCGCTTTTGGGTTCTGTGAGTCTGCTGCTGTTTTCTTCCTTCAGAGTTTCTTTGTTGTTATACTCCACACATAAGTGAAATCATTTGGTACTTGTCTTTCTCCACCTCGCCTATTTCACTGAGCATACTACCGTCTTGCTCCATCCACGTCATTGCAAATGGTAGGATTTGTTTTCCTCTTATGTCTGCTTACGGCACTTTTTAAACTGGACTTAATTCTAACTGTCTGTTTGTTGTTTCGCTATGTGCTTTCACCATTGATCTCCTGTTTATGAGCAATAGCTTTATGTTAATCGATATGTATCTGAATCTATCTATCTGTCTGTCTGTCTATCTATCAATCTCTCTATCTGTCCTATCTTTCTTTCTATCTATCTACCAATCTATCTGTCTATGTATCTAACTATCTATCTATCTATCTATCTATCTATCTATCTATCTATCTATCTATCTATCTATCTATCTATCTATCTATCTATCTGTCTATCTATCTATCTATCTGTCTATCTACCTATCTTTCCTAATATCTTTCTATCTACCTACATACTTACCTATCTATCTATCTATCTATCTAACTATCTATCTGTCTGCTTATCTACCTATCTATCTTTCATGACTATCATCTATCTATCTATCATCTGTCATCTATGTATCTGTGAATCTATCATCTTTTTGTGTGCCCATCTATTCTTATGTACAGAACAGTTAACAACATCGCGTATGTCACTTTCCTACATTATGCTTCCAAAAACAGTGCAAGATGAGTAGGCTCTATTGAGAGCACTGGGTTCACTGAGACAATTGCAGGTCGAGTCAGCATCGTTTTCTTACAAAACCAGTAAATGGTGGTGCAGGGACTTGAACCCATCTCTCTGTCATCTGTCCTCTTTTCCCTCCTTCTCGATTGCTGACTGTATTTAGCCACATTCATTGACTAAGTGCTACCTTAAGACCACAAGTTTCATTCCTCTGGGTCTCTTGTAGACAGTAAAGTATACTTGGTGCTTTGCTTACCACCATGTTTGAGGGACATTGGCGTGATCACCGCTGATAGGAGGAGGGTCAAATAAAAAGGAACACCTATGTCTAGACAGGAGCATTTGGGAGCAAAGAGAGTGTTGTGGAGTTACGTGTTTGTTTGAGTGTCCAAACTTCCTACTTTAGGGAGTTATTACTACTTTACCTTTGTGAACATCATAAAACCCACTGATTTCCAAAGCCCAGACTCATATTATTACAGCAATTCTGTGGTTGAGGTGAGAAAAAATGAGAAGGACGTTGCTAAACCACTAAATCAATGGCGGGGCACTGCTGAAACCAAACAAAAAGAATTCACGGTGGCTAGATAGGGCTATATTCTACTGGCTGTCTCTGGGGACTCAAACAGAATCCATTTGTTTGTTTGTTTGTTTCTCAGTTTCACTTGTGTAGGGTACCCGAACCCGCCCCTTCAGCTTGTAGTTTGTGTCCTTGGATCTCAAGTGAGTCTCCAGTAAGGGAGCACGTAGGTGGTCTTGTGTTTTCATCCCTTATTCTAACCCTGTGTGTTTTGATTGGAGCACTCAAAGAATGTCCGTTTATTCTCATGATTCCGAGCTGTTCCGTTATTGCACTTAAAGTTTTTCTTTGTTATCATTAATCTACAATCATGTGAAGAACATTACGTTTACTAGGCTTCCCATTCAACATTCCGCATCTATAACCAATTATAGTCGCTGCCCATCAGCGTGTAGTAAGATGGTGTAGAATCCCTACTGTCCTGTCTGTGTTGTACAGTCCTCCCCATGCTACTCCCACCACACACATTATACACACTAATACTAATGCCCCCTTTCTTTCTCCCCACCCTTATCCCTCCCTTCCCACCCAACCTGCCCAGTCCCTTTCCCTTTGGTAACTGTTAGCAAACTCGCGGGTTCTTTGAGTCTGCTGCTATATTTTTCTTCAGATTTTCTTGGTTGTTATACTCCACACATGAGTGAAATCATTTGGTTCTTTTCTTTCTCCACCTGGCCTATTTCACTGAGCATAATACCCTCTAGCTCCATCCACGTTGTTGCAAATGGTAGGATTTGTTTTCTTCTTATGGCTGCTTACTGCACTTTTTAAACTGGATTTCTGTCTTCTCTTTTGTCTGTAGTTTCACTATGTGATTTCACCATTGTTCTCCTTGTAATGAGCAATAGCTTTGTTTTAATCAATATGTACCTATATCTATCTATCTGTTTGTCTATCCATCTATCTATCTGTCTATCAATCAGTCAATCATCTTTTTGTTTGCCCATCTGTCCTTTTGTACAGAACAGTTAACAAGATAGCCTGTGTCACTTCCTTACATTGTGCTTCCAAAAATCTTTCAAGCTAACTAGGCTGCAGGGAAAGCACTGGGTTCACCGAGACACTTGCAGGTAGAGTCAGCCGCATATTCCTACAAAACCAGGAAATTTTGCTGCAGGGTCTTGAACCCGTGTCTCTCTCCTCTCTCCTCTTTTATCTACTTCTCACTTGCTGACTGTATTTAGTCACATTCATTGACTAAGGGCTCCCTGAAGACCACAAGTATCCTTCCTCTGGGCCTGTTTTCGACAGAAAAGTAAACTTGGTGCTTTGCTCATAACCATGTTTGAGGGACATCGGCGTGATCACCACTCATAGGATGGAACAACAAATGAAAAGGAACACCAATTTCTAGACAGGATCAGTTGGGAGCAAAGAATGTGTTGTGGGGTTACGTGTTTATTTGTGTGTCCAAACTTCCCTCTTTATCTGGATATTTTTTCTTTACATTAATGAACATCATAAAACCCACTGATTTCAAAGGCCCAGACGCTTATTTTTACACCAATTCAGTTGTTGAGGTGAGAGAAAATAAGAAGGACATTGCTGTACCACTAAATCTATGGCTGGGAAGTGCTGAAACCAAAGAAAAAGAATTCACGGTGGCTTGATAGGGCTATTTTCTACTGGCTGTCTCTGGGGACACAAACAGAATCCATTCGTTTGATTGTTTGTTTTTCAGTTTCACTTGTGTTGGGTACCTGTTCCCACCACTTCGACTTGTAGTTTGTCTCTGTTCTTGCATCTCAAGTGAGTCTCCTGTGAGGGATCACGTAGGTGCTTTTGAATATTCATCCCTACTTTTAAACCTGTGTCTTTTGTTTGGAGCACTCAAAGCCTCTTTCTTTTTATTCTGATGATTCAGAGCTGTGCCCTTATTGAACTTAAAATTTTTTTTTATTATCATTAATATACAATCACGTGAAGAACATTATGTTTACTTGGCTCCCCCCTTCACCAAGGCACCCTTAGAAACCTCTTACAGATGCTGTCAATCAGCGGAGTTGGATGCTGTAGACCCCTTCACCATGAACCACCCCCCACACACCATTACAGTCGCAGTCCATCTGCGTGTAATAAGATGCTGTAGAATCTTTACTTGTCTTCTCTGTGTTGTACAGCCCTATCCAAAGTCTCCTGACCCCACGCATTATACATGCTAATCCTAATCTCCCATTTCTTTCTCCACACCCTCATCCCTCCCTTCCCAACACCCCTGCACAGTCCCTTTCCCTTTGGTAACTGTTAGTCCGCTTTTGGGTTCTGTGAGTCTGCTGCTGTTTTCTTCCTTCAGAGTTTCTTTGTTGTTATACTCCACACATAAGTGAAATCATTTGGTACTTGTCTTTCTCCACCTCGCCTATTTCACTGAGCATACTACCGTCTTGCTCCATCCACGTCATTGCAAATGGTAGGATTTGTTTTCCTCTTATGTCTGCTTACGGCACTTTTTAAACTGGACTTAATTCTAACTGTCTGTTGTTCCGCTATGTGCTTTCACCATTGATCTCCTGTTTATGAGCAATAGCTTTATGTTAATCGATATGTATCTGAATCTATCTATCTGTCTGTCTATCTATCAATCTCTCTATCTGTCCTTCTATCTTTCTTTCTTTCTATCTATCTATCTATCTATCTATCTATCTATCTATCTATCTATCTATCTATCTATCTATCTATCTATCTATCTGTCTGTCTGTCTATCTATCTATCTATCTGTCTATCTACCTATCTTTCCTAATATCTTTCTATCTACCTACATACTTACCTATCTATCTATCTATCTATCTATCTAACTATCTATCTATCTGCTTATCTACCTATCTATCTTTCATGACTATCATCTATCTATCTATCATCTGTCATCTATGTATCTGTGAATCTATCATCTTTTTGTGTGCCCATCTATTCTTATGTACAGAACAGTTAACAACATCGCGTATGTCACTTTCCTACATTATGCTTCCAAAAACAGTGCAAGATGAGTAGGCTCTATTGAGAGCACTGGGTTCACTGAGACAATTGCAGGTCGAGTCAGCATCGTTTTCTTACAAAACCAGTAAATGGTGGTGCAGGGACTTGAACCCATCTCTCTGTCATCTGTCCTCTTTTCCCTCCTTCTCGATTGCTGACTGTATTTAGCCACATTCATTGACTAAGTGCTACCTTAAGACCACAAGTTTCATTCCTCTGGGTCTCTTGTAGACAGTAAAGTATACTTGGTGCTTTGCTTACCACCATGTTTGAGGGACATTGGCGTGATCACCGCTGATAGGAGGAGGGTCAAATAAAAAGGAACACCTATGTCTAGACAGGAGCATTTGGGAGCAAAGAGAGTGTTGTGGAGTTACGTGTTTGTTTGAGTGTCCAAACTTCCTACTTTAGGGAGTTATTACTACTTTACCTTTGTGAACATCATAAAACCCACTGATTTCCAAAGCCCAGACTCATATTATTACAGCAATTCTGTGGTTGAGGTGAGAAAAAATGAGAAGGACGTTGCTAAACCACTAAATCAATGGCGGGGCACTGCTGAAACCAAACAAAAAGAATTCACGGTGGCTAGATAGGGCTATATTCTACTGGCTGTCTCTGGGGACTCAAACAGAATCCATTTGTTTGTTTGTTTGTTTCTCAGTTTCACTTGTGTAGGGTACCCGAACCCGCCCCTTCAGCTTGTAGTTTGTGACCTTGGATCTCAAGTGAGTCTCCAGTAAGGGAGCACGTAGGTGGTCTTGTGTTTTCATCCCTTATTCTAACCCTGTGTGTTTTGATTGGAGCACTCAAAGAATGTCCGTTTATTCTCATGATTCCGAGCTGTTCCGTTATTGCACTTAAAGTTGTTCTTCGTTATCATTAATCTACAATCACGTGAAGAACTTTACGTTTACTAGGCTTCCCATTCAACATTCCGCATCTATAACCAATTATAGTCGCTGCCCATCAGCGTGTAGTAAGATGGTGTAGAATCCCTACTGTCCTGTCTGTGTTGTACAGTCCTCCCCATGCTACTCCCACCACACACATTATACACACTAATACTAATGCCCCCTTTCTTTCTCCCCACCCTTATCCCTCCCTTCCCACCCAACCTGCCCAGTCCCTTTCCCTTTGGTAACTGTTAGCAAACTCGCGGGTTCTTTGAGTCTGCTGCTATATTTTTCTTCAGATTTTCTTGGTTGTTATACTCCACACATGAGTGAAATCATTTGGTTCTTTTCTTTCTCCACCTGGCCTATTTCACTGAGCATAATACCCTCTAGCTCCATCCACGTTGTTGCAAATGGTAGGATTTGTTTTCTTCTTATGGCTGCTTACTGCACTTTTTAAACTGGATTTCTGTCTTCTCTTTTGTCTGTAGTTTCACTATGTGATTTCACCATTGTTCTCCTTGTAATGAGCAATAGCTTTGTTTTAATCAATATGTACCTATATCTATCTATCTGTTTGTCTATCCATCTATCTATCTGTCTATCAATCAGTCAATCATCTTTTTGTTTGCCCATCTGTCCTTTTGTACAGAACAGTTAACAAGATAGCCTGTGTCACTTCCTTACATTGTGCTTCCAAAAATCTTTCAAGCTAACTAGGCTGCAGGGAAAGCACTGGGTTCACCGAGACACTTGCAGGTAGAGTCAGCCGCATATTCCTACAAAACCAGGAAATTTTGCTGCAGGGTCTTGAACCCGTGTCTCTCTCCTCTCTCCTCTTTTATCTACTTCTCACTTGCTGACTGTATTTAGTCACATTCATTGACTAAGGGCTCCCTGAAGACCACAAGTATCCTTCCTCTGGGCCTGTTTTCGACAGAAAAGTAAACTTGGTGCTTTGCTCATAACCATGTTTGAGGGACATCGGCGTGATCACCACTCATAGGATGGAACAACAAATGAAAAGGAACACCAATTTCTAGACAGGATCAGTTGGGAGCAAAGAGTGTGTTGTGGGGTTACGTGTTTATTTGTGTGTCCAAACTTCCCTCTTTATCTGGATATTTTTTCTTTACATTAATGAACATCATAAAACCCACTGATTTCAAAGGCCCAGACGCTTATTTTTACACCAATTCAGTTGTTGAGGTGAGAGAAAATAAGAAGGACATTGCTGTACCACTAAATCTATGGCTGGGCAGTGCTGAAACCAAAGAAAAAGAATTCACGGTGGCTTGATAGGGCTATTTTCTACTGACTATCTCTGGAGACACAAACAGAATCCATTCGTTTGATTGTTTGTTTTTCAGTTTCACTTGTGTTGGGTACCTGTTCCCACCACTTCGACTTGTAGTTTGTCTCTGTTCTTGCATCTCAAGTGAGTCTCCTGTGAGGGATCACGTAGGTGCTTTTGAATATTCATCCCTACTTTTAAACCTGTGTCTTTTGTTTGGAGCACTCAAAGCCTCTTTCTTTTTATTCTGATGATTCAGAGCTGTGCCCTTATTGAACTTAAAATTTTTTTTTATTATCATTAATATACAATCACGTGAAGAACATTATGTTTACTTGGCTCCCCCCTTCACCAAGGCACCCTTAGAAACTTCTTACAGATGCTGTCAATCAGCGGAGTTGGATGCTGTAGACCCCTTCACCATGAACCACCCCCCACACACCATTACAGTCGCAGTCCATCTGCGTGTAATAAGATGCTGTAGAATCTTTACTTGTCTTCTCTGTGTTGTACAGCCCTATCCAAAGTCTCCTGACCCCACGCATTATACATGCTAATCCTAATCTCCCATTTCTTTCTCCACACCCTCATCCCTCCCTTCCCAACACCCCTGCACAGTCCCTTTCCCTTTGGTAACTGTTAGTCCGCTTTTGGGTTCTGTGAGTCTGCTGCTGTTTTCTTCCTTCAGAGTTTCTTTGTTGTTATACTCCACACATAAGTGAAATCATTTGGTACTTGTCTTTCTCCACCTCGCCTATTTCACTGAGCATACTACCGTCTTGCTCCATCCACGTCATTGCAAATGGTAGGATTTGTTTTCCTCTTATGTCTGCTTACGGCACTTTTTAAACTGGACTTAATTCTAACTGTCTGTTTGTTGTTTCGCTATGTGCTTTCACCATTGATCTCCTGTTTATGAGCAATAGCTTTATGTTAATCGATATGTATCTGAATCTATCTATCTGTCTGTCTGTCTATCTATCAATCTCTCTATCTGTCCTATCTTTCTTTCTATCTATCTACCAATCTATCTGTCTATGTATCTAACTATCTATCTATCTATCTATCTATCTATCTATCTATCTATCTATCTATCTATCTATCTATCTATCTATCTATCTATATATCTATATATCTATCTATATATCTATCTATCTATCTGTCTATCTATCTATCTATCTGTCTATCTACCTATCTTTCCTAATATCTTTCTATCTACCTACATACTTACCTATCTATCTATCTATCTATCTAACTATCTATCTGTCTGCTTATCTACCTATCTATCTTTCATGACTATCATCTATCTATCTATCATCTGTCATCTATGTATCTGTGAATCTATCATCTTTTTGTGTGCCCATCTATTCTTATGTACAGAACAGTTAACAACATCGCGTATGTCACTTTCCTACATTATGCTTCCAAAAACAGTGCAAGATGAGTAGGCTCTATTGAGAGCACTGGGTTCACTGAGACAATTGCAGGTCGAGTCAGCATCGTTTTCTTACAAAACCAGTAAATGGTGGTGCAGGGACTTGAACCCATCTCTCTGTCATCTGTCCTCTTTTCCCTCCTTCTCGATTGCTGACTGTATTTAGCCACATTCATTGACTAAGTGCTACCTTAAGACCACAAGTTTCATTCCTCTGGGTCTCTTGTAGACAGTAAAGTATACTTGGTGCTTTGCTTACCACCATGTTTGAGGGACATTGGCGTGATCACCGCTGATAGGAGGAGGGTCAAATAAAAAGGAACACCTATGTCTAGACAGGAGCATTTGGGAGCAAAGAGAGTGTTGTGGAGTTACGTGTTTGTTTGAGTGTCCAAACTTCCTACTTTAGGGAGTTATTACTACTTTACCTTTGTGAACATCATAAAACCCACTGATTTCCAAAGCCCAGACTCATATTATTACAGCAATTCTGTGGTTGAGGTGAGAAAAAATGAGAAGGACGTTGCTAAACCACTAAATCAATGGCGGGGCACTGCTGAAACCAAACAAAAAGAATTCACGGTGGCTAGATAGGGCTATATTCTACTGGCTGTCTCTGGGGACTCAAACAGAATACATTTGTTTGTTTGTTTGTTTCTCAGTTTCACTTGTGTAGGGTACCCGAACCCGCCCCTTCAGCTTGTAGTTTGTGTCCTTGGATCTCAAGTGAGTCTCCAGTAAGGGAGCACGTAGGTGGTCTTGTGTTTTCATCCCTTATTCTAACCCTGTGTGTTTTGATTGGAGCACTCAAAGAATGTCCGTTTATTCTCATGATTCCGAGCTGTTCCGTTATTGCACTTAAAGTTGTTCTTCGTTATCATTAATCTACAATCACGTGAAGAACTTTACGTTTACTAGGCTTCCCATTCAACATTCCGCATCTATAACCAATTATAGTCGCTGCCCATCAGCGTGTAGTAAGATGGTGTAGAATCCCTACTGTCCTGTCTGTGTTGTACAGTCCTCCCCATGCTACTCCCACCACACACATTATACACACTAATACTAATGCCCCCTTTCTTTCTCCCCACCCTTATCCCTCCCTTCCCACCCAACCTGCCCAGTCCCTTTCCCTTTGGTAACTGTTAGCAAACTCGCGGGTTCTTTGAGTCTGCTGCTATATTTTTCTTCAGATTTTCTTGGTTGTTATACTCCACACATGAGTGAAATCATTTGGTTCTTTTCTTTCTCCACCTGGCCTATTTCACTGAGCATAATACCCTCTAGCTCCATCCACGTTGTTGCAAATGGTAGGATTTGTTTTCTTCTTATGGCTGCTTACTGCACTTTTTAAACTGGATTTCTGTCTTCTCTTTTGTCTGTAGTTTCACTATGTGATTTCACCATTGTTCTCCTTGTAATGAGCAATAGCTTTGTTTTAATCAATATGTACCTATATCTATCTATCTGTTTGTCTATCCATCTATCTATCTGTCTATCAATCAGTCAATCATCTTTTTGTTTGCCCATCTGTCCTTTTGTACAGAACAGTTAACAAGATAGCCTGTGTCACTTCCTTACATTGTGCTTCCAAAAATCTTTCAAGCTAACTAGGCTGCAGGGAAAGCACTGGGTTCACCGAGACACTTGCAGGTAGAGTCAGCCGCATATTCCTACAAAACCAGGAAATTTTGCTGCAGGGTCTTGAACCCGTGTCTCTCTCCTCTCTCCTCTTTTATCTACTTCTCACTTGCTGACTGTATTTAGTCACATTCATTGACTAAGGGCTCCCTGAAGACCACAAGTATCCTTCCTCTGGGCCTGTTTTCGACAGAAAAGTAAACTTGGTGCTTTGCTCATAACCATGTTTGAGGGACATCGGCGTGATCACCACTCATAGGATGGAACAACAAATGAAAAGGAACACCAATTTCTAGACAGGATCAGTTGGGAGCAAAGAGTGTGTTGTGGGGTTACGTGTTTATTTGTGTGTCCAAACTTCCCTCTTTATCTGGATATTTTTTCTTTACATTAATGAACATCATAAAACCCACTGATTTCAAAGGCCCAGACGCTTATTTTTACACCAATTCAGTTGTTGAGGTGAGAGAAAATAAGAAGGACATTGCTGTACCACTAAATCTATGGCTGGGCAGTGCTGAAACCAAAGAAAAAGAATTCACGGTGGCTTGATAGGGCTATTTTCTACTGACTATCTCTGGAGACACAAACAGAATCCATTCGTTTGATTGTTTGTTTTTCAGTTTCACTTGTGTTGGGTACCTGTTCCCACCACTTCGACTTGTAGTTTGTCTCTGTTCTTGCATCTCAAGTGAGTCTCCTGTGAGGGATCACGTAGGTGCTTTTGAATATTCATCCCTACTTTTAAACCTGTGTCTTTTGTTTGGAGCACTCAAAGCCTCTTTCTTTTTATTCTGATGATTCAGAGCTGTGCCCTTATTGAACTTAAAATTTTTTTTTATTATCATTAATATACAATCACGTGAAGAACATTATGTTTACGTGGCTCCCCCCTTCACCAAGGCACCCTTAGAAACCTCTTACAGATGCTGTCAATCAGCGGAGTTGGATGCTGTAGACCCCTTCACCATGAACCACCCCCCACACACCATTACAGTCGCAGTCCATCTGCGTGTAATAAGATGCTGTAGAATCTTTACTTGTCTTCTCTGTGTTGTACAGCCCTATCCAAAGTCTCCTGACCCCACGCATTATACATGCTAATCCTAATCTCCCATTTCTTTCTCCACACCCTCATCCCTCCCTTCCCAACACCCCTGCACAGTCCCTTTCCCTTTGGTAACTGTTAGTCCGCTTTTGGGTTCTGTGAGTCTGCTGCTGTTTTCTTCCTTCAGAGTTTCTTTGTTGTTATACTCCACACATAAGTGAAATCATTTGGTACTTGTCTTTCTCCACCTCGCCTATTTCACTGAGCATACTACCGTCTTGCTCCATCCACGTCATTGCAAATGGTAGGATTTGTTTTCCTCTTATGTCTGCTTACGGCACTTTTTAAACTGGACTTAATTCTAACTGTCTGTTGTTTCGCTATGTGCTTTCACCATTGATCTCCTGTTTATGAGCAATAGCTTTATGTTAATCGATATGTATCTGAATCTATCTATCTGTCTGTCTGTCTATCTATCAATCTCTCTATCTGTCCTATCTTTCTTTCTATCTATCTACCAATCTATCTGTCTATGTATCTAACTATCTATCTATCTATCTATCTATCTATCTATCTATCTATCTATCTATCTATCTATCTATCTATCTATCTATCTATCTATCTATATATCTATATATCTATCTATATATCTATCTATCTATCTGTCTATCTATCTATCTATCTGTCTATCTACCTATCTTTCCTAATATCTTTCTATCTACCTACATACTTACCTATCTATCTATCTATCTATCTAACTATCTATCTGTCTGCTTATCTACCTATCTATCTTTCATGACTATCATCTATCTATCTATCATCTGTCATCTATGTATCTGTGAATCTATCATCTTTTTGTGTGCCCATCTATTCTTATGTACAGAACAGTTAACAACATCGCGTATGTCACTTTCCTACATTATGCTTCCAAAAACAGTGCAAGATGAGTAGGCTCTATTGAGAGCACTGGGTTCACTGAGACAATTGCAGGTCGAGTCAGCATCGTTTTCTTACAAAACCAGTAAATGGTGGTGCAGGGACTTGAACCCATCTCTCTGTCATCTGTCCTCTTTTCCCTCCTTCTCGATTGCTGACTGTATTTAGCCACATTCATTGACTAAGTGCTACCTTAAGACCACAAGTTTCATTCCTCTGGGTCTCTTGTAGACAGTAAAGTATACTTGGTGCTTTGCTTACCACCATGTTTGAGGGACATTGGCGTGATCACCGCTGATAGGAGGAGGGTCAAATAAAAAGGAACACCTATGTCTAGACAGGAGCATTTGGGAGCAAAGAGAGTGTTGTGGAGTTACGTGTTTGTTTGAGTGTCCAAACTTCCTACTTTAGGGAGTTATTACTACTTTACCTTTGTGAACATCATAAAACCCACTGATTTCCAAAGCCCAGACTCATATTATTACAGCAATTCTGTGGTTGAGGTGAGAAAAAATGAGAAGGACGTTGCTAAACCACTAAATCAATGGCGGGGCACTGCTGAAACCAAACAAAAAGAATTCACGGTGGCTAGATAGGGCTATATTCTACTGGCTGTCTCTGGGGACTCAAACAGAATCCATTTGTTTGTTTGTTTGTTTCTCAGTTTCACTTGTGTAGGGTACCCGAACCCGCCCCTTCAGCTTGTAGTTTGTGTCCTTGGATCTCAAGTGAGTCTCCAGTAAGGGAGCACGTAGGTGGTCTTGTGTTTTCATCCCTTATTCTAACCCTGTGTGTTTTGATTGGAGCACTCAAAGAATGTCCGTTTATTCTCATGATTCCGAGCTGTTCCGTTATTGCACTTAAAGTTGTTCTTCGTTATCATTAATCTACAATCACGTGAAGAACTTTACGTTTACTAGGCTTCCCATTCAACATTCCGCATCTATAACCAATTATAGTCGCTGCCCATCAGCGTGTAGTAAGATGGTGTAGAATCCCTACTGTCCTGTCTGTGTTGTACAGTCCTCCCCATGCTACTCCCACCACACACATTATACACACTAATACTAATGCCCCCTTTCTTTCTCCCCACCCTTATCCCTCCCTTCCCACCCAACCTGCCCAGTCCCTTTCCCTTTGGTAACTGTTAGCAAACTCGCGGGTTCTTTGAGTCTGCTGCTATATTTTTCTTCAGATTTTCTTGGTTGTTATACTCCACACATGAGTGAAATCATTTGGTTCTTTTCTTTCTCCACCTGGCCTATTTCACTGAGCATAATACCCTCTAGCTCCATCCACGTTGTTGCAAATGGTAGGATTTGTTTTCTTCTTATGGCTGCTTACTGCACTTTTTAAACTGGATTTCTGTCTTCTCTTTTGTCTGTAGTTTCACTATGTGATTTCACCATTGTTCTCCTTGTAATGAGCAATAGCTTTGTTTTAATCAATATGTACCTATATCTATCTATCTGTTTGTCTATCCATCTATCTATCTGTCTATCAATCAGTCAATCATCTTTTTGTTTGCCCATCTGTCCTTTTGTACAGAACAGTTAACAAGATAGCCTGTGTCACTTCCTTACATTGTGCTTCCAAAAATCTTTCAAGCTAACTAGGCTGCAGGGAAAGCACTGGGTTCACCGAGACACTTGCAGGTAGAGTCAGCCGCATATTCCTACAAAACCAGGAAATTTTGCTGCAGGGTCTTGAACCCGTGTCTCTCTCCTCTCTCCTCTTTTATCTACTTCTCACTTGCTGACTGTATTTAGTCACATTCATTGACTAAGGGCTCCCTGAAGACCACAAGTATCCTTCTTCTGGGACTGTTTTCGACAGAAAAGTAAACTTGGTGCTTTGCTCATAACCATGTTTGAGGGACATCGGCGTGATCACCACTCATAGGATGGAACAACAAATGAAAAGGAACACCAATTTCTAGACAGGATCAGTTGGGAGCAAAGAGTGTGTTGTGGGGTTACGTGTTTATTTGTGTGTCCAAACTTCCCTCTTTATCTGGATATTTTTTCTTTACATTAATGAACATCATAAAACCCACTGATTTCAAAGGCCCAGACGCTTATTTTTACACCAATTCAGTTGTTGAGGTGAGAGAAAATAAGAAGGACATTGCTGTACCACTAAATCTATGGCTGGGCAGTGCTGAAACCAAAGAAAAAGAATTCACGGTGGCTTGATAGGGCTATTTTCTACTGACTATCTCTGGAGACACAAACAGAATCCATTCGTTTGATTGTTTGTTTTTCAGTTTCACTTGTGTTGGGTACCTGTTCCCACCACTTCGACTTGTAGTTTGTCTCTGTTCTTGCATCTCAAGTGAGTCTCCTGTGAGGGATCACGTAGGTGCTTTTGAATATTCATCCCTACTTTTAAACCTGTGTCTTTTGTTTGGAGCACTCAAAGCCTCTTTCTTTTTATTCTGATGATTCAGAGCTGTGCCCTTATTGAACTTAAAATTTTTTTTAATTATCATTAATATACAATCACGTGAAGAACATTATGTTTACTTGGCTCCCCCCTTCACCAAGGCACCCTTAGAAACCTCTTACAGATGCTGTCAATCAGCGGAGTTGGATGCTGTAGACCCCTTCACCATGAACCACCCCCCACACACCATTACAGTCGCAGTCCATCTGCGTGTAATAAGATACTGTAGAATCTTTACTTGTCTTCTCTGTGTTGTACAGCCCTATCCAAAGTCTCCTGACCCCACGCATTATACATGCTAATCCTAATCTCCCATTTCTTTCTCCACACCCTCATCCCTCCCTTCCCAACACCCCTGCACAGTCCCTTTCCCTTTGGTAACTGTTAGTCCGCTTTTGGGTTCTGTGAGTCTGCTGCTGTTTTCTTCCTTCAGAGTTTCTTTGTTGTTATACTCCACACATAAGTGAAATCATTTGGTACTTGTCTTTCTCCACCTCGCCTATTTCACTGAGCATACTACCGTCTTGCTCCATCCACGTCATTGCAAATGGTAGGATTTGTTTTCCTCTTATGTCTGCTTACGGCACTTTTTAAACTGGACTTAATTCTAACTGTCTGTTGTTCCGCTATGTGCTTTCACCATTGATCTCCTGTTTATGAGCAATAGCTTTATGTTAATCGATATGTATCTGAATCTATCTATCTGTCTGTCTATCTATCAATCTCTCTATCTGTCCTTCTATCTTTCTTTCTTTCTATCTATCTATCTATCTATCTATCTATCTATCTATCTATCTATCTATCTATCTATCTATCTGTCTGTCTGTCTGTCTATCTATCTATCTATCTGTCTATCTACCTATCTTTCCTAATATCTTTCTATCTACCTACATACTTACCTATCTATCTATCTATCTATCTATCTATCTAACTATCTATCTATCTGCTTATCTACCTATCTATCTTTCATGACTATCATCTATCTATCTATCATCTGTCATCTATGTATCTGTGAATCTATCATCTTTTTGTGTGCCCATCTATTCTTATGTACAGAACAGTTAACAACATCGCGTATGTCACTTTCCTACATTATGCTTCCAAAAACAGTGCAAGATGAGTAGGCTCTATTGAGAGCACTGGGTTCACTGAGACAATTGCAGGTCGAGTCAGCATCGTTTTCTTACAAAACCAGTAAATGGTGGTGCAGGGACTTGAACCCATCTCTCTGTCATCTGTCCTCTTTTCCCTCCTTCTCGATTGCTGACTGTATTTAGCCACATTCATTGACTAAGTGCTACCTTAAGACCACAAGTTTCATTCCTCTGGGTCTCTTGTAGACAGTAAAGTATACTTGGTGCTTTGCTTACCACCATGTTTGAGGGACATTGGCGTGATCACCACTGATAGGAGGAGGGTCAAATAAAAAGGAACACCTATGTCTAGACAGGAGCATTTGGGAGCAAAGAGAGTGTTGTGGAGTTACGTGTTTGTTTGAGTGTCCAAACTTCCTACTTTAGGGAGTTATTACTACTTTACCTTTGTGAACATCATAAAACCCACTGATTTCCAAAGCCCAGACTCATATTATTACAGCAATTCTGTGGTTGAGGTGAGAAAAAATGAGAAGGACGTTGCTAAACCACTAAATCAATGGCGGGGCACTGCTGAAACCAAACAAAAAGAATTCACGGTGGCTAGATAGGGCTATATTCTACTGGCTGTCTCTGGGGACTCAAACAGAATCCATTTGTTTGTTTGTTTGTTTCTCAGTTTCACTTGTGTAGGGTACCCGAACCCGCCCCTTCAGCTTGTAGTTTGTGTCCTTGGATCTCAAGTGAGTCTCCAGTAAGGGAGCACGTAGGTGGTCTTGTGTTTTCATCCCTTATTCTAACCCTGTGTGTTTTGATTGGAGCACTCAAAGAATGTCCGTTTATTCTCATGATTCCGAGCTGTTCCGTTATTGCACTTAAAGTTGTTCTTCGTTATCATTAATCTACAATCACGTGAAGAACATTACGTTTACTAGGCTTCCCATTCAACATTCCGCATCTATAACCAATTATAGTCGCTGCCCATCAGCGTGTAGTAAGATGGTGTAGAATCCCTACTGTCCTGTCTGTGTTGTACAGTCCTCCCCATGCTACTCCCACCACACACATTATACACACTAATACTAATGCCCCCTTTCTTTCTCCCCACCCTTATCCCTCCCTTCCCACCCAACCTGCCCAGTCCCTTTCCCTTTGGTAACTGTTAGCAAACTCGCGGGTTCTTTGAGTCTGCTGCTATATTTTTCTTCAGATTTTCTTGGTTGTTATACTCCACACATGAGTGAAATCATTTGGTTCTTTTCTTTCTCCACCTGGCCTATTTCACTGAGCATAATACCCTCTAGCTCCATCCACGTTGTTGCAAATGGTAGGATTTGTTTTCTTCTTATGGCTGCTTACTGCACTTTTTAAACTGGATTTCTGTCTTCTCTTTTGTCTGTAGTTTCACTATGTGATTTCACCATTGTTCTCCTTGTAATGAGCAATAGCTTTGTTTTAATCAATATGTACCTATATCTATCTATCTGTTTGTCTATCCATCTATCTATCTGTCTATCAATCAGTCAATCATCTTTTTGTTTGCCCATCTGTCCTTTTGTACAGAACAGTTAACAAGATAGCCTGTGTCACTTCCTTACATTGTGCTTCCAAAAATCTTTCAAGCTAACTAGGCTGCAGGGAAAGCACTGGGTTCACCGAGACACTTGCAGGTAGAGTCAGCCGCATATTCCTACAAAACCAGGAAATTTTGCTGCAGGGTCTTGAACCCGTGTCTCTCTCCTCTCTCCTCTTTTATCTACTTCTCACTTGCTGACTGTATTTAGTCACATTCATTGACTAAGGGCTCCCTGAAGACCACAAGTATCCTTCCTCTGGGCCTGTTTTCGACAGAAAAGTAAACTTGGTGCTTTGCTCATAACCATGTTTGAGGGACATCGGCGTGATCACCACTCATAGGATGGAACAACAAATGAAAAGGAACACCAATTTCTAGACAGGATCAGTTGGGAGCAAAGAGTGTGTTGTGGGGTTACGTGTTTATTTGTGTGTCCAAACTTCCCTCTTTATCTGGATATTTTTTCTTTACATTAATGAACATCATAAAACCCACTGATTTCAAAGGCCCAGACGCTTATTTTTACACCAATTCAGTTGTTGAGGTGAGAGAAAATAAGAAGGACATTGCTGTACCACTAAATCTATGGCTGGGCAGTGCTGAAACCAAAGAAAAAGAATTCACGGTGGCTTGATAGGGCTATTTTCTACTGACTATCTCTGGAGACACAAACAGAATCCATTCGTTTGATTGTTTGTTTTTCAGTTTCACTTGTGTTGGGTACCTGTTCCCACCACTTCGACTTGTAGTTTGTCTCTGTTCTTGCATCTCAAGTGAGTCTCCTGTGAGGGATCACGTAGGTGCTTTTGAATATTCATCCCTACTTTTAAACCTGTGTCTTTTGTTTGGAGCACTCAAAGCCTCTTTCTTTTTATTCTGATGATTCAGAGCTGTGCCCTTATTGAACTTAAAATTTTTTTTTATTATCATTAATATACAATCACGTGAAGAACATTATGTTTACTTGGCTCCCCCCTTCACCAAGGCACCCTTAGAAACCTCTTACAGATGCTGTCAATCAGCGGAGTTGGATGCTGTAGACCCCTTCACCATGAACCACCCCCCACACACCATTACAGTCGCAGTCCATCTGCGTGTAATAAGATGCTGTAGAATCTTTACTTGTCTTCTCTGTGTTGTACAGCCCTATCCAAAGTCTCCTGACCCCACGCATTATACATGCTAATCCTAATCTCCCATTTCTTTCTCCACACCCTCATCCCTCCCTTCCCAACACCCCTGCACAGTCCCTTTCCCTTTGGTAACTGTTAGTCCGCTTTTGGGTTCTGTGAGTCTGCTGCTGTTTTCTTCCTTCAGAGTTTCTTTGTTGTTATACTCCACACATAAGTGAAATCATTTGGTACTTGTCTTTCTCCACCTCGCCTATTTCACTGAGCATACTACCGTCTTGCTCCATCCACGTCATTGCAAATGGTAGGATTTGTTTTCCTCTTATGTCTGCTTACGGCACTTTTTAAACTGGACTTAATTCTAACTGTCTGTTTGTTGTTTCGCTATGTGCTTTCACCATTGATCTCCTGTTTATGAGCAATAGCTTTATGTTAATCGATATGTATCTGAATCTATCTATCTGTCTGTCTATCTATCAATCTCTCTATCTGTCCTTCTATCTTTCTTTCTTTCTATCTATCTATCTATCTATCTATCTATCTATCTATCTATCTATCTATCTATCTATCTATCTATCTATCTATCTATCTGTCTGTCTATCTATCTATCTATCTATCTGTCTATCTACCTATCTTTCCTAATATCTTTCTATCTACCTACATACTTACCTATCTATCTATCTATCTATCTATCTAACTATCTATCTATCTGCTTATCTACCTATCTATCTTTCATGACTATCATCTATCTATCTATCATCTGTCATCTATGTATCTGTGAATCTATCATCTTTTTGTGTGCCCATCTATTCTTATGTACAGAACAGTTAACAACATCGCGTATGTCACTTTCCTACATTATGCTTCCAAAAACAGTGCAAGATGAGTAGGCTCTATTGAGAGCACTGGGTTCACTGAGACAATTGCACGTCGAGTCAGCATCGTTTTCTTACAAAACCAGTAAATGGTGGTGCAGGGACTTGAACCCATCTCTCTGTCATCTGTCCTCTTTTCCCTCCTTCTCGATTGCTGACTGTATTTAGCCACATTCATTGACTAAGTGCTACCTTAAGACCACAAGTTTCATTCCTCTGGGTCTCTTGTAGACAGTAAAGTATACTTGGTGCTTTGCTTACCACCATGTTTGAGGGACATTGGCGTGATCACCGCTGATAGGAGGAGGGTCAAATAAAAAGGAACACCTATGTCTAGACAGGAGCATTTGGGAGCAAAGAGAGTGTTGTGGAGTTACGTGTTTGTTTGAGTGTCCAAACTTCCTACTTTAGGGAGTTATTACTACTTTACCTTTGTGAACATCATAAAACCCACTGATTTCCAAAGCCCAGACTCATATTATTACAGCAATTCTGTGGTTGAGGTGAGAAAAAATGAGAAGGACGTTGCTAAACCACTAAATCAATGGCGGGGCACTGCTGAAACCAAACAAAAAGAATTCACGGTGGCTAGATAGGGCTATATTCTACTGGCTGTCTCTGGGGACTCAAACAGAATCCATTTGTTTGTTTGTTTGTTTCTCAGTTTCACTTGTGTAGGGTACCCGAACCCGCCCCTTCAGCTTGTAGTTTGTGTCCTTGGATCTCAAGTGAGTCTCCAGTAAGGGAGCACGTAGGTGGTCTTGTGTTTTCATCCCTTATTCTAACCCTGTGTGTTTTGATTGGAGCACTCAAAGAATGTCCGTTTATTCTCATGATTCCGAGCTGTTCCGTTATTGCACTTAAAGTTGTTCTTCGTTATCATTAATCTACAATCACGTGAAGAACATTACGTTTACTAGGCTTCCCATTCAACATTCCGCATCTATAACCAATTATAGTCGCTGCCCATCAGCGTGTAGTAAGATGGTGTAGAATCCCTACTGTCCTGTCTGTGTTGTACAGTCCTCCCCATGCTACTCCCACCACACACATTATACACACTAATACTAATGCCCCCTTTCTTTCTCCCCACCCTTATCCCTCCCTTCCCACCCAACCTGCCCAGTCCCTTTCCCTTTGGTAACTGTTAGCAAACTCGCGGGTTCTTTGAGTCTGCTGCTATATTTTTCTTCAGATTTTCTTGGTTGTTATACTCCACACATGAGTGAAATCATTTGGTTCTTTTCTTTCTCCACCTGGCCTATTTCACTGAGCATAATACCCTCTAGCTCCATCCACGTTGTTGCAAATGGTAGGATTTGTTTTCTTCTTATGGCTGCTTACTGCACTTTTTAAACTGGATTTCTGTCTTCTCTTTTGTCTGTAGTTTCACTATGTGATTTCACCATTGTTCTCCTTGTAATGAGCAATAGCTTTGTTTTAATCAATATGTACCTATATCTATCTATCTGTTTGTCTATCCATCTATCTATCTGTCTATCAATCAGTCAATCATCTTTTTGTTTGCCCATCTGTCCTTTTGTACAGAACAGTTAACAAGATAGCCTGTGTCACTTCCTTACATTGTGCTTCCAAAAATCTTTCAAGCTAACTAGGCTGCAGGGAAAGCACTGGGTTCACCGAGACACTTGCAGGTAGAGTCAGCCGCATATTCCTACAAAACCAGGAAATTTTGCTGCAGGGTCTTGAACCCGTGTCTCTCTCCTCTCTCCTCTTTTATCTACTTCTCACTTGCTGACTGTATTTAGTCACATTCATTGACTAAGGGCTCCCTGAAGACCACAAGTATCCTTCCTCTGGGCCTGTTTTCGACAGAAAAGTAAACTTGGTGCTTTGCTCATAACCATGTTTGAGGGACATCGGCGTGATCACCACTCATAGGATGGAACAACAAATGAAAAGGAACACCAATTTCTAGACAGGATCAGTTGGGAGCAAAGAGTGTGTTGTGGGGTTACGTGTTTATTTGTGTGTCCAAACTTCCCTCTTTATCTGGATATTTTTTCTTTACATTAATGAACATCATAAAACCCACTGATTTCAAAGGCCCAGACGCTTATTTTTACACCAATTCAGTTGTTGAGGTGAGAGAAAATAAGAAGGACATTGCTGTACCACTAAATCTATGGCTGGGCAGTGCTGAAACCAAAGAAAAAGAATTCACGGTGTCTTGATAGGGCTATTTTCTACTGACTATCTCTGGAGACACAAACAGAATCCATTCGTTTGATTGTTTGTTTTTCAGTTTCACTTGTGTTGGGTACCTGTTCCCACCACTTCGACTTGTAGTTTGTCTCTGTTCTTGCATCTCAAGTGAGTCTCCTGTGAGGGATCACGTAGGTGCTTTTGAATATTCATCCCTACTTTTAAACCTGTGTCTTTTGTTTGGAGCACTCAAAGCCTCTTTCTTTTTATTCTGATGATTCAGAGCTGTGCCCTTATTGAACTTAAAATTTTTTTTAATTATCATTAATATACAATCACGTGAAGAACATTATGTTTACTTGGCTCCCCCCTTCACCAAGGCACCCTTAGAAACCTCTTACAGATGCTGTCAATCAGCGGAGTTGGATGCTGTAGACCCCTTCACCATGAACCACCCCCCACACACCATTACAGTCGCAGTCCATCTGCGTGTAATAAGATGCTGTAGAATCTTTACTTGTCTTCTCTGTGTTGTACAGCCCTATCCAAAGTCTCCTGACCCCACGCATTATACATGCTAATCCTAATCTCCCATTTCTTTCTCCACACCCTCATCCCTCCCTTCCCAACACCCCTGCACAGTCCCTTTCCCTTTGGTAACTGTTAGTCCGCTTTTGGGTTCTGTGAGTCTGCTGCTGTTTTCTTCCTTCAGAGTTTCTTTGTTGTTATACTCCACACATAAGTGAAATCATTTGGTACTTGTCTTTCTCCACCTCGCCTATTTCACTGAGCATACTACCGTCTTGCTCCATCCACGTCATTGCAAATGGTAGGATTTGTTTTCCTCTTATGTCTGCTTACGGCACTTTTTAAACTGGACTTAATTCTAACTGTCTGTTGTTCCGCTATGTGCTTTCACCATTGATCTCCTGTTTATGAGCAATAGCTTTATGTTAATCGATATGTATCTGAATCTATCTATCTGTCTGTCTATCTATCAATCTCTCTATCTGTCCTTCTATCTTTCTTTCTTTCTATCTATCTATCTATCTATC
This sequence comes from Manis pentadactyla, assembly GCF_030020395.1. Taxonomy (NCBI): domain Eukaryota; kingdom Metazoa; phylum Chordata; class Mammalia; order Pholidota; family Manidae; genus Manis; species Manis pentadactyla. The sequence continues at coordinate 837,999 of NW_026645214.1, forward strand.
TATCTATCTATCTATCTATCTATCTATCTATCTATCTATCTATCTATCTATCTATCTATCTATCTGTCTGTCTGTCTGTCTGTCTATCTATCTATCTATTTATCTGTCTATCTACCTTTCCTAATATCTTTCTATCTACCTACATACTTACCTATCTATCTATCTATCTATCTATCTAACTATCTATCTATCTGCTTATCTACCTATCTATCTTTCATGACTATCATCTATCTATCTATCATCTGTCATCTATGTATCTGTGAATCTATCATCTTTTTGTGTGCCCATCTATTCTTATGTACAGAACAGTTAACAACATCGCGTATGTCACTTTCCTACATTATGCTTCCAAAAACAGTGCAAGATGAGTAGGCTCTATTGAGAGCACTGGGTTCACTGAGACAATTGCAGGTCGAGTCAGCATCGTTTTCTTACAAAACCAGTAAATGGTGGTGCAGGGACTTGAACCCATCTCTCTGTCATCTGTCCTCTTTTCCCTCCTTCTCGATTGCTGACTGTATTTAGCCACATTCATTGACTAAGTGCTACCTTAAGACCACAAGTTTCATTCCTCTGGGTCTCTTGTAGACAGTAAAGTATACTTGGTGCTTTGCTTACCACCATGTTTGAGGGACATTGGCGTGATCACCACTGATAGGAGGAGGGTCAAATAAAAAGGAACACCTATGTCTAGACAGGAGCATTTGGGAGCAAAGAGAGTGTTGTGGAGTTACGTGTTTGTTTGAGTGTCCAAACTTCCTACTTTAGGGAGTTATTACTACTTTACCTTTGTGAACATCATAAAACCCACTGATTTCCAAAGCCCAGACTCATATTATTACAGCAATTCTGTGGTTGAGGTGAGAAAAAATGAGAAGGACGTTGCTAAACCACTAAATCAATGGCGGGGCACTGCTGAAACCAAACAAAAAGAATTCACGGTGGCTAGATAGGGCTATATTCTACTGGCTGTCTCTGGGGACTCAAACAGAATCCATTTGTTTGTTTGTTTGTTTCTCAGTTTCACTTGTGTAGGGTACCCGAACCCGCCCCTTCAGCTTGTAGTTTGTGTCCTTGGATCTCAAGTGAGTCTCCAGTAAGGGAGCACGTAGGTGGTCTTGTGTTTTCATCCCTTATTCTAACCCTGTGTGTTTTGATTGGAGCACTCAAAGAATGTCCGTTTATTCTCATGATTCCGAGCTGTTCCGTTATTGCACTTAAAGTTTTTCTTCGTTATCATTAATCTACAATCACGTGAAGAACATTACGTTTACTAGGCTTCCCATTCAACATTCCGCATCTATAACCAATTATAGTCGCTGCCCATCAGCGTGTAGTAAGATGGTGTAGAATCCCTACTGTCCTGTCTGTGTTGTACAGTCCTCCCCATGCTACTCCCACCACACACATTATACACACTAATACTAATGCCCCCTTTCTTTCTCCCCACCCTTATCCCTCCCTTCCCACCCAACCTGCCCAGTCCCTTTCCCTTTGGTAACTGTTAGCAAACTCGCGGGTTCTTTGAGTCTGCTGCTATATTTTTCTTCAGATTTTCTTGGTTGTTATACTCCACACATGAGTGAAATCATTTGGTTCTTTTCTTTCTCCACCTGGCCTATTTCACTGAGCATAATACCCTCTAGCTCCATCCACGTTGTTGCAAATGGTAGGATTTGTTTTCTTCTTATGGCTGCTTACTGCACTTTTTAAACTGGATTTCTGTCTTCTCTTTTGTCTGTAGTTTCACTATGTGATTTCACCATTGTTCTCCTTGTAATGAGCAATAGCTTTGTTTTAATCAATATGTACCTATATCTATCTATCTGTTTGTCTATCCATCTATCTATCTGTCTATCAATCAGTCAATCATCTTTTTGTTTGCCCATCTGTCCTTTTGTACAGAACAGTTAACAAGATAGCCTGTGTCACTTCCTTACATTGTGCTTCCAAAAATCTTTCAAGCTAACTAGGCTGCAGGGAAAGCACTGGGTTCACCGAGACACTTGCAGGTAGAGTCAGCCGCATATTCCTACAAAACCAGGAAATTTTGCTGCAGGGTCTTGAACCCGTGTCTCTCTCCTCTCTCCTCTTTTATCTACTTCTCACTTGCTGACTGTATTTAGTCACATTCATTGACTAAGGGCTCCCTGAAGACCACAAGTATCCTTCCTCTGGGCCTGTTTTCGACAGAAAAGTAAACTTGGTGCTTTGCTCATAACCATGTTTGAGGGACATCGGCGTGATCACCACTCATAGGATGGAACAACAAATGAAAAGGAACACCAATTTCTAGACAGGATCAGTTGGGAGCAAAGAGTGTGTTGTGGGGTTACGTGTTTATTTGTGTGTCCAAACTTCCCTCTTTATCTGGATATTTTTTCTTTACATTAATGAACATCATAAAACCCACTGATTTCAAAGGCCCAGACGCTTATTTTTACACCAATTCAGTTGTTGAGGTGAGAGAAAATAAGAAGGACATTGCTGTACCACTAAATCTATGGCTGGGCAGTGCTGAAACCAAAGAAAAAGAATTCACGGTGGCTTGATAGGGCTATTTTCTACTGACTATCTCTGGAGACACAAACAGAATCCATTCGTTTGATTGTTTGTTTTTCAGTTTCACTTGTGTTGGGTACCTGTTCCCACCACTTCGACTTGTAGTTTGTCTCTGTTCTTGCATCTCAAGTGAGTCTCCTGTGAGGGATCACGTAGGTGCTTTTGAATATTCATCCCTACTTTTAAACCTGTGTCTTTTGTTTGGAGCACTCAAAGCCTCTTTCTTTTTATTCTGATGATTCAGAGCTGTGCCCTTATTGAACTTAAAATTTTTTTTTATTATCATTAATATACAATCACGTGAAGAACATTATGTTTACTTGGCTCCCCCCTTCACCAAGGCACCCTTAGAAACTTCTTACAGATGCTGTCAATCAGCGGAGTTGGATGCTGTAGACCCCTTCACCATGAACCACCCCCCACACACCATTACAGTCGCAGTCCATCTGCGTGTAATAAGATGCTGAAGAAACTTTACTTGTCTTCTCTGTGTTGTACAGCCCTATCCAAAGTCTCCTGACCCCACGCATTATACATGCTAATCCTAATCTCCCATTTCTTTCTCCACACCCTCATCCCTCCCTTCCCAACACCCCTGCACAGTCCCTTTCCCTTTGGTAACTGTTAGTCCGCTTTTGGGTTCTGTGAGTCTGCTGCTGTTTTCTTCCTTCAGAGTTTCTTTGTTGTTATACTCCACACATAAGTGAAATCATTTGGTACTTGTCTTTCTCCACCTCGCCTATTTCACTGAGCATACTACCGTCTTGCTCCATCCACGTCATTGCAAATGGTAGGATTTGTTTTCCTCTTATGTCTGCTTACGGCACTTTTTAAACTGGACTTAATTCTAACTGTCTGTTTGTTGTTTCGCTATGTGCTTTCACCATTGATCTCCTGTTTATGAGCAATAGCTTTATGTTAATCGATATGTATCTGAGTCTATCTATCTGTCTGTCTGTCTATCTATCAATCTCTCTATCTGTCCTTCTATCTTTCTTTCTATCTATCTATCTATCTATCTATCTATCTATCTATCTATCTATCTATCTATCTATCTATCTGTCTGTCTGTCTATCTATCTATCTATTTATCTGTCTATCTACCTATCTTTCCTAATATCTTTCTATCTACCTACATACTTACCTATCTATCTATCTATCTATCTATCTAACTATCTATCTATCTGCTTATCTACCTATCTATCTTTCATGACTATCATCTATCTATCTATCATCTGTCATCTATGTATCTGTGAATCTATCATCTTTTTGTGTGCCCATCTATTCTTATGTACAGAACAGTTAACAACATCGCGTATGTCACTTTCCTACATTATGCTTCCAAAAACAGTGCAAGATGAGTAGGCTCTATTGAGAGCACTGGGTTCACTGAGACAATTGCAGGTCGAGTCAGCATCGTTTTCTTACAAAACCAGTAAATGGTGGTGCAGGGACTTGAACCCATCTCTCTGTCATCTGTCCTCTTTTCCCTCCTTCTCGATTGCTGACTGTATTTAGCCACATTCATTGACTAAGTGCTACCTTAAGACCACAAGTTTCATTCCTCTGGGTCTCTTGTAGACAGTAAAGTATACTTGGTGCTTTGCTTACCACCATGTTTGAGGGACATTGGCGTGATCACCACTGATAGGAGGAGGGTCAAATAAAAAGGAACACCTATGTCTAGACAGGAGCATTTGGGAGCAAAGAGAGTGTTGTGGAGTTACGTGTTTGTTTGAGTGTCCAAACTTCCTACTTTAGGGAGTTATTACTACTTTACCTTTGTGAACATCATAAAACCCACTGATTTCCAAAGCCCAGACTCATATTATTACAGCAATTCTGTGGTTGAGGTGAGAAAAAATGAGAAGGACGTTGCTAAACCACTAAATCAATGGCGGGGCACTGCTGAAACCAAACAAAAAGAATTCACGGTGGCTAGATAGGGCTATATTCTACTGGCTGTCTCTGGGGACTCAAACAGAATCCATTTGTTTGTTTGTTTGTTTCTCAGTTTCACTTGTGTAGGGTACCCGAACCCGCCCCTTCAGCTTGTAGTTTGTGTCCTTGGATCTCAAGTGAGTCTCCAGTAAGGGAGCACGTAGGTGGTCTTGTGTTTTCATCCCTTATTCTAACCCTGTGTGTTTTGATTGGAGCACTCAAAGAATGTCCGTTTATTCTCATGATTCCGAGCTGTTCCGTTATTGCACTTAAAGTTTTTCTTTGTTATCATTAATCTACAATCACGTGAAGAACATTACGTTTACTAGGCTTCCCATTCAACATTCCGCATCTATAACCAATTATAGTCGCTGCCCATCAGCGTGTAGTAAGATGGTGTAGAATCCCTACTGTCCTGTCTGTGTTGTACAGTCCTCCCCATGCTACTCCCACCACACACATTATACACACTAATACTAATGCCCCCTTTCTTTCTCCCCACCCTTATCCCTCCCTTCCCACCCAACCTGCCCAGTCCCTTTCCCTTTGGTAACTGTTAGCAAACTCGCGGGTTCTTTGAGTCTGCTGCTATATTTTTCTTCAGATTTTCTTGGTTGTTATACTCCACACATGAGTGAAATCATTTGGTTCTTTTCTTTCTCCACCTGGCCTATTTCACTGAGCATAATACCCTCTAGCTCCATCCACGTTGTTGCAAATGGTAGGATTTGTTTTCTTCTTATGGCTGCTTACTGCACTTTTTAAACTGGATTTCTGTCTTCTCTTTTGTCTGTAGTTTCACTATGTGATTTCACCATTGTTCTCCTTGTAATGAGCAATAGCTTTGTTTTAATCAATATGTACCTATATCTATCTATCTGTTTGTCTATCCATCTATCTATCTGTCTATCAATCAGTCAATCATCTTTTTGTTTGCCCATCTGTCCTTTTGTACAGAACAGTTAACAAGATAGCCTGTGTCACTTCCTTACATTGTGCTTCCAAAAATCTTTCAAGCTAACTAGGCTGCAGGGAAAGCACTGGGTTCACCGAGACACTTGCAGGTAGAGTCAGCCGCATATTCCTACAAAACCAGGAAATTTTGCTGCAGGGTCTTGAACCCGTGTCTCTCTCCTCTCTCCTCTTTTATCTACTTCTCACTTGCTGACTGTATTTAGTCACATTCATTGACTAAGGGCTCCCTGAAGACCACAAGTATCCTTCCTCTGGGCCTGTTTTCGACAGAAAAGTAAACTTGGTGCTTTGCTCATAACCATGTTTGAGGGACATCGGCGTGATCACCACTCATAGGATGGAACAACAAATGAAAAGGAACACCAATTTCTAGACAGGATCAGTTGGGAGCAAAGAGTGTGTTGTGGGGTTACGTGTTTATTTGTGTGTCCAAACTTCCCTCTTTATCTGGATATTTTTTCTTTACATTAATGAACATCATAAAACCCACTGATTTCAAAGGCCCAGACGCTTATTTTTACACCAATTCAGTTGTTGAGGTGAGAGAAAATAAGAAGGACATTGCTGTACCACTAAATCTATGGCTGGGCAGTGCTGAAACCAAAGAAAAAGAATTCACGGTGGCTTGATAGGGCTATTTTCTACTGACTATCTCTGGAGACACAAACAGAATCCATTCGTTTGATTGTTTGTTTTTCAGTTTCACTTGTGTTGGGTACCTGTTCCCACCACTTCGACTTGTAGTTTGTCTCTGTTCTTGCATCTCAAGTGAGTCTCCTGTGAGGGATCACGTAGGTGCTTTTGAATATTCATCCCTACTTTTAAACCTGTGTCTTTTGTTTGGAGCACTCAAAGCCTCTTTCTTTTTATTCTGATGATTCAGAGCTGTGCCCTTATTGAACTTAAAATTTTTTTTTATTATCATTAATATACAATCACGTGAAGAACATTATGTTTACTTGGCTCCCCCCTTCACCAAGGCACCCTTAGAAACCTCTTACAGATGCTGTCAATCAGCGGAGTTGGATGCTGTAGACCCCTTCACCATGAACCACCCCCCACACACCATTACAGTCGCAGTCCATCTGCGTGTAATAAGATGCTGAAGAAACTTTACTTGTCTTCTCTGTGTTGTACAGCCCTATCCAAAGTCTCCTGACCCCACGCATTATACATGCTAATCCTAATCTCCCATTTCTTTCTCCACACCCTCATCCCTCCCTTCCCAACACCCCTGCACAGTCCCTTTCCCTTTGGTAACTGTTAGTCCGCTTTTGGGTTCTGTGAGTCTGCTGCTGTTTTCTTCCTTCAGAGTTTCTTTGTTGTTATACTCCACACATAAGTGAAATCATTTGGTACTTGTCTTTCTCCACCTCGCCTATTTCACTGAGCATACTACCGTCTTGCTCCATCCACGTCATTGCAAATGGTAGGATTTGTTTTCCTCTTATGTCTGCTTACGGCACTTTTTAAACTGGACTTAATTCTAACTGTCTGTTTGTTGTTTCGCTATGTGCTTTCACCATTGATCTCCTGTTTATGAGCAATAGCTTTATGTTAATCGATATGTATCTGAGTCTATCTATCTGTCTGTCTGTCTATCTATCAATCTCTCTATCTGTCCTTCTATCTTTCTTTCTATCTATCTATCTATCTATCTATCTATCTATCTATCTATCTATCTATCTATCTATCTATCTATCTATCTATCTGTCTGTCTGTCTATCTATCTATCTATTTATCTGTCTATCTACCTATCTTTCCTAATATCTTTCTATCTACCTACATACTTACCTATCTATCTATCTATCTATCTAACTATCTATCTATCTGCTTATCTACCTATCTATCTTTCATGACTATCATCTATCTATCTATCATCTGTCATCTATGTATCTGTGAATCTATCATCTTTTTGTGTGCCCATCTATTCTTATGTACAGAACAGTTAACAACATCGCGTATGTCACTTTCCTACATTATGCTTCCAAAAACAGTGCAAGATGAGTAGGCTCTATTGAGAGCACTGGGTTCACTGAGACAATTGCAGGTCGAGTCAGCATCGTTTTCTTACAAAACCAGTAAATGGTGGTGCAGGGACTTGAACCCATCTCTCTGTCATCTGTCCTCTTTTCCCTCCTTCTCGATTGCTGACTGTATTTAGCCACATTCATTGACTAAGTGCTACCTTAAGACCACAAGTTTCATTCCTCTGGGTCTCTTGTAGACAGTAAAGTATACTTGGTGCTTTGCTTACCACCATGTTTGAGGGACATTGGCATGATCACCACTGATAGGAGGAGGGTCAAATAAAAAGGAACACCTATGTCTAGACAGGAGCATTTGGGAGCAAAGAGAGTGTTGTGGAGTTACGTGTTTGTTTGAGTGTCCAAACTTCCTACTTTAGGGAGTTATTACTACTTTACCTTTGTGAACATCATAAAACCCACTGATTTCCAAAGCCCAGACTCATATTATTACAGCAATTCTGTGGTTGAGGTGAGAAAAAATGAGAAGGACGTTGCTAAACCACTAAATCAATGGCGGGGCACTGCTGAAACCAAACAAAAAGAATTCACGGTGGCTAGATAGGGCTATATTCTACTGGCTGTCTCTGGGGACTCAAACAGAATCCATTTGTTTGTTTGTTTGTTTCTCAGTTTCACTTGTGTAGGGTACCCGAACCCGCCCCTTCAGCTTGTAGTTTGTGTCCTTGGATCTCAAGTGAGTCTCCAGTAAGGGAGCACGTAGGTGGTCTTGTGTTTTCATCCCTTATTCTAACCCTGTGTGTTTTGATTGGAGCACTCAAAGAATGTCCGTTTATTCTCATGATTCCGAGCTGTTCCGTTATTGCACTTAAAGTTTTTCTTTGTTATCATTAATCTACAATCACGTGAAGAACATTACGTTTACTAGGCTTCCCATTCAACATTCCGCATCTATAACCAATTATAGTCGCTGCCCATCAGCGTGTAGTAAGATGGTGTAGAATCCCTACTGTCCTGTCTGTGTTGTACAGTCCTCCCCATGCTACTCCCACCACACACATTATACACACTAATACTAATGCCCCCTTTCTTTCTCCCCACCCTTATCCCTCCCTTCCCACCCAACCTGCCCAGTCCCTTTCCCTTTGGTAACTGTTAGCAAACTCGCGGGTTCTTTGAGTCTGCTGCTATATTTTTCTTCAGATTTTCTTGGTTGTTATACTCCACACATGAGTGAAATCATTTGGTTCTTTTCTTTCTCCACCTGGCCTATTTCACTGAGCATAATACCCTCTAGCTCCATCCACGTTGTTGCAAATGGTAGGATTTGTTTTCTTCTTATGGCTGCTTACTGCACTTTTTAAACTGGATTTCTGTCTTCTCTTTTGTCTGTAGTTTCACTATGTGATTTCACCATTGTTCTCCTTGTAATGAGCAATAGCTTTGTTTTAATCAATATGTACCTATATCTATCTATCTGTTTGTCTATCCATCTATCTATCTGTCTATCAATCAGTCAATCATCTTTTTGTTTGCCCATCTGTCCTTTTGTACAGAACAGTTAACAAGATAGCCTGTGTCACTTCCTTACATTGTGCTTCCAAAAATCTTTCAAGCTAACTAGGCTGCAGGGAAAGCACTGGGTTCACCGAGACACTTGCAGGTAGAGTCAGCCGCATATTCCTACAAAACCAGGAAATTTTGCTGCAGGGTCTTGAACCCGTGTCTCTCTCCTCTCTCCTCTTTTATCTACTTCTCACTTGCTGACTGTATTTAGTCACATTCATTGACTAAGGGCTCCCTGAAGACCACAAGTATCCTTCCTCTGGGCCTGTTTTCGACAGAAAAGTAAACTTGGTGCTTTGCTCATAACCATGTTTGAGGGACATCGGCGTGATCACCACTCATAGGATGGAACAACAAATGAAAAGGAACACCAATTTCTAGACAGGATCAGTTGGGAGCAAAGAGTGTGTTGTGGGGTTACGTGTTTATTTGTGTGTCCAAACTTCCCTCTTTATCTGGATATTTTTTCTTTACATTAATGAACATCATAAAACCCACTGATTTCAAAGGCCCAGACGCTTATTTTTACACCAATTCAGTTGTTGAGGTGAGAGAAAATAAGAAGGACATTGCTGTACCACTAAATCTATGGCTGGGCAGTGCTGAAACCAAAGAAAAAGAATTCACGGTGGCTTGATAGGGCTATTTTCTACTGACTATCTCTGGAGACACAAACAGAATCCATTCGTTTGATTGTTTGTTTTTCAGTTTCACTTGTGTTGGGTACCTGTTCCCACCACTTCGACTTGTAGTTTGTCTCTGTTCTTGCATCTCAAGTGAGTCTCCTGTGAGGGATCACGTAGGTGCTTTTGAATATTCATCCCTACTTTTAAACCTGTGTCTTTTGTTTGGAGCACTCAAAGCCTCTTTCTTTTTATTCTGATGATTCAGAGCTGTGCCCTTATTGAACTTAAAATTTTTTTTTATTATCATTAATATACAATCACGTGAAGAACATTATGTTTACTTGGCTCCCCCCTTCACCAAGGCACCCTTAGAAACCTCTTACAGATGCTGTCAATCAGCGGAGTTGGATGCTGTAGACCCCTTCACCATGAACCACCCCCCACACACCATTACAGTCGCAGTCCATCTGCGTGTAATAAGATGCTGTAGAATCTTTACTTGTCTTCTCTGTGTTGTACAGCCCTATCCAAAGTCTCCTGACCCCACGCATTATACATGCTAATCCTAATCTCCCATTTCTTTCTCCACACCCTCATCCCTCCCTTCCCAACACCCCTGCACAGTCCCTTTCCCTTTGGTAACTGTTAGTCCGCTTTTGGGTTCTGTGAGTCTGCTGCTGTTTTCTTCCTTCAGAGTTTCTTTGTTGTTATACTCCACACATAAGTGAAATCATTTGGTACTTGTCTTTCTCCACCTCGCCTATTTCACTGAGCATACTACCGTCTTGCTCCATCCACGTCATTGCAAATGGTAGGATTTGTTTTCCTCTTATGTCTGCTTACGGCACTTTTTAAACTGGACTTAATTCTAACTGTCTGTTTGTTGTTTCGCTATGTGCTTTCACCATTGATCTCCTGTTTATGAGCAATAGCTTTATGTTAATCGATATGTATCTGAATCTATCTATCTGTCTGTCTATCTATCAATCTCTCTATCTGTCCTTCTATCTTTCTTTCTTTCTATCTATCTATCTATCTATCTATCTATCTATCTATCTATCTATCTATCTATCTATCTATCTATCTATCTATCTATCTATTTGTCTGTCTATCTATCTATCTATCTGTCTATCTACCTATCTTTCCTAATATCTTTCTATCTACCTACATACTTACCTATCTATCTATCTATCTATCTATCTATCTAACTATCTATCTATCTGCTTATCTACCTATCTATCTTTCATGACTATCATCTATCTATCTATCATCTGTCATCTATGTATCTGTGAATCTATCATCTTTTTGTGTGCCCATCTATTCTTATGTACAGAACAGTTAACAACATCGCGTATGTCACTTTCCTACATTATGCTTCCAAAAACAGTGCAAGATGAGTAGGCTCTATTGAGAGCACTGGGTTCACTGAGACAATTGCAGGTCGAGTCAGCATCGTTTTCTTACAAAACCAGTAAATGGTGGTGCAGGGACTTGAACCCATCTCTCTGTCATCTGTCCTCTTTTCCCTCCTTCTCGATTGCTGACTGTATTTAGCCACATTCATTGACTAAGTGCTACCTTAAGACCACAAGTTTCATTCCTCTGGGTCTCTTGTAGACAGTAAAGTATACTTGGTGCTTTGCTTACCACCATGTTTGAGGGACATTGGCGTGATCACCGCTGATAGGAGGAGGGTCAAATAAAAAGGAACACCTATGTCTAGACAGGAGCATTTGGGAGCAAAGAGAGTGTTGTGGAGTTACGTGTTTGTTTGAGTGTCCAAACTTCCTACTTTAGGGAGTTATTACTACTTTACCTTTGTGAACATCATAAAACCCACTGATTTCCAAAGCCCAGACTCATATTATTACAGCAATTCTGTGGTTGAGGTGAGAAAAAATGAGAAGGACGTTGCTAAACCACTAAATCAATGGCGGGGCACTGCTGAAACCAAACAAAAAGAATTCACGGTGGCTAGATAGGGCTATATTCTACTGGCTGTCTCTGGGGACTCAAACAGAATCCATTTGTTTGTTTGTTTGTTTCTCAGTTTCACTTGTGTAGGGTACCCGAACCCGCCCCTTCAGCTTGTAGTTTGTGTCCTTGGATCTCAAGTGAGTCTCCAGTAAGGGAGCACGTAGGTGGTCTTGTGTTTTCATCCCTTATTCTAACCCTGTGTGTTTTGATTGGAGCACTCAAAGAATGTCCGTTTATTCTCATGATTCCGAGCTGTTCCGTTATTGCACTTAAAGTTTTTCTTTGTTATCATTAATCTACAATCACGTGAAGAACATTACGTTTACTAGGCTTCCCATTCAACATTCCGCATCTATAACCAATTATAGTCGCTGCCCATCAGCGTGTAGTAAGATGGTGTAGAATCCCTACTGTCCTGTCTGTGTTGTACAGTCCTCCCCATGCTACTCCCACCACACACATTATACACACTAATACTAATGCCCCCTTTCTTTCTCCCCACCCTTATCCCTCCCTTCCCACCCAACCTGCCCAGTCCCTTTCCCTTTGGTAACTGTTAGCAAACTCGCGGGTTCTTTGAGTCTGCTGCTATATTTTTCTTCAGATTTTCTTGGTTGTTATACTCCACACATGAGTGAAATCATTTGGTTCTTTTCTTTCTCCACCTGGCCTATTTCACTGAGCATAATACCCTCTAGCTCCATCCACGTTGTTGCAAATGGTAGGATTTGTTTTCTTCTTATGGCTGCTTACTGCACTTTTTAAACTGGATTTCTGTCTTCTCTTTTGTCTGTAGTTTCACTATGTGATTTCACCATTGTTCTCCTTGTAATGAGCAATAGCTTTGTTTTAATCAATATGTACCTATATCTATCTATCTGTTTGTCTATCCATCTATCTATCTGTCTATCAATCAGTCAATCATCTTTTTGTTTGCCCATCTGTCCTTTTGTACAGAACAGTTAACAAGATAGCCTGTGTCACTTCCTTACATTGTGCTTCCAAAAATCTTTCAAGCTAACTAGGCTGCAGGGAAAGCACTGGGTTCACCGAGACACTTGCAGGAAGAGTCAGCCGCATATTCCTACAAAACCAGGAAATTTTGCTGCAGGGTCTTGAACCCGTGTCTCTCTCCTCTCTCCTCTTTTATCTACTTCTCACTTGCTGACTGTATTTAGTCACATTCATTGACTAAGGGCTCCCTGAAGACCACAAGTATCCTTCCTCTGGGCCTGTTTTCGACAGAAAAGTAAACTTGGTGCTTTGCTCATAACCATGTTTGAGGGACATCGGCGTGATCACCACTCATAGGATGGAACAACAAATGAAAAGGAACACCAATTTCTAGACAGGATCAGTTGGGAGCAAAGAGTGTGTTGTGGGGTTACGTGTTTATTTGTGTGTCCAAACTTCCCTCTTTATCTGGATATTTTTTCTTTACATTAATGAACATCATAAAACCCACTGATTTCAAAGGCCCAGACGCTTATTTTTACACCAATTCAGTTGTTGAGGTGAGAGAAAATAAGAAGGACATTGCTGTACCACTAAATCTATGGCTGGGCAGTGCTGAAACCAAAGAAAAAGAATTCACGGTGGCTTGATAGGGCTATTTTCTACTGACTATCTCTGGAGACACAAACAGAATCCATTCGTTTGATTGTTTGTTTTTCAGTTTCACTTGTGTTGGGTACCTGTTCCCACCACTTCGACTTGTAGTTTGTCTCTGTTCTTGCATCTCAAGTGAGTCTCCTGAGAGGGATCACGTAGGTGCTTTTGAATATTCATCCCTACTTTTAAACCTGTGTCTTTTGTTTGGAGCACTCAAAGCCTCTTTCTTTTTATTCTGATGATTCAGAGCTGTGCCCTTATTGAACTTAAAATTTTTTTTTATTATCATTAATATACAATCACGTGAAGAACATTATGTTTACGTGGCTCCCCCCTTCACCAAGGCACCCTTAGAAACCTCTTACAGATGCTGTCAATCAGCGGAGTTGGATGCTGTAGACCCCTTCACCATGAACCACCCCCCACACACCATTACAGTCGCAGTCCATCTGCGTGTAATAAGATGCTGTAGAATCTTTACTTGTCTTCTCTGTGTTGTACAGCCCTATCCAAAGTCTCCTGACCCCACGCATTATACATGCTAATCCTAATCTCCCATTTCTTTCTCCACACCCTCATCCCTCCCTTCCCAACACCCCTGCACAGTCCCTTTCCCTTTGGTAACTGTTAGTCCGCTTTTGGGTTCTGTGAGTCTGCTGCTGTTTTCTTCCTTCAGAGTTTCTTTGTTGTTATACTCCACACATAAGTGAAATCATTTGGTACTTGTCTTTCTCCACCTCGCCTATTTCACTGAGCATACTACCGTCTTGCTCCATCCACGTCATTGCAAATGGTAGGATTTGTTTTCCTCTTATGTCTGCTTACGGCACTTTTTAAACTGGACTTAATTCTAACTGTCTGTTTGTTGTTTCGCTATGTGCTTTCACCATTGATCTCCTGTTTATGAGCAATAGCTTTATGTTAATCGATATGTATCTGAATCTATCTATCTGTCTGTCTATCTATCAATCTCTCTATCTGTCCTTCTATCTTTCTTTCTTTCTATCTATCTATCTATCTATCTATCTATCTATCTATCTATCTATCTATCTATCTATCTATCTATCTATCTGTCTGTCTATCTATCTATCTATCTATCTGTCTATCTACCTATCTTTCCTAATATCTTTCTATCTACCTACATACTTACCTATCTATCTATCTATCTATCTATCTATCTATCTATCTATCTATCTATCTATCTATCTATCTATCTGCTTATCTACCTATCTATCTTTCTTGACTATCATCTATCTATCTATCATCTGTCATCTATGTATCTGTGAATCTATCATCTTTTTGTGTGCCCATCTATTCTTATGTACAGAACAGTTAACAACATCGCGTATGTCACTTTCCTACATTATGCTTCCAAAAACAGTGCAAGATGAGTAGGCTCTATTGAGAGCACTGGGTTCACTGAGACAATTGCAGGTCGAGTCAGCATCGTTTTCTTACAAAACCAGTAAATGGTGGTGCAGGGACTTGAACCCATCTCTCTGTCATCTGTCCTCTTTTCCCTCCTTCTCGATTGCTGACTGTATTTAGCCACATTCATTGACTAAGTGCTACCTTAAGACCACAAGTTTCATTCCTCTGGGTCTCTTGTAGACAGTAAAGTATACTTGGTGCTTTGCTTACCACCATGTTTGAGGGACATTGGCGTGATCACCGCTGATAGGAGGAGGGTCAAATAAAAAGGAACACCTATGTCTAGACAGGAGCATTTGGGAGCAAAGAGAGTGTTGTGGAGTTACGTGTTTGTTTGAGTGTCCAAACTTCCTACTTTAGGGAGTTATTACTACTTTACCTTTGTGAACATCATAAAACCCACTGATTTCCAAAGCCCAGACTCATATTATTACAGCAATTCTGTGGTTGAGGTGAGAAAAAATGAGAAGGACGTTGCTAAACCACTAAATCAATGGCGGGGCACTGCTGAAACCAAACAAAAAGAATTCACGGTGGCTAGATAGGGCTATATTCTACTGGCTGTCTCTGGGGACTCAAACAGAATCCATTTGTTTGTTTGTTTGTTTCTCAGTTTCACTTGTGTAGGGTACCCGAACCCGCCCCTTCAGCTTGTAGTTTGTGTCCTTGGATCTCAAGTGAGTCTCCAGTAAGGGAGCACGTAGGTGGTCTTGTGTTTTCATCCCTTATTCTAACCCTGTGTGTTTTGATTGGAGCACTCAAAGAATGTCCGTTTATTCTCATGATTCCGAGCTGTTCCGTTATTGCACTTAAAGTTTTTCTTTGTTATCATTAATCTACAATCACGTGAAGAACATTACGTTTACTAGGCTTCCCATTCAACATTCCGCATCTATAACCAATTATAGTCGCTGCCCATCAGCGTGTAGTAAGATGGTGTAGAATCCCTACTGTCCTGTCTGTGTTGTACAGTCCTCCCCATGCTACTCCCACCACACACATTATACACACTAATACTAATGCCCCCTTTCTTTCTCCCCACCCTTATCCCTCCCTTCCCACCCAACCTGCCCAGTCCCTTTCCCTTTGGTAACTGTTAGCAAACTCGCGGGTTCTTTGAGTCTGCTGCTATATTTTTCTTCAGATTTTCTTGGTTGTTATACTCCACACATGAGTGAAATCATTTGGTTCTTTTCTTTCTCCACCTGGCCTATTTCACTGAGCATAATACCCTCTAGCTCCATCCACGTTGTTGCAAATGGTAGGATTTGTTTTCTTCTTATGGCTGCTTACTGCACTTTTTAAACTGGATTTCTGTCTTCTCTTTTGTCTGTAGTTTCACTATGTGATTTCACCATTGTTCTCCTTGTAATGAGCAATAGCTTTGTTTTAATCAATATGTACCTATATCTATCTATCTGTTTGTCTATCCATCTATCTATCTGTCTATCAATCAGTCAATCATCTTTTTGTTTGCCCATCTGTCCTTTTGTACAGAACAGTTAACAAGATAGCCTGTGTCACTTCCTTACATTGTGCTTCCAAAAATCTTTCAAGCTAACTAGGCTGCAGGGAAAGCACTGGGTTCACCGAGACACTTGCAGGAAGAGTCAGCCGCATATTCCTACAAAACCAGGAAATTTTGCTGCAGGGTCTTGAACCCGTGTCTCTCTCCTCTCTCCTCTTTTATCTACTTCTCACTTGCTGACTGTATTTAGTCACATTCATTGACTAAGGGCTCCCTGAAGACCACAAGTATCCTTCCTCTGGGCCTGTTTTCGACAGAAAAGTAAACTTGGTGCTTTGCTCATAACCATGTTTGAGGGACATCGGCGTGATCACCACTCATAGGATGGAACAACAAATGAAAAGGAACACCAATTTCTAGACAGGATCAGTTGGGAGCAAAGAGTGTGTTGTGGGGTTACGTGTTTATTTGTGTGTCCAAACTTCCCTCTTTATCTGGATATTTTTTCTTTACATTAATGAACATCATAAAACCCACTGATTTCAAAGGCCCAGACGCTTATTTTTACACCAATTCAGTTGTTGAGGTGAGAGAAAATAAGAAGGACATTGCTGTACCACTAAATCTATGGCTGGGCAGTGCTGAAACCAAAGAAAAAGAATTCACGGTGGCTTGATAGGGCTATTTTCTACTGACTATCTCTGGAGACACAAACAGAATCCATTCGTTTGATTGTTTGTTTTTCAGTTTCACTTGTGTTGGGTACCTGTTCCCACCACTTCGACTTGTAGTTTGTCTCTGTTCTTGCATCTCAAGTGAGTCTCCTGAGAGGGATCACGTAGGTGCTTTTGAATATTCATCCCTACTTTTAAACCTGTGTCTTTTGTTTGGAGCACTCAAAGCCTCTTTCTTTTTATTCTGATGATTCAGAGCTGTGCCCTTATTGAACTTAAAATTTTTTTTTATTATCATTAATATACAATCACGTGAAGAACATTATGTTTACGTGGCTCCCCCCTTCACCAAGGCACCCTTAGAAACCTCTTACAGATGCTGTCAATCAGCGGAGTTGGATGCTGTAGACCCCTTCACCATGAACCACCCCCCACACACCATTACAGTCGCAGTCCATCTGCGTGTAATAAGATGCTGTAGAATCTTTACTTGTCTTCTCTGTGTTGTACAGCCCTATCCAAAGTCTCCTGACCCCACGCATTATACATGCTAATCCTAATCTCCCATTTCTTTCTCCACACCCTCATCCCTCCCTTCCCAACACCCCTGCACAGTCCCTTTCCCTTTGGTAACTGTTAGTCCGCTTTTGGGTTCTGTGAGTCTGCTGCTGTTTTCTTCCTTCAGAGTTTCTTTGTTGTTATACTCCACACATAAGTGAAATCATTTGGTACTTGTCTTTCTCCACCTCGCCTATTTCACTGAGCATACTACCGTCTTGCTCCATCCACGTCATTGCAAATGGTAGGATTTGTTTTCCTCTTATGTCTGCTTACGGCACTTTTTAAACTGGACTTAATTCTAACTGTCTGTTTGTTGTTTCGCTATGTGCTTTCACCATTGATCTCCTGTTTATGAGCAATAGCTTTATGTTAATCGATATGTATCTGAATCTATCTATCTGTCTGTCTATCTATCAATCTCTCTATCTGTCCTTCTATCTTTCTTTCTTTCTATCTATCTATCTATCTATCTATCTATCTATCTATCTATCTATCTATCTATCTATCTATCTATCTGTCTGTCTATCTATCTATCTATCTGTCTATCTACCTATCTTTCCTAATATCTTTCTATCTACCTACATACTTACCTATCTATCTATCTATCTATCTATCTATCTATCTATCTATCTATCTATCTATCTATCTATCTAACTATCTATCTATCTGCTTATCTACCTATCTATCTTTCTTGACTATCATCTATCTATCTATCATCTGTCATCTATGTATCTGTGAATCTATCATCTTTTTGTGTGCCCATCTATTCTTATGTACAGAACAGTTAACAACATCGCGTATGTCACTTTCCTACATTATGCTTCCAAAAACAGTGCAAGATGAGTAGGCTCTATTGAGAGCACTGGGTTCACTGAGACAATTGCAGGTCGAGTCAGCATCGTTTTCTTACAAAACCAGTAAATGGTGGTGCAGGGACTTGAACCCATCTCTCTGTCATCTGTCCTCTTTTCCCTCCTTCTCGATTGCTGACTGTATTTAGCCACATTCATTGACTAAGTGCTACCTTAAGACCACAAGTTTCATTCCTCTGGGTCTCTTGTAGACAGTAAAGTATACTTGGTGCTTTGCTTACCACCATGTTTGAGGGACATTGGCGTGATCACAGCTGATAGGAGGAGGGTCAAATAAAAAGGAACACCTATGTCTAGACAGGAGCATTTGGGAGCAAAGAGAGTGTTGTGGAGTTACGTGTTTGTTTGAGTGTCCAAACTTCCTACTTTAGGGAGTTATTACTACTTTACCTTTGTGAACATCATAAAACCCACTGATTTCCAAAGCCCAGACTCATATTATTACAGCAATTCTGTGGTTGAGGTGAGAAAAAATGAGAAGGACGTTGCTAAACCACTAAATCAATGGCGGGGCACTGCTGAAACCAAACAAAAAGAATTCACGGTGGCTAGATAGGGCTATATTCTACTGGCTGTCTCTGGGGACTCAAACAGAATCCATTTGTTTGTTTGTTTGTTTCTCAGTTTCACTTGTGTAGGGTACCCGAACCCGCCCCTTCAGCTTGTAGTTTGTGTCCTTGGATCTCAAGTGAGTCTCCAGTAAGGGAGCACGTAGGTGGTCTTGTGTTTTCATCCCTTATTCTAACCCTGTGTGTTTTGATTGGAGCACTCAAAGAATGTCCGTTTATTCTCATGATTCCGAGCTGTTCCGTTATTGCACTTAAAGTTTTTCTTTGTTATCATTAATCTACAATCACGTGAAGAACATTACGTTTACTAGGCTTCCCATTCAACATTCCGCATCTATAACCAATTATAGTCGCTGCCCATCAGCGTGTAGTAAGATGGTGTAGAATCCCTACTGTCCTGTCTGTGTTGTACAGTCCTCCCCATGCTACTCCCACCACACACATTATACACACTAATACTAATGCCCCCTTTCTTTCTCCCCACCCTTATCCCTCCCTTCCCACCCAACCTGCCCAGTCCCTTTCCCTTTGGTAACTGTTAGCAAACTCGCGGGTTCTTTGAGTCTGCTGCTATATTTTTCTTCAGATTTTCTTGGTTGTTATACTCCACACATGAGTGAAATCATTTGGTTCTTTTCTTTCTCCACCTGGCCTATTTCACTGAGCATAATACCCTCTAGCTCCATCCACGTTGTTGCAAATGGTAGGATTTGTTTTCTTCTTATGGCTGCTTACTGCACTTTTTAAACTGGATTTCTGTCTTCTCTTTTGTCTGTAGTTTCACTATGTGATTTCACCATTGTTCTCCTTGTAATGAGCAATAGCTTTGTTTTAATCAATATGTACCTATATCTATCTATCTGTTTGTCTATCCATCTATCTATCTGTCTATCAATCAGTCAATCATCTTTTTGTTTGCCCATCTGTCCTTTTGTACAGAACAGTTAACAAGATAGCCTGTGTCACTTCCTTACATTGTGCTTCCAAAAATCTTTCAAGCTAACTAGGCTGCAGGGAAAGCACTGGGTTCACCGAGACACTTGCAGGAAGAGTCAGCCGCATATTCCTACAAAACCAGGAAATTTTGCTGCAGGGTCTTGAACCCGTGTCTCTCTCCTCTCTCCTCTTTTATCTACTTCTCACTTGCTGACTGTATTTAGTCACATTCATTGACTAAGGGCTCCCTGAAGACCACAAGTATCCTTCCTCTGGGCCTGTTTTCGACAGAAAAGTAAACTTGGTGCTTTGCTCATAACCATGTTTGAGGGACATCGGCGTGATCACCACTCATAGGATGGAACAACAAATGAAAAGGAACACCAATTTCTAGACAGGATCAGTTGGGAGCAAAGAGTGTGTTGTGGGGTTACGTGTTTATTTGTGTGTCCAAACTTCCCTCTTTATCTGGATATTTTTTCTTTACATTAATGAACATCATAAAACCCACTGATTTCAAAGGCCCAGACGCTTATTTTTACACCAATTCAGTTGTTGAGGTGAGAGAAAATAAGAAGGACATTGCTGTACCACTAAATCTATGGCTGGGCAGTGCTGAAACCAAAGAAAAAGAATTCACGGTGGCTTGATAGGGCTATTTTCTACTGACTATCTCTGGAGACACAAACAGAATCCATTCGTTTGATTGTTTGTTTTTCAGTTTCACTTGTGTTGGGTACCTGTTCCCACCACTTCGACTTGTAGTTTGTCTCTGTTCTTGCATCTCAAGTGAGTCTCCTGAGAGGGATCACGTAGGTGCTTTTGAATATTCATCCCTACTTTTAAACCTGTGTCTTTTGTTTGGAGCACTCAAAGCCTCTTTCTTTTTATTCTGATGATTCAGAGCTGTGCCCTTATTGAACTTAAAATTTTTTTTTATTATCATTAATATACAATCACGTGAAGAACATTATGTTTACGTGGCTCCCCCCTTCACCAAGGCACCCTTAGAAACCTCTTACAGATGCTGTCAATCAGCGGAGTTGGATGCTGTAGACCCCTTCACCATGAACCACCCCCCACACACCATTACAGTCGCAGTCCATCTGCGTGTAATAAGATGCTGTAGAATCTTTACTTGTCTTCTCTGTGTTGTACAGCCCTATCCAAAGTCTCCTGACCCCACGCATTATACATGCTAATCCTAATCTCCCATTTCTTTCTCCACACCCTCATCCCTCCCTTCCCAACACCCCTGCACAGTCCCTTTCCCTTTGGTAACTGTTAGTCCGCTTTTGGGTCCTGTGAGTCTGCTGCTGTTTTCTTCCTTCAGAGTTTCTTTGTTGTTATACTCCACACATAAGTGAAATCATTTGGTACTTGTCTTTCTCCACCTCGCCTATTTCACTGAGCATACTACCGTCTTGCTCCATCCACGTCATTGCAAATGGTAGGATTTGTTTTCCTCTTATGTCTGCTTACGGCACTTTTTAAACTGGACTTAATTCTAACTGTCTGTTTGTTGTTTCGCTATGTGCTTTCACCATTGATCTCCTGTTTATGAGCAATAGCTTTATGTTAATCGATATGTATCTGAATCTATCTATCTGTCTGTCTATCTATCAATCTCTCTATCTGTCCTTCTATCTTTCTTTCTTTCTATCTATCTATCTATCTATCTATCTATCTATCTATCTATCTATCTATCTATCTGTCTGTCTATCTATCTATCTATCTGTCTATCTACCTATCTTTCCTAATATCTTTCTATCTACCTACATACTTACCTATCTATCTATCTATCTATCTATCTATCTATCTATCTATCTATCTATCTATCTATCTATCTATCTATCTATCTATCTATCTAACTATCTATCTATCTGCTTATCTACCTATCTATCTTTCTTGACTATCATCTATCTATCTATCATCTGTCATCTATGTATCTGTGAATCTATCATCTTTTTGTGTGCCCATCTATTCTTATGTACAGAACAGTTAACAACATCGCGTATGTCACTTTCCTACATTATGCTTCCAAAAACAGTGCAAGATGAGTAGGCTCTATTGAGAGCACTGGGTTCACTGAGACAATTGCAGGTCGAGTCAGCATCGTTTTCTTACAAAACCAGTAAATGGTGGTGCAGGGACTTGAACCCATCTCTCTGTCATCTGTCCTCTTTTCCCTCCTTCTCGATTGCTGACTGTATTTAGCCACATTCATTGACTAAGTGCTACCTTAAGACCACAAGTTTCATTCCTCTGGGTCTCTTGTAGACAGTAAAGTATACTTGGTGCTTTGCTTACCACCATGTTTGATGGACATTGGCGTGATCACAGCTGATAGGAGGAGGGTCAAATAAAAAGGAACACCTATGTCTAGACAGGAGCATTTGGGAGCAAAGAGAGTGTTGTGGAGTTACGTGTTTGTTTGAGTGTCCAAACTTCCTACTTTAGGGAGTTATTACTACTTTACCTTTGTGAACATCATAAAACCCACTGATTTCCAAAGCCCAGACTCATATTATTACAGCAATTCTGTGGTTGAGGTGAGAAAAAATGAGAAGGACGTTGCTAAACCACTAAATCAATGGCGGGGCACTGCTGAAACCAAACAAAAAGAATTCACGGTGGCTAGATAGGGCTATATTCTACTGGCTGTCTCTGGGGACTCAAACAGAATCCATTTGTTTGTTTGTTTGTTTCTCAGTTTCACTTGTGTAGGGTACCCGAACCCGCCCCTTCAGCTTGTAGTTTGTGTCCTTGGATCTCAAGTGAGTCTCCAGTAAGGGAGCACGTAGGTGGTCTTGTGTTTTCATCCCTTATTCTAACCCTGTGTGTTTTGATTGGAGCACTCAAAGAATGTCCGTTTATTCTCATGATTCCGAGCTGTTCCGTTATTGCACTTAAAGTTTTTCTTTGTTATCATTAATCTACAATCACGTGAAGAACATTACGTTTACTAGGCTTCCCATTCAACATTCCGCATCTATAACCAATTATAGTCGCTGCCCATCAGCGTGTAGTAAGATGGTGTAGAATCCCTACTGTCCTGTCTGTGTTGTACAGTCCTCCCCATGCTACTCCCACCACACACATTATACACACTAATACTAATGCCCCCTTTCTTTCTCCCCACCCTTATCCCTCCCTTCCCACCCAACCTGCCCAGTCCCTTTCCCTTTGGTAACTGTTAGCAAACTCGCGGGTTCTTTGAGTCTGCTGCTATATTTTTCTTCAGATTTTCTTGGTTGTTATACTCCACACATGAGTGAAATCATTTGGTTCTTTTCTTTCTCCACCTGGCCTATTTCACTGAGCATAATACCCTCTAGCTCCATCCACGTTGTTGCAAATGGTAGGATTTGTTTTCTTCTTATGGCTGCTTACTGCACTTTTTAAACTGGATTTCTGTCTTCTCTTTTGTCTGTAGTTTCACTATGTGATTTCACCATTGTTCTCCTTGTAATGAGCAATAGCTTTGTTTTAATCAATATGTACCTATATCTATCTATCTGTTTGTCTATCCATCTATCTATCTGTCTATCAATCAGTCAATCATCTTTTTGTTTGCCCATCTGTCCTTTTGTACAGAACAGTTAACAAGATAGCCTGTGTCACTTCCTTACATTGTGCTTCCAAAAATCTTTCAAGCTAACTAGGCTGCAGGGAAAGCACTGGGTTCACCGAGACACTTGCAGGAAGAGTCAGCCGCATATTCCTACAAAACCAGGAAATTTTGCTGCAGGGTCTTGAACCCGTGTCTCTCTCCTCTCTCCTCTTTTATCTACTTCTCACTTGCTGACTGTATTTAGTCACATTCATTGACTAAGGGCTCCCTGAAGACCACAAGTATCCTTCCTCTGGGCCTGTTTTCGACAGAAAAGTAAACTTGGTGCTTTGCTCATAACCATGTTTGAGGGACATCGGCGTGATCACCACTCATAGGATGGAACAACAAATGAAAAGGAACACCAATTTCTAGACAGGATCAGTTGGGAGCAAAGAGTGTGTTGTGGGGTTACGTGTTTATTTGTGTGTCCAAACTTCCCTCTTTATCTGGATATTTTTTCTTTACATTAATGAACATCATAAAACCCACTGATTTCAAAGGCCCAGACGCTTATTTTTACACCAATTCAGTTGTTGAGGTGAGAGAAAATAAGAAGGACATTGCTGTACCACTAAATCTATGGCTGGGCAGTGCTGAAACCAAAGAAAAAGAATTCACGGTGGCTTGATAGGGCTATTTTCTACTGACTATCTCTGGAGACACAAACAGAATCCATTCGTTTGATTGTTTGTTTTTCAGTTTCACTTGTGTTGGGTACCTGTTCCCACCACTTCGACTTGTAGTTTGTCTCTGTTCTTGCATCTCAAGTGAGTCTCCTGAGAGGGATCACGTAGGTGCTTTTGAATATTCATCCCTACTTTTAAACCTGTGTCTTTTGTTTGGAGCACTCAAAGCCTCTTTCTTTTTATTCTGATGATTCAGAGCTGTGCCCTTATTGAACTTAAAATTTTTTTTTATTATCATTAATATACAATCACGTGAAGAACATTATGTTTACGTGGCTCCCCCCTTCACCAAGGCACCCTTAGAAACCTCTTACAGATGCTGTCAATCAGCGGAGTTGGATGCTGTAGACCCCTTCACCATGAACCACCCCCCACACACCATTACAGTCGCAGTCCATCTGCGTGTAATAAGATGCTGTAGAATCTTTACTTGTCTTCTCTGTGTTGTACAGCCCTATCCAAAGTCTCCTGACCCCACGCATTATACATGCTAATCCTAATCTCCCATTTCTTTCTCCACACCCTCATCCCTCCCTTCCCAACACCCCTGCACAGTCCCTTTCCCTTTGGTAACTGTTAGTCCGCTTTTGGGTTCTGTGAGTCTGCTGCTGTTTTCTTCCTTCAGAGTTTCTTTGTTGTTATACTCCACACATAAGTGAAATCATTTGGTACTTGTCTTTCTCCACCTCGCCTATTTCACTGAGCATACTACCGTCTTGCTCCATCCACGTCATTGCAAATGGTAGGATTTGTTTTCCTCTTATGTCTGCTTACGGCACTTTTTAAACTGGACTTAATTCTAACTGTCTGTTTGTTGTTTCGCTATGTGCTTTCACCATTGATCTCCTGTTTATGAGCAATAGCTTTATGTTAATCGATATGTATCTGAATCTATCTATCTGTCTGTCTATCTATCAATCTCTCTATCTGTCCTTCTATCTTTCTTTCTTTCTATCTATCTATCTATCTATCTATCTATCTATCTATCTATCTATCTATCTATCTATCTGTCTGTCTATCTATCTATCTATCTGTCTATCTACCTATCTTTCCTAATATCTTTCTATCTACCTACATACTTACCTATCTATCTATCTATCTATCTATCTATCTATCTATCTATCTATCTATCTATCTATCTATCTATCTATCTAACTATCTATCTATCTGCTTATCTACCTATCTATCTTTCTTGACTATCATCTATCTATCTATCATCTGTCATCTATGTATCTGTGAATCTATCATCTTTTTGTGTGCCCATCTATTCTTATGTACAGAACAGTTAACAACATCGCGTATGTCACTTTCCTACATTATGCTTCCAAAAACAGTGCAAGATGAGTAGGCTCTATTGAGAGCACTGGGTTCACTGAGACAATTGCAGGTCGAGTCAGCATCGTTTTCTTACAAAACCAGTAAATGGTGGTGCAGGGACTTGAACCCATCTCTCTGTCATCTGTCCTCTTTTCCCTCCTTCTCGATTGCTGACTGTATTTAGCCACATTCATTGACTAAGTGCTACCTTAAGACCACAAGTTTCATTCCTCTGGGTCTCTTGTAGACAGTAAAGTATACTTGGTGCTTTGCTTACCACCATGTTTGAGGGACATTGGCGTGATCACAGCTGATAGGAGGAGGGTCAAATAAAAAGGAACACCTATGTCTAGACAGGAGCATTTGGGAGCAAAGAGAGTGTTGTGGAGTTACGTGTTTGTTTGAGTGTCCAAACTTCCTACTTTAGGGAGTTATTACTACTTTACCTTTGTGAACATCATAAAACCCACTGATTTCCAAAGCCCAGACTCATATTATTACAGCAATTCTGTGGTTGAGGTGAGAAAAAATGAGAAGGACGTTGCTAAACCACTAAATCAATGGCGGGGCACTGCTGAAACCAAACAAAAAGAATTCACGGTGGCTAGATAGGGCTATATTCTACTGGCTGTCTCTGGGGACTCAAACAGAATCCATTTGTTTGTTTGTTTGTTTCTCAGTTTCACTTGTGTAGGGTACCCGAACCCGCCCCTTCAGCTTGTAGTTTGTGTCCTTGGATCTCAAGTGAGTCTCCAGTAAGGGAGCACGTAGGTGGTCTTGTGTTTTCATCCCTTATTCTAACCCTGTGTGTTTTGATTGGAGCACTCAAAGAATGTCCGTTTATTCTCATGATTCCGAGCTGTTCCGTTATTGCACTTAAAGTTTTTCTTTGTTATCATTAATCTACAATCACGTGAAGAACATTACGTTTACTAGGCTTCCCATTCAACATTCCGCATCTATAACCAATTATAGTCGCTGCCCATCAGCGTGTAGTAAGATGGTGTAGAATCCCTACTGTCCTGTCTGTGTTGTACAGTCCTCCCCATGCTACTCCCACCACACACATTATACACACTAATACTAATGCCCCCTTTCTTTCTCCCCACCCTTATCCCTCCCTTCCCACCCAACCTGCCCAGTCCCTTTCCCTTTGGTAACTGTTAGCAAACTCGCGGGTTCTTTGAGTCTGCTGCTATATTTTTCTTCAGATTTTCTTGGTTGTTATACTCCACACATGAGTGAAATCATTTGGTTCTTTTCTTTCTCCACCTGGCCTATTTCACTGAGCATAATACCCTCTAGCTCCATCCACGTTGTTGCAAATGGTAGGATTTGTTTTCTTCTTATGGCTGCTTACTGCACTTTTTAAACTGGATTTCTGTCTTCTCTTTTGTCTGTAGTTTCACTATGTGATTTCACCATTGTTCTCCTTGTAATGAGCAATAGCTTTGTTTTAATCAATATGTACCTATATCTATCTATCTGTTTGTCTATCCATCTATCTATCTGTCTATCAATCAGTCAATCATCTTTTTGTTTGCCCATCTGTCCTTTTGTACAGAACAGTTAACAAGATAGCCTGTGTCACTTCCTTACATTGTGCTTCCAAAAATCTTTCAAGCTAACTAGGCTGCAGGGAAAGCACTGGGTTCACCGAGACACTTGCAGGAAGAGTCAGCCGCATATTCCTACAAAACCAGGAAATTTTGCTGCAGGGTCTTGAACCCGTGTCTCTCTCCTCTCTCCTCTTTTATCTACTTCTCACTTGCTGACTGTATTTAGTCACATTCATTGACTAAGGGCTCCCTGAAGACCACAAGTATCCTTCCTCTGGGCCTGTTTTCGACAGAAAAGTAAACTTGGTGCTTTGCTCATAACCATGTTTGAGGGACATCGGCGTGATCACCACTCATAGGATGGAACAACAAATGAAAAGGAACACCAATTTCTAGACAGGATCAGTTGGGAGCAAAGAGTGTGTTGTGGGGTTACGTGTTTATTTGTGTGTCCAAACTTCCCTCTTTATCTGGATATTTTTTCTTTACATTAATGAACATCATAAAACCCACTGATTTCAAAGGCCCAGACGCTTATTTTTACACCAATTCAGTTGTTGAGGTGAGAGAAAATAAGAAGGACATTGCTGTACCACTAAATCTATGGCTGGGCAGTGCTGAAACCAAAGAAAAAGAATTCACGGTGGCTTGATAGGGCTATTTTCTACTGACTATCTCTGGAGACACAAACAGAATCCATTCGTTTGATTGTTTGTTTTTCAGTTTCACTTGTGTTGGGTACCTGTTCCCACCACTTCGACTTGTAGTTTGTCTCTGTTCTTGCATCTCAAGTGAGTCTCCTGAGAGGGATCACGTAGGTGCTTTTGAATATTCATCCCTACTTTTAAACCTGTGTCTTTTGTTTGGAGCACTCAAAGCCTCTTTCTTTTTATTCTGATGATTCAGAGCTGTGCCCTTATTGAACTTAAAATTTTTTTTTATTATCATTAATATACAATCACGTGAAGAACATTATGTTTACGTGGCTCCCCCCTTCACCAAGGCACCCTTAGAAACCTCTTACAGATGCTGTCAATCAGCGGAGTTGGATGCTGTAGACCCCTTCACCATGAACCACCCCCCACACACCATTACAGTCGCAGTCCATCTGCGTGTAATAAGATGCTGTAGAATCTTTACTTGTCTTCTCTGTGTTGTACAGCCCTATCCAAAGTCTCCTGACCCCACGCATTATACATGCTAATCCTAATCTCCCATTTCTTTCTCCACACCCTCATCCCTCCCTTCCCAACACCCCTGCACAGTCCCTTTCCCTTTGGTAACTGTTAGTCCGCTTTTGGGTCCTGTGAGTCTGCTGCTGTTTTCTTCCTTCAGAGTTTCTTTGTTGTTATACTCCACACATAAGTGAAATCATTTGGTACTTGTCTTTCTCCACCTCGCCTATTTCACTGAGCATACTACCGTCTTGCTCCATCCACGTCATTGCAAATGGTAGGATTTGTTTTCCTCTTATGTCTGCTTACGGCACTTTTTAAACTGGACTTAATTCTAACTGTCTGTTTGTTGTTTCGCTATGTGCTTTCACCATTGATCTCCTGTTTATGAGCAATAGCTTTATGTTAATCGATATGTATCTGAATCTATCTATCTGTCTGTCTATCTATCAATCTCTCTATCTGTCCTTCTATCTTTCTTTCTTTCTATCTATCTATCTATCTATCTATCTATCTATCTGTCTGTCTATCTATCTATCTATCTGTCTATCTACCTATCTTTCCTAATATCTTTCTATCTACCTACATACTTACCTATCTATCTATCTATCTATCTATCTATCTATCTATCTATCTATCTATCTATCTATCTATCTATCTATCTATCTATCTATCTAACTATCTATCTATCTGCTTATCTACCTATCTATCTTTCTTGACTATCATCTATCTATCTATCATCTGTCATCTATGTATCTGTGAATCTATCATCTTTTTGTGTGCCCATCTATTCTTATGTACAGAACAGTTAACAACATCGCGTATGTCACTTTCCTACATTATGCTTCCAAAAACAGTGCAAGATGAGTAGGCTCTATTGAGAGCACTGGGTTCACTGAGACAATTGCAGGTCGAGTCAGCATCGTTTTCTTACAAAACCAGTAAATGGTGGTGCAGGGACTTGAACCCATCTCTCTGTCATCTGTCCTCTTTTCCCTCCTTCTCGATTGCTGACTGTATTTAGCCACATTCATTGACTAAGTGCTACCTTAAGACCACAAGTTTCATTCCTCTGGGTCTCTTGTAGACAGTAAAGTATACTTGGTGCTTTGCTTACCACCATGTTTGATGGACATTGGCGTGATCACAGCTGATAGGAGGAGGGTCAAATAAAAAGGAACACCTATGTCTAGACAGGAGCATTTGGGAGCAAAGAGAGTGTTGTGGAGTTACGTGTTTGTTTGAGTGTCCAAACTTCCTACTTTAGGGAGTTATTACTACTTTACCTTTGTGAACATCATAAAACCCACTGATTTCCAAAGCCCAGACTCATATTATTACAGCAATTCTGTGGTTGAGGTGAGAAAAAATGAGAAGGACGTTGCTAAACCACTAAATCAATGGCGGGGCACTGCTGAAACCAAACAAAAAGAATTCACGGTGGCTAGATAGGGCTATATTCTACTGGCTGTCTCTGGGGACTCAAACAGAATCCATTTGTTTGTTTGTTTGTTTCTCAGTTTCACTTGTGTAGGGTACCCGAACCCGCCCCTTCAGCTTGTAGTTTGTGTCCTTGGATCTCAAGTGAGTCTCCAGTAAGGGAGCACGTAGGTGGTCTTGTGTTTTCATCCCTTATTCTAACCCTGTGTGTTTTGATTGGAGCACTCAAAGAATGTCCGTTTATTCTCATGATTCCGAGCTGTTCCGTTATTGCACTTAAAGTTTTTCTTTGTTATCATTAATCTACAATCACGTGAAGAACATTACGTTTACTAGGCTTCCCATTCAACATTCCGCATCTATAACCAATTATAGTCGCTGCCCATCAGCGTGTAGTAAGATGGTGTAGAATCCCTACTGTCCTGTCTGTGTTGTACAGTCCTCCCCATGCTACTCCCACCACACACATTATACACACTAATACTAATGCCCCCTTTCTTTCTCCCCACCCTTATCCCTCCCTTCCCACCCAACCTGCCCAGTCCCTTTCCCTTTGGTAACTGTTAGCAAACTCGCGGGTTCTTTGAGTCTGCTGCTATATTTTTCTTCAGATTTTCTTGGTTGTTATACTCCACACATGAGTGAAATCATTTGGTTCTTTTCTTTCTCCACCTGGCCTATTTCACTGAGCATAATACCCTCTAGCTCCATCCACGTTGTTGCAAATGGTAGGATTTGTTTTCTTCTTATGGCTGCTTACTGCACTTTTTAAACTGGATTTCTGTCTTCTCTTTTGTCTGTAGTTTCACTATGTGATTTCACCATTGTTCTCCTTGTAATGAGCAATAGCTTTGTTTTAATCAATATGTACCTATATCTATCTATCTGTTTGTCTATCCATCTATCTATCTGTCTATCAATCAGTCAATCATCTTTTTGTTTGCCCATCTGTCCTTTTGTACAGAACAGTTAACAAGATAGCCTGTGTCACTTCCTTACATTGTGCTTCCAAAAATCTTTCAAGCTAACTAGGCTGCAGGGAAAGCACTGGGTTCACCGAGACACTTGCAGGAAGAGTCAGCCGCATATTCCTACAAAACCAGGAAATTTTGCTGCAGGGTCTTGAACCCGTGTCTCTCTCCTCTCTCCTCTTTTATCTACTTCTCACTTGCTGACTGTATTTAGTCACATTCATTGACTAAGGGCTCCCTGAAGACCACAAGTATCCTTCCTCTGGGCCTGTTTTCGACAGAAAAGTAAACTTGGTGCTTTGCTCATAACCATGTTTGAGGGACATCGGCGTGATCACCACTCATAGGATGGAACAACAAATGAAAAGGAACACCAATTTCTAGACAGGATCAGTTGGGAGCAAAGAGTGTGTTGTGGGGTTACGTGTTTATTTGTGTGTCCAAACTTCCCTCTTTATCTGGATATTTTTTCTTTACATTAATGAACATCATAAAACCCACTGATTTCAAAGGCCCAGACGCTTATTTTTACACCAATTCAGTTGTTGAGGTGAGAGAAAATAAGAAGGACATTGCTGTACCACTAAATCTATGGCTGGGCAGTGCTGAAACCAAAGAAAAAGAATTCACGGTGGCTTGATAGGGCTATTTTCTACTGACTATCTCTGGAGACACAAACAGAATCCATTCGTTTGATTGTTTGTTTTTCAGTTTCACTTGTGTTGGGTACCTGTTCCCACCACTTCGACTTGTAGTTTGTCTCTGTTCTTGCATCTCAAGTGAGTCTCCTGAGAGGGATCACGTAGGTGCTTTTGAATATTCATCCCTACTTTTAAACCTGTGTCTTTTGTTTGGAGCACTCAAAGCCTCTTTCTTTTTATTCTGATGATTCAGAGCTGTGCCCTTATTGAACTTAAAATTTTTTTTTATTATCATTAATATACAATCACGTGAAGAACATTATGTTTACGTGGCTCCCCCCTTCACCAAGGCACCCTTAGAAACCTCTTACAGATGCTGTCAATCAGCGGAGTTGGATGCTGTAGACCCCTTCACCATGAACCACCCCCCACACACCATTACAGTCGCAGTCCATCTGCGTGTAATAAGATGCTGTAGAATCTTTACTTGTCTTCTCTGTGTTGTACAGCCCTATCCAAAGTCTCCTGACCCCACGCATTATACATGCTAATCCTAATCTCCCATTTCTTTCTCCACACCCTCATCCCTCCCTTCCCAACACCCCTGCACAGTCCCTTTCCCTTTGGTAACTGTTAGTCCGCTTTTGGGTTCTGTGAGTCTGCTGCTGTTTTCTTCCTTCAGAGTTTCTTTGTTGTTATACTCCACACATAAGTGAAATCATTTGGTACTTGTCTTTCTCCACCTCGCCTATTTCACTGAGCATACTACCGTCTTGCTCCATCCACGTCATTGCAAATGGTAGGATTTGTTTTCCTCTTATGTCTGCTTACGGCACTTTTTAAACTGGACTTAATTCTAACTGTCTGTTTGTTGTTTCGCTATGTGCTTTCACCATTGATCTCCTGTTTATGAGCAATAGCTTTATGTTAATCGATATGTATCTGAATCTATCTATCTGTCTGTCTATCTATCAATCTCTCTATCTGTCCTTCTATCTTTCTTTCTTTCTATCTATCTATCTATCTATCTATCTATCTATCTATCTATCTATCTATCTATCTATCTGTCTGTCTATCTATCTATCTATCTGTCTATCTACCTATCTTTCCTAATATCTTTCTATCTACCTACATACTTACCTATCTATCTATCTATCTATCTATCTATCTATCTATCTATCTATCTATCTATCTATCTATCTATCTAACTATCTATCTATCTGCTTATCTACCTATCTATCTTTCTTGACTATCATCTATCTATCTATCATCTGTCATCTATGTATCTGTGAATCTATCATCTTTTTGTGTGCCCATCTATTCTTATGTACAGAACAGTTAACAACATCGCGTATGTCACTTTCCTACATTATGCTTCCAAAAACAGTGCAAGATGAGTAGGCTCTATTGAGAGCACTGGGTTCACTGAGACAATTGCAGGTCGAGTCAGCATCGTTTTCTTACAAAACCAGTAAATGGTGGTGCAGGGACTTGAACCCATCTCTCTGTCATCTGTCCTCTTTTCCCTCCTTCTCGATTGCTGACTGTATTTAGCCACATTCATTGACTAAGTGCTACCTTAAGACCACAAGTTTCATTCCTCTGGGTCTCTTGTAGACAGTAAAGTATACTTGGTGCTTTGCTTACCACCATGTTTGATGGACATTGGCGTGATCACAGCTGATAGGAGGAGGGTCAAATAAAAAGGAACACCTATGTCTAGACAGGAGCATTTGGGAGCAAAGAGAGTGTTGTGGAGTTACGTGTTTGTTTGAGTGTCCAAACTTCCTACTTTAGGGAGTTATTACTACTTTACCTTTGTGAACATCATAAAACCCACTGATTTCCAAAGCCCAGACTCATATTATTACAGCAATTCTGTGGTTGAGGTGAGAAAAAATGAGAAGGACGTTGCTAAACCACTAAATCAATGGCGGGGCACTGCTGAAACCAAACAAAAAGAATTCACGGTGGCTAGATAGGGCTATATTCTACTGGCTGTCTCTGGGGACTCAAACAGAATCCATTTGTTTGTTTGTTTGTTTCTCAGTTTCACTTGTGTAGGGTACCCGAACCCGCCCCTTCAGCTTGTAGTTTGTGTCCTTGGATCTCAAGTGAGTCTCCAGTAAGGGAGCACGTAGGTGGTCTTGTGTTTTCATCCCTTATTCTAACCCTGTGTGTTTTGATTGGAGCACTCAAAGAATGTCCGTTTATTCTCATGATTCCGAGCTGTTCCGTTATTGCACTTAAAGTTTTTCTTTGTTATCATTA
This sequence comes from Manis pentadactyla, assembly GCF_030020395.1. NCBI lineage: Eukaryota > Metazoa > Chordata > Mammalia > Pholidota > Manidae > Manis > Manis pentadactyla. The sequence continues at coordinate 871,431 of NW_026645214.1, forward strand.
ATCTACAATCACGTGAAGAACATTACGTTTACTAGGCTTCCCATTCAACATTCCGCATCTATAACCAATTATAGTCGCTGCCCATCAGCGTGTAGTAAGATGGTGTAGAATCCCTACTGTCCTGTCTGTGTTGTACAGTCCTCCCCATGCTACTCCCACCACACACATTATACACACTAATACTAATGCCCCCTTTCTTTCTCCCCACCCTTATCCCTCCCTTCCCACCCAACCTGCCCAGTCCCTTTCCCTTTGGTAACTGTTAGCAAACTCGCGGGTTCTTTGAGTCTGCTGCTATATTTTTCTTCAGATTTTCTTGGTTGTTATACTCCACACATGAGTGAAATCATTTGGTTCTTTTCTTTCTCCACCTGGCCTATTTCACTGAGCATAATACCCTCTAGCTCCATCCACGTTGTTGCAAATGGTAGGATTTGTTTTCTTCTTATGGCTGCTTACTGCACTTTTTAAACTGGATTTCTGTCTTCTCTTTTGTCTGTAGTTTCACTATGTGATTTCACCATTGTTCTCCTTGTAATGAGCAATAGCTTTGTTTTAATCAATATGTACCTATATCTATCTATCTGTTTGTCTATCCATCTATCTATCTGTCTATCAATCAGTCAATCATCTTTTTGTTTGCCCATCTGTCCTTTTGTACAGAACAGTTAACAAGATAGCCTGTGTCACTTCCTTACATTGTGCTTCCAAAAATCTTTCAAGCTAACTAGGCTGCAGGGAAAGCACTGGGTTCACCGAGACACTTGCAGGAAGAGTCAGCCGCATATTCCTACAAAACCAGGAAATTTTGCTGCAGGGTCTTGAACCCGTGTCTCTCTCCTCTCTCCTCTTTTATCTACTTCTCACTTGCTGACTGTATTTAGTCACATTCATTGACTAAGGGCTCCCTGAAGACCACAAGTATCCTTCCTCTGGGCCTGTTTTCGACAGAAAAGTAAACTTGGTGCTTTGCTCATAACCATGTTTGAGGGACATCGGCGTGATCACCACTCATAGGATGGAACAACAAATGAAAAGGAACACCAATTTCTAGACAGGATCAGTTGGGAGCAAAGAGTGTGTTGTGGGGTTACGTGTTTATTTGTGTGTCCAAACTTCCCTCTTTATCTGGATATTTTTTCTTTACATTAATGAACATCATAAAACCCACTGATTTCAAAGGCCCAGACGCTTATTTTTACACCAATTCAGTTGTTGAGGTGAGAGAAAATAAGAAGGACATTGCTGTACCACTAAATCTATGGCTGGGCAGTGCTGAAACCAAAGAAAAAGAATTCACGGTGGCTTGATAGGGCTATTTTCTACTGACTATCTCTGGAGACACAAACAGAATCCATTCGTTTGATTGTTTGTTTTTCAGTTTCACTTGTGTTGGGTACCTGTTCCCACCACTTCGACTTGTAGTTTGTCTCTGTTCTTGCATCTCAAGTGAGTCTCCTGAGAGGGATCACGTAGGTGCTTTTGAATATTCATCCCTACTTTTAAACCTGTGTCTTTTGTTTGGAGCACTCAAAGCCTCTTTCTTTTTATTCTGATGATTCAGAGCTGTGCCCTTATTGAACTTAAAATTTTTTTTTATTATCATTAATATACAATCACGTGAAGAACATTATGTTTACGTGGCTCCCCCCTTCACCAAGGCACCCTTAGAAACCTCTTACAGATGCTGTCAATCAGCGGAGTTGGATGCTGTAGACCCCTTCACCATGAACCACCCCCCACACACCATTACAGTCGCAGTCCATCTGCGTGTAATAAGATGCTGTAGAATCTTTACTTGTCTTCTCTGTGTTGTACAGCCCTATCCAAAGTCTCCTGACCCCACGCATTATACATGCTAATCCTAATCTCCCATTTCTTTCTCCACACCCTCATCCCTCCCTTCCCAACACCCCTGCACAGTCCCTTTCCCTTTGGTAACTGTTAGTCCGCTTTTGGGTTCTGTGAGTCTGCTGCTGTTTTCTTCCTTCAGAGTTTCTTTGTTGTTATACTCCACACATAAGTGAAATCATTTGGTACTTGTCTTTCTCCACCTCGCCTATTTCACTGAGCATACTACCGTCTTGCTCCATCCACGTCATTGCAAATGGTAGGATTTGTTTTCCTCTTATGTCTGCTTACGGCACTTTTTAAACTGGACTTAATTCTAACTGTCTGTTTGTTGTTTCGCTATGTGCTTTCACCATTGATCTCCTGTTTATGAGCAATAGCTTTATGTTAATCGATATGTATCTGAATCTATCTATCTGTCTGTCTATCTATCAATCTCTCTATCTGTCCTTCTATCTTTCTTTCTTTCTATCTATCTATCTATCTATCTATCTATCTATCTATCTATCTATCTATCTATCTGTCTGTCTATCTATCTATCTATCTGTCTATCTACCTATCTTTCCTAATATCTTTCTATCTACCTACATACTTACCTATCTATCTATCTATCTATCTATCTATCTATCTATCTATCTATCTATCTATCTATCTATCTATCTATCTAACTATCTATCTATCTGCTTATCTACCTATCTATCTTTCTTGACTATCATCTATCTATCTATCATCTGTCATCTATGTATCTGTGAATCTATCATCTTTTTGTGTGCCCATCTATTCTTATGTACAGAACAGTTAACAACATCGCGTATGTCACTTTCCTACATTATGCTTCCAAAAACAGTGCAAGATGAGTAGGCTCTATTGAGAGCACTGGGTTCACTGAGACAATTGCAGGTCGAGTCAGCATCGTTTTCTTACAAAACCAGTAAATGGTGGTGCAGGGACTTGAACCCATCTCTCTGTCATCTGTCCTCTTTTCCCTCCTTCTCGATTGCTGACTGTATTTAGCCACATTCATTGACTAAGTGCTACCTTAAGACCACAAGTTTCATTCCTCTGGGTCTCTTGTAGACAGTAAAGTATACTTGGTGCTTTGCTTACCACCATGTTTGATGGACATTGGCGTGATCACAGCTGATAGGAGGAGGGTCAAATAAAAAGGAACACCTATGTCTAGACAGGAGCATTTGGGAGCAAAGAGAGTGTTGTGGAGTTACGTGTTTGTTTGAGTGTCCAAACTTCCTACTTTAGGGAGTTATTACTACTTTACCTTTGTGAACATCATAAAACCCACTGATTTCCAAAGCCCAGACTCATATTATTACAGCAATTCTGTGGTTGAGGTGAGAAAAAATGAGAAGGACGTTGCTAAACCACTAAATCAATGGCGGGGCACTGCTGAAACCAAACAAAAAGAATTCACGGTGGCTAGATAGGGCTATATTCTACTGGCTGTCTCTGGGGACTCAAACAGAATCCATTTGTTTGTTTGTTTGTTTCTCAGTTTCACTTGTGTAGGGTACCCGAACCCGCCCCTTCAGCTTGTAGTTTGTGTCCTTGGATCTCAAGTGAGTCTCCAGTAAGGGAGCACGTAGGTGGTCTTGTGTTTTCATCCCTTATTCTAACCCTGTGTGTTTTGATTGGAGCACTCAAAGAATGTCCGTTTATTCTCATGATTCCGAGCTGTTCCGTTATTGCACTTAAAGTTTTTCTTTGTTATCATTAATCTACAATCACGTGAAGAACATTACGTTTACTAGGCTTCCCATTCAACATTCCGCATCTATAACCAATTATAGTCGCTGCCCATCAGCGTGTAGTAAGATGGTGTAGAATCCCTACTGTCCTGTCTGTGTTGTACAGTCCTCCCCATGCTACTCCCACCACACACATTATACACACTAATACTAATGCCCCCTTTCTTTCTCCCCACCCTTATCCCTCCCTTCCCACCCAACCTGCCCAGTCCCTTTCCCTTTGGTAACTGTTAGCAAACTCGCGGGTTCTTTGAGTCTGCTGCTATATTTTTCTTCAGATTTTCTTGGTTGTTATACTCCACACATGAGTGAAATCATTTGGTTCTTTTCTTTCTCCACCTGGCCTATTTCACTGAGCATAATACCCTCTAGCTCCATCCACGTTGTTGCAAATGGTAGGATTTGTTTTCTTCTTATGGCTGCTTACTGCACTTTTTAAACTGGATTTCTGTCTTCTCTTTTGTCTGTAGTTTCACTATGTGATTTCACCATTGTTCTCCTTGTAATGAGCAATAGCTTTGTTTTAATCAATATGTACCTATATCTATCTATCTGTTTGTCTATCCATCTATCTATCTGTCTATCAATCAGTCAATCATCTTTTTGTTTGCCCATCTGTCCTTTTGTACAGAACAGTTAACAAGATAGCCTGTGTCACTTCCTTACATTGTGCTTCCAAAAATCTTTCAAGCTAACTAGGCTGCAGGGAAAGCACTGGGTTCACCGAGACACTTGCAGGAAGAGTCAGCCGCATATTCCTACAAAACCAGGAAATTTTGCTGCAGGGTCTTGAACCCGTGTCTCTCTCCTCTCTCCTCTTTTATCTACTTCTCACTTGCTGACTGTATTTAGTCACATTCATTGACTAAGGGCTCCCTGAAGACCACAAGTATCCTTCCTCTGGGCCTGTTTTCGACAGAAAAGTAAACTTGGTGCTTTGCTCATAACCATGTTTGAGGGACATCGGCGTGATCACCACTCATAGGATGGAACAACAAATGAAAAGGAACACCAATTTCTAGACAGGATCAGTTGGGAGCAAAGAGTGTGTTGTGGGGTTACGTGTTTATTTGTGTGTCCAAACTTCCCTCTTTATCTGGATATTTTTTCTTTACATTAATGAACATCATAAAACCCACTGATTTCAAAGGCCCAGACGCTTATTTTTACACCAATTCAGTTGTTGAGGTGAGAGAAAATAAGAAGGACATTGCTGTACCACTAAATCTATGGCTGGGCAGTGCTGAAACCAAAGAAAAAGAATTCACGGTGGCTTGATAGGGCTATTTTCTACTGACTATCTCTGGAGACACAAACAGAATCCATTCGTTTGATTGTTTGTTTTTCAGTTTCACTTGTGTTGGGTACCTGTTCCCACCACTTCGACTTGTAGTTTGTCTCTGTTCTTGCATCTCAAGTGAGTCTCCTGTGAGGGATCACGTAGGTGCTTTTGAATATTCATCCCTACTTTTAAACCTGTGTCTTTTGTTTGGAGCACTCAAAGCCTCTTTCTTTTTATTCTGATGATTCAGAGCTGTGCCCTTATTGAACTTAAAATTTTTTTTTATTATCATTAATATACAATCACGTGAAGAACATTATGTTTACTTGGCTCCCCCCTTCACCAAGGCACCCTTAGAAACCTCTTACAGATGCTGTCAATCAGCGGAGTTGGATGCTGTAGACCCCTTCACCATGAACCACCCCCCACACACCATTACAGTCGCAGTCCATCTGCGTGTAATAAGATGCTGTAGAATCTTTACTTGTCTTCTCTGTGTTGTACAGCCCTATCCAAAGTCTCCTGACCCCACGCATTATACATGCTAATCCTAATCTCCCATTTCTTTCTCCCCACCCTCATCCCTCCCTTCCCAACACCCCTGCACAGTCCCTTTCCCTTTGGTAACTGTTAGTCCGCTTTTGGGTTCTGTGAGTCTGCTGCTGTTTTCTTCCTTCAGAGTTTCTTTGTTGTTATACTCCACACATAAGTGAAATCATTTGGTACTTGTCTTTCTCCACCTCGCCTATTTCACTGAGCATACTACCGTCTTGCTCCATCCACGTCATTGCAAATGGTAGGATTTGTTTTCCTCTTATGTCTGCTTACGGCACTTTTTAAACTGGACTTAATTCTAACTGTCTGTTTGTTGTTTCGCTATGTGCTTTCACCATTGATCTCCTGTTTATGAGCAATAGCTTTATGTTAATCGATATGTATCTGAATCTATCTATCTGTCTGTCTATCTATCAATCTCTCTATCTGTCCTTCTATCTTTCTTTCTTTCTATCTATCTATCTATCTATCTATCTATCTATCTATCTATCTATCTATCTATCTATCTATCTATCTATCTATCTATCTATTTGTCTGTCTATCTATCTATCTATCTGTCTATCTACCTATCTTTCCTAATATCTTTCTATCTAAATACATACTTACCTATCTATCTATCTATCTATCTATCTATCTATCTATCTAACTATCTATCTATCTGCTTATCTACCTATCTATCTTTCATGACTATCATCTATCTATCTATCATCTGTCATCTATGTATCTGTGAATCTATCATCTTTTTGTGTGCCCATCTATTCTTATGTACAGAACAGTTAACAACATCGCGTATGTCACTTTCCTACATTATGCTTCCAAAAACAGTGCAAGATGAGTAGGCTCTATTGAGAGCACTGGGTTCACTGAGACAATTGCAGGTCGAGTCAGCATCGTTTTCTTACAAAACCAGTAAATGGTGGTGCAGGGACTTGAACCCATCTCTCTGTCATCTGTCCTCTTTTCCCTCCTTCTCGATTGCTGACTGTATTTAGCCACATTCATTGACTAAGTGCTACCTTAAGACCACAAGTTTCATTCCTCTGGGTCTCTTGTAGACAGTAAAGTATACTTGGTGCTTTGCTTACCACCATGTTTGAGGGACATTGGCGTGATCACCGCTGATAGGAGGAGGGTCAAATAAAAAGGAACACCTATGTCTAGACAGGAGCATTTGGGAGCAAAGAGAGTGTTGTGGAGTTACGTGTTTGTTTGAGTGTCCAAACTTCCTACTTTAGGGAGTTATTACTACTTTACCTTTGTGAACATCATAAAACCCACTGATTTCCAAAGCCCAGACTCATATTATTACAGCAATTCTGTGGTTGAGGTGAGAAAAAATGAGAAGGACGTTGCTAAACCACTAAATCAATGGCGGGGCACTGCTGAAACCAAACAAAAAGAATTCACGGTGGCTAGATAGGGCTATATTCTACTGGCTGTCTCTGGGGACTCAAACAGAATCCATTTGTTTGTTTGTTTGTTTCTCAGTTTCACTTGTGTAGGGTACCCGAACCCGCCCCTTCAGCTTGTAGTTTGTGTCCTTGGATCTCAAGTGAGTCTCCAGTAAGGGAGCACGTAGGTGGTCTTGTGTTTTCATCCCTTATTCTAACCCTGTGTGTTTTGATTGGAGCACTCAAAGAATGTCCGTTTATTCTCATGATTCCGAGCTGTTCCGTTATTGCACTTAAAGTTTTTCTTTGTTATCATTAATCTACAATCACGTGAAGAACATTACGTTTACTAGGCTTCCCATTCAACATTCCGCATCTATAACCAATTATAGTCGCTGCCCATCAGCGTGTAGTAAGATGGTGTAGAATCCCTACTGTCCTGTCTGTGTTGTACAGTCCTCCCCATGCTACTCCCACCACACACATTATACACACTAATACTAATGCCCCCTTTCTTTCTCCCCACCCTTATCCCTCCCTTCCCACCCAACCTGCCCAGTCCCTTTCCCTTTGGTAACTGTTAGCAAACTCGCGGGTTCTTTGAGTCTGCTGCTATATTTTTCTTCAGATTTTCTTGGTTGTTATACTCCACACATGAGTGAAATCATTTGGTTCTTTTCTTTCTCCACCTGGCCTATTTCACTGAGCATAATACCCTCTAGCTCCATCCACGTTGTTGCAAATGGTAGGATTTGTTTTCTTCTTATGGCTGCTTACTGCACTTTTTAAACTGGATTTCTGTCTTCTCTTTTGTCTGTAGTTTCACTATGTGATTTCACCATTGTTCTCCTTGTAATGAGCAATAGCTTTGTTTTAATCAATATGTACCTATATCTATCTATCTGTTTGTCTATCCATCTATCTATCTGTCTATCAATCAGTCAATCATCTTTTTGTTTGCCCATCTGTCCTTTTGTACAGAACAGTTAACAAGATAGCCTGTGTCACTTCCTTACATTGTGCTTCCAAAAATCTTTCAAGCTAACTAGGCTGCAGGGAAAGCACTGGGTTCACCGAGACACTTGCAGGAAGAGTCAGCCGCATATTCCTACAAAACCAGGAAATTTTGCTGCAGGGTCTTGAACCCGTGTCTCTCTCCTCTCTCCTCTTTTATCTACTTCTCACTTGCTGACTGTATTTAGTCACATTCATTGACTAAGGGCTCCCTGAAGACCACAAGTATCCTTCCTCTGGGCCTGTTTTCGACAGAAAAGTAAACTTGGTGCTTTGCTCATAACCATGTTTGAGGGACATCGGCGTGATCACCACTCATAGGATGGAACAACAAATGAAAAGGAACACCAATTTCTAGACAGGATCAGTTGGGAGCAAAGAGTGTGTTGTGGGGTTACGTGTTTATTTGTGTGTCCAAACTTCCCTCTTTATCTGGATATTTTTTCTTTACATTAATGAACATCATAAAACCCACTGATTTCAAAGGCCCAGACGCTTATTTTTACACCAATTCAGTTGTTGAGGTGAGAGAAAATAAGAAGGACATTGCTGTACCACTAAATCTATGGCTGGGCAGTGCTGAAACCAAAGAAAAAGAATTCACGGTGGCTTGATAGGGCTATTTTCTACTGACTATCTCTGGAGACACAAACAGAATCCATTCGTTTGATTGTTTGTTTTTCAGTTTCACTTGTGTTGGGTACCTGTTCCCACCACTTCGACTTGTAGTTTGTCTCTGTTCTTGCATCTCAAGTGAGTCTCCTGAGAGGGATCACGTAGGTGCTTTTGAATATTCATCCCTACTTTTAAACCTGTGTCTTTTGTTTGGAGCACTCAAAGCCTCTTTCTTTTTATTCTGATGATTCAGAGCTGTGCCCTTATTGAACTTAAAATTTTTTTTTATTATCATTAATATACAATCACGTGAAGAACATTATGTTTACGTGGCTCCCCCCTTCACCAAGGCACCCTTAGAAACCTCTTACAGATGCTGTCAATCAGCGGAGTTGGATGCTGTAGACCCCTTCACCATGAACCACCCCCCACACACCATTACAGTCGCAGTCCATCTGCGTGTAATAAGATGCTGTAGAATCTTTACTTGTCTTCTCTGTGTTGTACAGCCCTATCCAAAGTCTCCTGACCCCACGCATTATACATGCTAATCCTAATCTCCCATTTCTTTCTCCACACCCTCATCCCTCCCTTCCCAACACCCCTGCACAGTCCCTTTCCCTTTGGTAACTGTTAGTCCGCTTTTGGGTTCTGTGAGTCTGCTGCTGTTTTCTTCCTTCAGAGTTTCTTTGTTGTTATACTCCACACATAAGTGAAATCATTTGGTACTTGTCTTTCTCCACCTCGCCTATTTCACTGAGCATACTACCGTCTTGCTCCATCCACGTCATTGCAAATGGTAGGATTTGTTTTCCTCTTATGTCTGCTTACGGCACTTTTTAAACTGGACTTAATTCTAACTGTCTGTTTGTTGTTTCGCTATGTGCTTTCACCATTGATCTCCTGTTTATGAGCAATAGCTTTATGTTAATCGATATGTATCTGAATCTATCTATCTGTCTGTCTATCTATCAATCTCTCTATCTGTCCTTCTATCTTTCTTTCTTTCTATCTATCTATCTATCTATCTATCTATCTATCTATCTATCTATCTATCTATCTATCTATCTATCTGTCTGTCTATCTATCTATCTATCTGTCTATCTACCTATCTTTCCTAATATCTTTCTATCTACCTACATACTTACCTATCTATCTATCTATCTATCTATCTATCTATCTATCTATCTATCTATCTATCTATCTATCTATCTATCTAACTATCTATCTATCTGCTTATCTACCTATCTATCTTTCTTGACTATCATCTATCTATCTATCATCTGTCATCTATGTATCTGTGAATCTATCATCTTTTTGTGTGCCCATCTATTCTTATGTACAGAACAGTTAACAACATCGCGTATGTCACTTTCCTACATTATGCTTCCAAAAACAGTGCAAGATGAGTAGGCTCTATTGAGAGCACTGGGTTCACTGAGACAATTGCAGGTCGAGTCAGCATCGTTTTCTTACAAAACCAGTAAATGGTGGTGCAGGGACTTGAACCCATCTCTCTGTCATCTGTCCTCTTTTCCCTCCTTCTCGATTGCTGACTGTATTTAGCCACATTCATTGACTAAGTGCTACCTTAAGACCACAAGTTTCATTCCTCTGGGTCTCTTGTAGACAGTAAAGTATACTTGGTGCTTTGCTTACCACCATGTTTGATGGACATTGGCGTGATCACAGCTGATAGGAGGAGGGTCAAATAAAAAGGAACACCTATGTCTAGACAGGAGCATTTGGGAGCAAAGAGAGTGTTGTGGAGTTACGTGTTTGTTTGAGTGTCCAAACTTCCTACTTTAGGGAGTTATTACTACTTTACCTTTGTGAACATCATAAAACCCACTGATTTCCAAAGCCCAGACTCATATTATTACAGCAATTCTGTGGTTGAGGTGAGAAAAAATGAGAAGGACGTTGCTAAACCACTAAATCAATGGCGGGGCACTGCTGAAACCAAACAAAAAGAATTCACGGTGGCTAGATAGGGCTATATTCTACTGGCTGTCTCTGGGGACTCAAACAGAATCCATTTGTTTGTTTGTTTGTTTCTCAGTTTCACTTGTGTAGGGTACCCGAACCCGCCCCTTCAGCTTGTAGTTTGTGTCCTTGGATCTCAAGTGAGTCTCCAGTAAGGGAGCACGTAGGTGGTCTTGTGTTTTCATCCCTTATTCTAACCCTGTGTGTTTTGATTGGAGCACTCAAAGAATGTCCGTTTATTCTCATGATTCCGAGCTGTTCCGTTATTGCACTTAAAGTTTTTCTTTGTTATCATTAATCTACAATCACGTGAAGAACATTACGTTTACTAGGCTTCCCATTCAACATTCCGCATCTATAACCAATTATAGTCGCTGCCCATCAGCGTGTAGTAAGATGGTGTAGAATCCCTACTGTCCTGTCTGTGTTGTACAGTCCTCCCCATGCTACTCCCACCACACACATTATACACACTAATACTAATGCCCCCTTTCTTTCTCCCCACCCTTATCCCTCCCTTCCCACCCAACCTGCCCAGTCCCTTTCCCTTTGGTAACTGTTAGCAAACTCGCGGGTTCTTTGAGTCTGCTGCTATATTTTTCTTCAGATTTTCTTGGTTGTTATACTCCACACATGAGTGAAATCATTTGGTTCTTTTCTTTCTCCACCTGGCCTATTTCACTGAGCATAATACCCTCTAGCTCCATCCACGTTGTTGCAAATGGTAGGATTTGTTTTCTTCTTATGGCTGCTTACTGCACTTTTTAAACTGGATTTCTGTCTTCTCTTTTGTCTGTAGTTTCACTATGTGATTTCACCATTGTTCTCCTTGTAATGAGCAATAGCTTTGTTTTAATCAATATGTACCTATATCTATCTATCTGTTTGTCTATCCATCTATCTATCTGTCTATCAATCAGTCAATCATCTTTTTGTTTGCCCATCTGTCCTTTTGTACAGAACAGTTAACAAGATAGCCTGTGTCACTTCCTTACATTGTGCTTCCAAAAATCTTTCAAGCTAACTAGGCTGCAGGGAAAGCACTGGGTTCACCGAGACACTTGCAGGAAGAGTCAGCCGCATATTCCTACAAAACCAGGAAATTTTGCTGCAGGGTCTTGAACCCGTGTCTCTCTCCTCTCTCCTCTTTTATCTACTTCTCACTTGCTGACTGTATTTAGTCACATTCATTGACTAAGGGCTCCCTGAAGACCACAAGTATCCTTCCTCTGGGCCTGTTTTCGACAGAAAAGTAAACTTGGTGCTTTGCTCATAACCATGTTTGAGGGACATCGGCGTGATCACCACTCATAGGATGGAACAACAAATGAAAAGGAACACCAATTTCTAGACAGGATCAGTTGGGAGCAAAGAGTGTGTTGTGGGGTTACGTGTTTATTTGTGTGTCCAAACTTCCCTCTTTATCTGGATATTTTTTCTTTACATTAATGAACATCATAAAACCCACTGATTTCAAAGGCCCAGACGCTTATTTTTACACCAATTCAGTTGTTGAGGTGAGAGAAAATAAGAAGGACATTGCTGTACCACTAAATCTATGGCTGGGCAGTGCTGAAACCAAAGAAAAAGAATTCACGGTGGCTTGATAGGGCTATTTTCTACTGACTATCTCTGGAGACACAAACAGAATCCATTCGTTTGATTGTTTGTTTTTCAGTTTCACTTGTGTTGGGTACCTGTTCCCACCACTTCGACTTGTAGTTTGTCTCTGTTCTTGCATCTCAAGTGAGTCTCCTGTGAGGGATCACGTAGGTGCTTTTGAATATTCATCCCTACTTTTAAACCTGTGTCTTTTGTTTGGAGCACTCAAAGCCTCTTTCTTTTTATTCTGATGATTCAGAGCTGTGCCCTTATTGAACTTAAAATTTTTTTTTATTATCATTAATATACAATCACGTGAAGAACATTATGTTTACTTGGCTCCCCCCTTCACCAAGGCACCCTTAGAAACCTCTTACAGATGCTGTCAATCAGCGGAGTTGGATGCTGTAGACCCCTTCACCATGAACCACCCCCCACACACCATTACAGTCGCAGTCCATCTGCGTGTAATAAGATGCTGTAGAATCTTTACTTGTCTTCTCTGTGTTGTACAGCCCTATCCAAAGTCTCCTGACCCCACGCATTATACATGCTAATCCTAATCTCCCATTTCTTTCTCCACACCCTCATCCCTCCCTTCCCAACACCCCTGCACAGTCCCTTTCCCTTTGGTAACTGTTAGTCCGCTTTTGGGTTCTGTGAGTCTGCTGCTGTTTTCTTCCTTCAGAGTTTCTTTGTTGTTATACTCCACACATAAGTGAAATCATTTGGTACTTGTCTTTCTCCACCTCGCCTATTTCACTGAGCATACTACCGTCTTGCTCCATCCACGTCATTGCAAATGGTAGGATTTGTTTTCCTCTTATGTCTGCTTACGGCACTTTTTAAACTGGACTTAATTCTAACTGTCTGTTTGTTGTTTCGCTATGTGCTTTCACCATTGATCTCCTGTTTATGAGCAATAGCTTTATGTTAATCGATATGTATCTGAATCTATCTATCTGTCTGTCTATCTATCAATCTCTCTATCTGTCCTTCTATCTTTCTTTCTTTCTATCTATCTATCTATCTATCTATCTATCTATCTATCTATCTATCTATCTATCTATCTATCTATCTATCTATCTATCTATCTATTTGTCTGTCTATCTATCTATCTATCTGTCTATCTACCTATCTTTCCTAATATCTTTCTATCTAAATACATACTTACCTATCTATCTATCTATCTATCTATCTATCTATCTATCTAACTATCTATCTATCTGCTTATCTACCTATCTATCTTTCATGACTATCATCTATCTATCTATCATCTGTCATCTATGTATCTGTGAATCTATCATCTTTTTGTGTGCCCATCTATTCTTATGTACAGAACAGTTAACAACATCGCGTATGTCACTTTCCTACATTATGCTTCCAAAAACAGTGCAAGATGAGTAGGCTCTATTGAGAGCACTGGGTTCACTGAGACAATTGCAGGTCGAGTCAGCATCGTTTTCTTACAAAACCAGTAAATGGTGGTGCAGGGACTTGAACCCATCTCTCTGTCATCTGTCCTCTTTTCCCTCCTTCTCGATTGCTGACTGTATTTAGCCACATTCATTGACTAAGTGCTACCTTAAGACCACAAGTTTCATTCCTCTGGGTCTCTTGTAGACAGTAAAGTATACTTGGTGCTTTGCTTACCACCATGTTTGAGGGACATTGGCGTGATCACCGCTGATAGGAGGAGGGTCAAATAAAAAGGAACACCTATGTCTAGACAGGAGCATTTGGGAGCAAAGAGAGTGTTGTGGAGTTACGTGTTTGTTTGAGTGTCCAAACTTCCTACTTTAGGGAGTTATTACTACTTTACCTTTGTGAACATCATAAAACCCACTGATTTCCAAAGCCCAGACTCATATTATTACAGCAATTCTGTGGTTGAGGTGAGAAAAAATGAGAAGGACGTTGCTAAACCACTAAATCAATGGCGGGGCACTGCTGAAACCAAACAAAAAGAATTCACGGTGGCTAGATAGGGCTATATTCTACTGGCTGTCTCTGGGGACTCAAACAGAATCCATTTGTTTGTTTGTTTGTTTCTCAGTTTCACTTGTGTAGGGTACCCGAACCCGCCCCTTCAGCTTGTAGTTTGTGTCCTTGGATCTCAAGTGAGTCTCCAGTAAGGGAGCACGTAGGTGGTCTTGTGTTTTCATCCCTTATTCTAACCCTGTGTGTTTTGATTGGAGCACTCAAAGAATGTCCGTTTATTCTCATGATTCCGAGCTGTTCCGTTATTGCACTTAAAGTTTTTCTTTGTTATCATTAATCTACAATCACGTGAAGAACATTACGTTTACTAGGCTTCCCATTCAACATTCCGCATCTATAACCAATTATAGTCGCTGCCCATCAGCGTGTAGTAAGATGGTGTAGAATCCCTACTGTCCTGTCTGTGTTGTACAGTCCTCCCCATGCTACTCCCACCACACACATTATACACACTAATACTAATGCCCCCTTTCTTTCTCCCCACCCTTATCCCTCCCTTCCCACCCAACCTGCCCAGTCCCTTTCCCTTTGGTAACTGTTAGCAAACTCGCGGGTTCTTTGAGTCTGCTGCTATATTTTTCTTCAGATTTTCTTGGTTGTTATACTCCACACATGAGTGAAATCATTTGGTTCTTTTCTTTCTCCACCTGGCCTATTTCACTGAGCATAATACCCTCTAGCTCCATCCACGTTGTTGCAAATGGTAGGATTTGTTTTCTTCTTATGGCTGCTTACTGCACTTTTTAAACTGGATTTCTGTCTTCTCTTTTGTCTGTAGTTTCACTATGTGATTTCACCATTGTTCTCCTTGTAATGAGCAATAGCTTTGTTTTAATCAATATGTACCTATATCTATCTATCTGTTTGTCTATCCATCTATCTATCTGTCTATCAATCAGTCAATCATCTTTTTGTTTGCCCATCTGTCCTTTTGTACAGAACAGTTAACAAGATAGCCTGTGTCACTTCCTTACATTGTGCTTCCAAAAATCTTTCAAGCTAACTAGGCTGCAGGGAAAGCACTGGGTTCACCGAGACACTTGCAGGAAGAGTCAGCCGCATATTCCTACAAAACCAGGAAATTTTGCTGCAGGGTCTTGAACCCGTGTCTCTCTCCTCTCTCCTCTTTTATCTACTTCTCACTTGCTGACTGTATTTAGTCACATTCATTGACTAAGGGCTCCCTGAAGACCACAAGTATCCTTCCTCTGGGCCTGTTTTCGACAGAAAAGTAAACTTGGTGCTTTGCTCATAACCATGTTTGAGGGACATCGGCGTGATCACCACTCATAGGATGGAACAACAAATGAAAAGGAACACCAATTTCTAGACAGGATCAGTTGGGAGCAAAGAGTGTGTTGTGGGGTTACGTGTTTATTTGTGTGTCCAAACTTCCCTCTTTATCTGGATATTTTTTCTTTACATTAATGAACATCATAAAACCCACTGATTTCAAAGGCCCAGACGCTTATTTTTACACCAATTCAGTTGTTGAGGTGAGAGAAAATAAGAAGGACATTGCTGTACCACTAAATCTATGGCTGGGCAGTGCTGAAACCAAAGAAAAAGAATTCACGGTGGCTTGATAGGGCTATTTTCTACTGACTATCTCTGGAGACACAAACAGAATCCATTCGTTTGATTGTTTGTTTTTCAGTTTCACTTGTGTTGGGTACCTGTTCCCACCACTTCGACTTGTAGTTTGTCTCTGTTCTTGCATCTCAAGTGAGTCTCCTGAGAGGGATCACGTAGGTGCTTTTGAATATTCATCCCTACTTTTAAACCTGTGTCTTTTGTTTGGAGCACTCAAAGCCTCTTTCTTTTTATTCTGATGATTCAGAGCTGTGCCCTTATTGAACTTAAAATTTTTTTTTATTATCATTAATATACAATCACGTGAAGAACATTATGTTTACGTGGCTCCCCCCTTCACCAAGGCACCCTTAGAAACCTCTTACAGATGCTGTCAATCAGCGGAGTTGGATGCTGTAGACCCCTTCACCATGAACCACCCCCCACACACCATTACAGTCGCAGTCCATCTGCGTGTAATAAGATGCTGTAGAATCTTTACTTGTCTTCTCTGTGTTGTACAGCCCTATCCAAAGTCTCCTGACCCCACGCATTATACATGCTAATCCTAATCTCCCATTTCTTTCTCCACACCCTCATCCCTCCCTTCCCAACACCCCTGCACAGTCCCTTTCCCTTTGGTAACTGTTAGTCCGCTTTTGGGTTCTGTGAGTCTGCTGCTGTTTTCTTCCTTCAGAGTTTCTTTGTTGTTATACTCCACACATAAGTGAAATCATTTGGTACTTGTCTTTCTCCACCTCGCCTATTTCACTGAGCATACTACCGTCTTGCTCCATCCACGTCATTGCAAATGGTAGGATTTGTTTTCCTCTTATGTCTGCTTACGGCACTTTTTAAACTGGACTTAATTCTAACTGTCTGTTTGTTGTTTCGCTATGTGCTTTCACCATTGATCTCCTGTTTATGAGCAATAGCTTTATGTTAATCGATATGTATCTGAATCTATCTATCTGTCTGTCTATCTATCAATCTCTCTATCTGTCCTTCTATCTTTCTTTCTTTCTATCTATCTATCTATCTATCTATCTATCTATCTATCTATCTATCTATCTATCTATCTATCTGTCTGTCTATCTATCTATCTATCTGTCTATCTACCTATCTTTCCTAATATCTTTCTATCTACCTACATACTTACCTATCTATCTATCTATCTATCTATCTATCTATCTATCTATCTATCTATCTATCTAACTATCTATCTATCTGCTTATCTACCTATCTATCTTTCTTGACTATCATCTATCTATCTATCATCTGTCATCTATGTATCTGTGAATCTATCATCTTTTTGTGTGCCCATCTATTCTTATGTACAGAACAGTTAACAACATCGCGTATGTCACTTTCCTACATTATGCTTCCAAAAACAGTGCAAGATGAGTAGGCTCTATTGAGAGCACTGGGTTCACTGAGACAATTGCAGGTCGAGTCAGCATCGTTTTCTTACAAAACCAGTAAATGGTGGTGCAGGGACTTGAACCCATCTCTCTGTCATCTGTCCTCTTTTCCCTCCTTCTCGATTGCTGACTGTATTTAGCCACATTCATTGACTAAGTGCTACCTTAAGACCACAAGTTTCATTCCTCTGGGTCTCTTGTAGACAGTAAAGTATACTTGGTGCTTTGCTTACCACCATGTTTGATGGACATTGGCGTGATCACAGCTGATAGGAGGAGGGTCAAATAAAAAGGAACACCTATGTCTAGACAGGAGCATTTGGGAGCAAAGAGAGTGTTGTGGAGTTACGTGTTTGTTTGAGTGTCCAAACTTCCTACTTTAGGGAGTTATTACTACTTTACCTTTGTGAACATCATAAAACCCACTGATTTCCAAAGCCCAGACTCATATTATTACAGCAATTCTGTGGTTGAGGTGAGAAAAAATGAGAAGGACGTTGCTAAACCACTAAATCAATGGCGGGGCACTGCTGAAACCAAACAAAAAGAATTCACGGTGGCTAGATAGGGCTATATTCTACTGGCTGTCTCTGGGGACTCAAACAGAATCCATTTGTTTGTTTGTTTGTTTCTCAGTTTCACTTGTGTAGGGTACCCGAACCCGCCCCTTCAGCTTGTAGTTTGTGTCCTTGGATCTCAAGTGAGTCTCCAGTAAGGGAGCACGTAGGTGGTCTTGTGTTTTCATCCCTTATTCTAACCCTGTGTGTTTTGATTGGAGCACTCAAAGAATGTCCATTTATTCTCATGATTCCGAGCTGTTCCGTTATTGCACTTAAAGTTTTTCTTTGTTATCATTAATCTACAATCACGTGAAGAACATTACGTTTACTAGGCTTCCCATTCAACATTCCGCATCTATAACCAATTATAGTCGCTGCCCATCAGCGTGTAGTAAGATGGTGTAGAATCCCTACTGTCCTGTCTGTGTTGTACAGTCCTCCCCATGCTACTCCCACCACACACATTATACACACTAATACTAATGCCCCCTTTCTTTCTCCCCACCCTTATCCCTCCCTTCCCACCCAACCTGCCCAGTCCCTTTCCCTTTGGTAACTGTTAGCAAACTCGCGGGTTCTTTGAGTCTGCTGCTATATTTTTCTTCAGATTTTCTTGGTTGTTATACTCCACACATGAGTGAAATCATTTGGTTCTTTTCTTTCTCCACCTGGCCTATTTCATTGAGCATAATACCCTCTAGCTCCATCCACGTTGTTGCAAATGGTAGGATTTGTTTTCTTCTTATGGCTGCTTACTGCACTTTTTAAACTGGATTTCTGTCTTCTCTTTTGTCTGTAGTTTCACTATGTGATTTCACCATTGTTCTCCTTGTAATGAGCAATAGCTTTGTTTTAATCAATATGTACCTATATCTATCTATCTGTTTGTCTATCCATCTATCTATCTGTCTATCAATCAGTCAATCATCTTTTTGTTTGCCCATCTGTCCTTTTGTACAGAACAGTTAACAAGATAGCCTGTGTCACTTCCTTACATTGTGCTTCCAAAAATCTTTCAAGCTAACTAGGCTGCAGGGAAAGCACTGGGTTCACCGAGACACTTGCAGGAAGAGTCAGCCGCATATTCCTACAAAACCAGGAAATTTTGCTGCAGGGTCTTGAACCCGTGTCTCTCTCCTCTCTCCTCTTTTATCTACTTCTCACTTGCTGACTGTATTTAGTCACATTCATTGACTAAGGGCTCCCTGAAGACCACAAGTATCCTTCCTCTGGGCCTGTTTTCGACAGAAAAGTAAACTTGGTGCTTTGCTCATAACCATGTTTGAGGGACATCGGCGTGATCACCACTCATAGGATGGAACAACAAATGAAAAGGAACACCAATTTCTAGACAGGATCAGTTGGGAGCAAAGAGTGTGTTGTGGGGTTACGTGTTTATTTGTGTGTCCAAACTTCCCTCTTTATCTGGATATTTTTTCTTTACATTAATGAACATCATAAAACCCACTGATTTCAAAGGCCCAGACGCTTATTTTTACACCAATTCAGTTGTTGAGGTGAGAGAAAATAAGAAGGACATTGCTGTACCACTAAATCTATGGCTGGGCAGTGCTGAAACCAAAGAAAAAGAATTCACGGTGGCTTGATAGGGCTATTTTCTACTGACTATCTCTGGAGACACAAACAGAATCCATTCGTTTGATTGTTTGTTTTTCAGTTTCACTTGTGTTGGGTACCTGTTCCCACCACTTCGACTTGTAGTTTGTCTCTGTTCTTGCATCTCAAGTGAGTCTCCTGTGAGGGATCACGTAGGTGCTTTTGAATATTCATCCCTACTTTTAAACCTGTGTCTTTTGTTTGGAGCACTCAAAGCCTCTTTCTTTTTATTCTGATGATTCAGAGCTGTGCCCTTATTGAACTTAAAATTTTTTTTTATTATCATTAATATACAATCACGTGAAGAACATTATGTTTACTTGGCTCCCCCCTTCACCAAGGCACCCTTAGAAACCTCTTACAGATGCTGTCAATCAGCGGAGTTGGATGCTGTAGACCCCTTCACCATGAACCACCCCCCACACACCATTACAGTCGCAGTCCATCTGCGTGTAATAAGATGCTGTAGAATCTTTACTTGTCTTCTCTGTGTTGTACAGCCCTATCCAAAGTCTCCTGACCCCACGCATTATACATGCTAATCCTAATCTCCCATTTCTTTCTCCACACCCTCATCCCTCCCTTCCCAACACCCCTGCACAGTCCCTTTCCCTTTGGTAACTGTTAGTCCGCTTTTGGGTTCTGTGAGTCTGCTGCTGTTTTCTTCCTTCAGAGTTTCTTTGTTGTTATACTCCACACATAAGTGAAATCATTTGGTACTTGTCTTTCTCCACCTCGCCTATTTCACTGAGCATACTACCGTCTTGCTCCATCCACGTCATTGCAAATGGTAGGATTTGTTTTCCTCTTATGTCTGCTTACGGCACTTTTTAAACTGGACTTAATTCTAACTGTCTGTTTGTTGTTTCGCTATGTGCTTTCACCATTGATCTCCTGTTTATGAGCAATAGCTTTATGTTAATCGATATGTATCTGAATCTATCTATCTGTCTGTCTATCTATCAATCTCTCTATCTGTCCTTCTATCTTTCTTTCTTTCTATCTATCTATCTATCTATCTATCTATCTATCTATCTATCTATCTATCTATCTATCTATCTATCTATCTATCTATCTATCTATCTATCTATTTGTCTGTCTATCTATCTATCTATCTGTCTATCTACCTATCTTTCCTAATATCTTTCTATCTACCTACATACTTACCTATCTATCTATCTATCTATCTATCTATCTAACTATCTATCTATCTGCTTATCTACCTATCTATCTTTCATGACTATCATCTATCTATCTATCATCTGTCATCTATGTATCTGTGAATCTATCATCTTTTTGTGTGCCCATCTATTCTTATGTACAGAACAGTTAACAACATCGCGTATGTCACTTTCCTACATTATGCTTCCAAAAACAGTGCAAGATGAGTAGGCTCTATTGAGAGCACTGGGTTCACTGAGACAATTGCAGGTCGAGTCAGCATCGTTTTCTTACAAAACCAGTAAATGGTGGTGCAGGGACTTGAACCCATCTCTCTGTCATCTGTCCTCTTTTCCCTCCTTCTCGATTGCTGACTGTATTTAGCCACATTCATTGACTAAGTGCTACCTTAAGACCACAAGTTTCATTCCTCTGGGTCTCTTGTAGACAGTAAAGTATACTTGGTGCTTTGCTTACCACCATGTTTGAGGGACATTGGCGTGATCACCGCTGATAGGAGGAGGGTCAAATAAAAAGGAACACCTATGTCTAGACAGGAGCATTTGGGAGCAAAGAGAGTGTTGTGGAGTTACGTGTTTGTTTGAGTGTCCAAACTTCCTACTTTAGGGAGTTATTACTACTTTACCTTTGTGAACATCATAAAACCCACTGATTTCCAAAGCCCAGACTCATATTATTACAGCAATTCTGTGGTTGAGGTGAGAAAAAATGAGAAGGACGTTGCTAAACCACTAAATCAATGGCGGGGCACTGCTGAAACCAAACAAAAAGAATTCACGGTGGCTAGATAGGGCTATATTCTACTGGCTGTCTCTGGGGACTCAAACAGAATCCATTTGTTTGTTTGTTTGTTTCTCAGTTTCACTTGTGTAGGGTACCCGAACCCGCCCCTTCAGCTTGTAGTTTGTGTCCTTGGATCTCAAGTGAGTCTCCAGTAAGGGAGCACGTAGGTGGTCTTGTGTTTTCATCCCTTATTCTAACCCTGTGTGTTTTGATTGGAGCACTCAAAGAATGTCCGTTTATTCTCATGATTCCGAGCTGTTCCGTTATTGCACTTAAAGTTTTTCTTTGTTATCATTAATCTACAATCACGTGAAGAACATTACGTTTACTAGGCTTCCCATTCAACATTCCGCATCTATAACCAATTATAGTCGCTGCCCATCAGCGTGTAGTAAGATGGTGTAGAATCCCTACTGTCCTGTCTGTGTTGTACAGTCCTCCCCATGCTACTCCCACCACACACATTATACACACTAATACTAATGCCCCCTTTCTTTCTCCCCACCCTTATCCCTCCCTTCCCACCCAACCTGCCCAGTCCCTTTCCCTTTGGTAACTGTTAGCAAACTCGCGGGTTCTTTGAGTCTGCTGCTATATTTTTCTTCAGATTTTCTTGGTTGTTATACTCCACACATGAGTGAAATCATTTGGTTCTTTTCTTTCTCCACCTGGCCTATTTCACTGAGCATAATACCCTCTAGCTCCATCCACGTTGTTGCAAATGGTAGGATTTGTTTTCTTCTTATGGCTGCTTACTGCACTTTTTAAACTGGATTTCTGTCTTCTCTTTTGTCTGTAGTTTCACTATGTGATTTCACCATTGTTCTCCTTGTAATGAGCAATAGCTTTGTTTTAATCAATATGTACCTATATCTATCTATCTGTTTGTCTATCCATCTATCTATCTGTCTATCAATCAGTCAATCATCTTTTTGTTTGCCCATCTGTCCTTTTGTACAGAACAGTTAACAAGATAGCCTGTGTCACTTCCTTACATTGTGCTTCCAAAAATCTTTCAAGCTAACTAGGCTGCAGGGAAAGCACTGGGTTCACCGAGACACTTGCAGGTAGAGTCAGCCGCATATTCCTACAAAACCAGGAAATTTTGCTGCAGGGTCTTGAACCCGTGTCTCTCTCCTCTCTCCTCTTTTATCTACTTCTCACTTGCTGACTGTATTTAGTCACATTCATTGACTAAGGGCTCCCTGAAGACCACAAGTATCCTTCCTCTGGGCCTGTTTTCGACAGAAAAGTAAACTTGGTGCTTTGCTCATAACCATGTTTGAGGGACATCGGCGTGATCACCACTCATAGGATGGAACAACAAATGAAAAGGAACACCAATTTCTAGACAGGATCAGTTGGGAGCAAAGAGTGTGTTGTGGGGTTACGTGTTTATTTGTGTGTCCAAACTTCCCTCTTTATCTGGATATTTTTTCTTTACATTAATGAACATCATAAAACCCACTGATTTCAAAGGCCCAGACGCTTATTTTTACACCAATTCAGTTGTTGAGGTGAGAGAAAATAAGAAGGACATTGCTGTACCACTAAATCTATGGCTGGGCAGTGCTGAAACCAAAGAAAAAGAATTCACGGTGGCTTGATAGGGCTATTTTCTACTGACTATCTCTGGAGACACAAACAGAATCCATTCGTTTGATTGTTTGTTTTTCAGTTTCACTTGTGTTGGGTACCTGTTCCCACCACTTCGACTTGTAGTTTGTCTCTGTTCTTGCATCTCAAGTGAGTCTCCTGTGAGGGATCACGTAGGTGCTTTTGAATATTCATCCCTACTTTTAAACCTGTGTCTTTTGTTTGGAGCACTCAAAGCCTCTTTCTTTTTATTCTGATGATTCAGAGCTGTGCCCTTATTGAACTTAAAATTTTTTTTTATTATCATTAATATACAATCACGTGAAGAACATTATGTTTACTTGGCTCCCCCCTTCACCAAGGCACCCTTAGAAACCTCTTACAGATGCTGTCAATCAGCGGAGTTGGATGCTGTAGACCCCTTCACCATGAACCACCCCCCACACACCATTACAGTCGCAGTCCATCTGCGTGTAATAAGATGCTGAAGAAACTTTACTTGTCTTCTCTGTGTTGTACAGCCCTATCCAAAGTCTCCTGACCCCACGCATTATACATGCTAATCCTAATCTCCCATTTCTTTCTCCACACCCTCATCCCTCCCTTCCCAACACCCCTGCACAGTCCCTTTCCCTTTGGTAACTGTTAGTCCGCTTTTGGGTTCTGTGAGTCTGCTGCTGTTTTCTTCCTTCAGAGTTTCTTTGTTGTTATACTCCACACATAAGTGAAATCATTTGGTACTTGTCTTTCTCCACTTCGCCTATTTCACTGAGCATACTACCGTCTTGCTCCATCCACGTCATTGCAAATGGTAGGATCTGTTTTCCTCTTATGTCTGCTTACGGCACTTTTTAAACTGGACTTAATTCTAACTGTCTGTTTGTTGTTTCGCTATGTGCTTTCACCATTGATCTCCTGTTTATGAGCAATAGCTTTATGTTAATCGATATGTATCTGAATCTATCTATCTGTCTGTCTATCTATCAATCTCTCTATCTGTCCTTCTATCTTTCTTTCTATCTATCTATCTATCTATCTATCTATCTATCTATCTATCTATCTATCTATCTATCTATCTATCTATCTATCTATCTATCTGTCTGTCTATCTATCTATCTATTTATCTGTCTATCTACCTATCTTTCCTAATATCTTTCTATCTACCTACATACTTACCTATCTATCTATCTATCTATCTAACTATCTATCTATCTGCTTATCTACCTATCTATCTTTCATGACTATCATCTATCTATCTATCATCTGTCATCTATGTATCTGTGAATCTATCATCTTTTTGTGTGCCCATCTATTCTTATGTACAGAACAGTTAACAACATCGCGTATGTCACTTTCCTACATTATGCTTCCAAAAACAGTGCAAGATGAGTAGGCTCTATTGAGAGCACTGGGTTCACTGAGACAATTGCAGGTCGAGTCAGCATCGTTTTCTTACAAAACCAGTAAATGGTGGTGCAGGGACTTGAACCCATCTCTCTGTCATCTGTCCTCTTTTCCCTCCTTCTCGATTGCTGACTGTATTTAGCCACATTCATTGACTAAGTGCTACCTTAAGACCACAAGTTTCATTCCTCTGGGTCTCTTGTAGACAGTAAAGTATACTTGGTGCTTTGCTTACCACCATGTTTGAGGGACATTGGCGTGATCACCACTGATAGGAGGAGGGTCAAATAAAAAGGAACACCTATGTCTAGACAGGAGCATTTGGGAGCAAAGAGAGTGTTGTGGAGTTACGTGTTTGTTTGAGTGTCCAAACTTCCTACTTTAGGGAGTTATTACTACTTTACCTTTGTGAACATCATAAAACCCACTGATTTCCAAAGCCCAGACTCATATTATTACAGCAATTCTGTGGTTGAGGTGAGAAAAAATGAGAAGGACGTTGCTAAACCACTAAATCAATGGCGGGGCACTGCTGAAACCAAACAAAAAGAATTCACGGTGGCTAGATAGGGCTATATTCTACTGGCTGTCTCTGGGGACTCAAACAGAATCCATTTGTTTGTTTGTTTGTTTCTCAGTTTCACTTGTGTAGGGTACCCGAACCCGCCCCTTCAGCTTGTAGTTTGTGTCCTTGGATCTCAAGTGAGTCTCCAGTAAGGGAGCACGTAGGTGGTCTTGTGTTTTCATCCCTTATTCTAACCCTGTGTGTTTTGATTGGAGCACTCAAAGAATGTCCGTTTATTCTCATGATTCCGAGCTGTTCCGTTATTGCACTTAAAGTTTTTCTTTGTTATCATTAATCTACAATCACGTGAAGAACATTACGTTTACTAGGCTTCCCATTCAACATTCCGCATCTATAACCAATTATAGTCGCTGCCCATCAGCGTGTAGTAAGATGGTGTAGAATCCCTACTGTCCTGTCTGTGTTGTACAGTCCTCCCCATGCTACTCCCACCACACACATTATACACACTAATACTAATGCCCCCTTTCTTTCTCCCCACCCTTATCCCTCCCTTCCCACCCAACCTGCCCAGTCCCTTTCCCTTTGGTAACTGTTAGCAAACTCGCGGGTTCTTTGAGTCTGCTGCTATATTTTTCTTCAGATTTTCTTGGTTGTTATACTCCACACATGAGTGAAATCATTTGGTTCTTTTCTTTCTCCACCTGGCCTATTTCACTGAGCATAATACCCTCTAGCTCCATCCACGTTGTTGCAAATGGTAGGATTTGTTTTCTTCTTATGGCTGCTTACTGCACTTTTTAAACTGGATTTCTGTCTTCTCTTTTGTCTGTAGTTTCACTATGTGATTTCACCATTGTTCTCCTTGTAATGAGCAATAGCTTTGTTTTAATCAATATGTACCTATATCTATCTATCTGTTTGTCTATCCATCTATCTATCTGTCTATCAATCAGTCAATCATCTTTTTGTTTGCCCATCTGTCCTTTTGTACAGAACAGTTAACAAGATAGCCTGTGTCACTTCCTTACATTGTGCTTCCAAAAATCTTTCAAGCTAACTAGGCTGCAGGGAAAGCACTGGGTTCACCGAGACACTTGCAGGAAGAGTCAGCCGCATATTCCTACAAAACCAGGAAATTTTGCTGCAGGGTCTTGAACCCGTGTCTCTCTCCTCTCTCCTCTTTTATCTACTTCTCACTTGCTGACTGTATTTAGTCACATTCATTGACTAAGGGCTCCCTGAAGACCACAAGTATCCTTCCTCTGGGCCTGTTTTCGACAGAAAAGTAAACTTGGTGCTTTGCTCATAACCATGTTTGAGGGACATCGGCGTGATCACCACTCATAGGATGGAACAACAAATGAAAAGGAACACCAATTTCTAGACAGGATCAGTTGGGAGCAAAGAGTGTGTTGTGGGGTTACGTGTTTATTTGTGTGTCCAAACTTCCCTCTTTATCTGGATATTTTTTCTTTACATTAATGAACATCATAAAACCCACTGATTTCAAAGGCCCAGACGCTTATTTTTACACCAATTCAGTTGTTGAGGTGAGAGAAAATAAGAAGGACATTGCTGTACCACTAAATCTATGGCTGGGCAGTGCTGAAACCAAAGAAAAAGAATTCACGGTGGCTTGATAGGGCTATTTTCTACTGACTATCTCTGGAGACACAAACAGAATCCATTCGTTTGATTGTTTGTTTTTCAGTTTCACTTGTGTTGGGTACCTGTTCCCACCACTTCGACTTGTAGTTTGTCTCTGTTCTTGCATCTCAAGTGAGTCTCCTGTGAGGGATCACGTAGGTGCTTTTGAATATTCATCCCTACTTTTAAACCTGTGTCTTTTGTTTGGAGCACTCAAAGCCTCTTTCTTTTTATTCTGATGATTCAGAGCTGTGCCCTTATTGAACTTAAAATTTTTTTTTATTATCATTAATATACAATCACGTGAAGAACATTATGTTTACGTGGCTCCCCCCTTCACCAAGGCACCCTTAGAAACCTCTTACAGATGCTGTCAATCAGCGGAGTTGGATGCTGTAGACCCCTTCACCATGAACCACCCCCCACACACCATTACAGTCGCAGTCCATCTGCGTGTAATAAGATGCTGAAGAAACTTTACTTGTCTTCTCTGTGTTGTACAGCCCTATCCAAAGTCTCCTGACCCCACGCATTATACATGCTAATCCTAATCTCCCATTTCTTTCTCCACACCCTCATCCCTCCCTTCCCAACACCCCTGCACAGTCCCTTTCCCTTTGGTAACTGTTAGTCCGCTTTTGGGTTCTGTGAGTCTGCTGCTGTTTTCTTCCTTCAGAGTTTCTTTGTTGTTATACTCCACACATAAGTGAAATCATTTGGTACTTGTCTTTCTCCACCTCGCCTATTTCACTGAGCATACTACCGTCTTGCTCCATCCACGTCATTGCAAATGGTAGGATTTGTTTTCCTCTTATGTCTGCTTACGGCACTTTTTAAACTGGACTTAATTCTAACTGTCTGTTTGTTGTTTCGCTATGTGCTTTCACCATTGATCTCCTGTTTATGAGCAATAGCTTTATGTTAATCGATATGTATCTGAATCTATCTATCTCTCTGTCTGTCTATCTATCAATCTCTCTATCTGTCCTTCTATCTTTCTTTCTATCTATCTATCTATCTATCTATCTATCTATCTATCTATCTATCTATCTATCTATCTATCTATCTATCTGTCTGTCTATCTATCTATCTATCTATTTATCTGTCTATCTACCTATCTTTCCTAATATCTTTCTATCTACCTACATACTTACCTATCTATCTATCTATCTATCTATCTAACTATCTATCTATCTGCTTATCTACCTATCTATCTTTCATGACTATCATCTTTCTATCTATCATCTGTCATCTATGTATCTGTGAATCTATCATCTTTTTGTGTGCCCATCTATTCTTATGTACAGAACAGTTAACAACATCGCGTATGTCACTTTCCTACATTATGCTTCCAAAAACAGTGCAAGATGAGTAGGCTCTATTGAGAGCACTGGGTTCACTGAGACAATTGCAGGTCGAGTCAGCATCGTTTTCTTACAAAACCAGTAAATGGTGGTGCAGGGACTTGAACCCATCTCTCTGTCATCTGTCCTCTTTTCCCTCCTTCTCGATTGCTGACTGTATTTAGCCACATTCATTGACTAAGTGCTACCTTAAGACCACAAGTTTCATTCCTCTGGGTCTCTTGTAGACAGTAAAGTATACTTGGTGCTTTGCTTACCACCATGTTTGAGGGACATTGGCGTGATCACCACTGATAGGAGGAGGGTCAAATAAAAAGGAACACCTATGTCTAGACAGGAGCATTTGGGAGCAAAGAGAGTGTTGTGGAGTTACGTGTTTGTTTGAGTGTCCAAACTTCCTACTTTAGGGAGTTATTACTACTTTACCTTTGTGAACATCATAAAACCCACTGATTTCCAAAGCCCAGACTCATATTATTACAGCAATTCTGTGGTTGAGGTGAGAAAAAATGAGAAGGACGTTGCTAAACCACTAAATCAATGGCGGGGCACTGCTGAAACCAAACAAAAAGAATTCACGGTGGCTAGATAGGGCTATATTCTACTGGCTGTCTCTGGGGACTCAAACAGAATCCATTTGTTTGTTTGTTTGTTTCTCAGTTTCACTTGTGTAGGGTACCCGAACCCGCCCCTTCAGCTTGTAGTTTGTGTCCTTGGATCTCAAGTGAGTCTCCAGTAAGGGAGCACGTAGGTGGTCTTGTGTTTTCATCCCTTATTCTAACCCTGTGTGTTTTGATTGGAGCACTCAAAGAATGTCCGTTTATTCTCATGATTCCGAGCTGTTCCGTTATTGCACTTAAAGTTTTTCTTTGTTATCATTAATCTACAATCACGTGAAGAACATTACGTTTACTAGGCTTCCCATTCAACATTCCGCATCTATAACCAATTATAGTCGCTGCCCATCAGCGTGTAGTAAGATGGTGTAGAATCCCTACTGTCCTGTCTGTGTTGTACAGTCCTCCCCATGCTACTCCCACCACACACATTATACACACTAATACTAATGCCCCCTTTCTTTCTCCCCACCCTTATCCCTCCCTTCCCACCCAACCTGCCCAGTCCCTTTCCCTTTGGTAACTGTTAGCAAACTCGCGGGTTCTTTGAGTCTGCTGCTATATTTTTCTTCAGATTTTCTTGGTTGTTATACTCCACACATGAGTGAAATCATTTGGTTCTTTTCTTTCTCCACCTGGCCTATTTCACTGAGCATAATACCCTCTAGCTCCATCCACGTTGTTGCAAATGGTAGGATTTGTTTTCTTCTTATGGCTGCTTACTGCACTTTTTAAACTGGATTTCTGTCTTCTCTTTTGTCTGTAGTTTCACTATGTGATTTCACCATTGTTCTCCTTGTAATGAGCAATAGCTTTGTTTTAATCAATATGTACCTATATCTATCTATCTGTTTGTCTATCCATCTATCTATCTGTCTATCAATCAGTCAATCATCTTTTTGTTTGCCCATCTGTCCTTTTGTACAGAACAGTTAACAAGATAGCCTGTGTCACTTCCTTACATTGTGCTTCCAAAAATCTTTCAAGCTAACTAGGCTGCAGGGAAAGCACTGGGTTCACCGAGACACTTGCAGGAAGAGTCAGCCGCATATTCCTACAAAACCAGGAAATTTTGCTGCAGGGTCTTGAACCCGTGTCTCTCTCCTCTCTCCTCTTTTATCTACTTCTCACTTGCTGACTGTATTTAGTCACATTCATTGACTAAGGGCTCCCTGAAGACCACAAGTATCCTTCCTCTGGGCCTGTTTTCGACAGAAAAGTAAACTTGGTGCTTTGCTCATAACCATGTTTGAGGGACATCGGCGTGATCACCACTCATAGGATGGAACAACAAATGAAAAGGAACACCAATTTCTAGACAGGATCAGTTGGGAGCAAAGAGTGTGTTGTGGGGTTACGTGTTTATTTGTGTGTCCAAACTTCCCTCTTTATCTGGATATTTTTTCTTTACATTAATGAACATCATAAAACCCACTGATTTCAAAGGCCCAGACGCTTATTTTTACACCAATTCAGTTGTTGAGGTGAGAGAAAATAAGAAGGACATTGCTGTACCACTAAATCTATGGCTGGGCAGTGCTGAAACCAAAGAAAAAGAATTCACGGTGGCTTGATAGGGCTATTTTCTACTGACTATCTCTGGAGACACAAACAGAATCCATTCGTTTGATTGTTTGTTTTTCAGTTTCACTTGTGTTGGGTACCTGTTCCCACCACTTCGACTTGTAGTTTGTCTCTGTTCTTGCATCTCAAGTGAGTCTCCTGTGAGGGATCACGTAGGTGCTTTTGAATATTCATCCCTACTTTTAAACCTGTGTCTTTTGTTTGGAGCACTCAAAGCCTCTTTCTTTTTATTCTGATGATTCAGAGCTGTGCCCTTATTGAACTTAAAATTTTTTTTTATTATCATTAATATACAATCACGTGAAGAACATTATGTTTACGTGGCTCCCCCCTTCACCAAGGCACCCTTAGAAACCTCTTACAGATGCTGTCAATCAGCGGAGTTGGATGCTGTAGACCCCTTCACCATGAACCACCCCCCACACACCATTACAGTCGCAGTCCATCTGCGTGTAATAAGATGCTGAAGAAACTTTACTTGTCTTCTCTGTGTTGTACAGCCCTATCCAAAGTCTCCTGACCCCACGCATTATACATGCTAATCCTAATCTCCCATTTCTTTCTCCACACCCTCATCCCTCCCTTCCCAACACCCCTGCACAGTCCCTTTCCCTTTGGTAACTGTTAGTCCGCTTTTGGGTTCTGTGAGTCTGCTGCTGTTTTCTTCCTTCAGAGTTTCTTTGTTGTTATACTCCACACATAAGTGAAATCATTTGGTACTTGTCTTTCTCCACCTCGCCTATTTCACTGAGCATACTACCGTCTTGCTCCATCCACGTCATTGCAAATGGTAGGATTTGTTTTCCTCTTATGTCTGCTTACGGCACTTTTTAAACTGGACTTAATTCTAACTGTCTGTTTGTTGTTTCGCTATGTGCTTTCACCATTGATCTCCTGTTTATGAGCAATAGCTTTATGTTAATCGATATGTATCTGAATCTATCTATCTCTCTGTCTGTCTATCTATCAATCTCTCTATCTGTCCTTCTATCTTTCTTTCTATCTATCTATCTATCTATCTATCTATCTATCTATCTATCTATCTATCTATCTATCTATCTGTCTGTCTATCTATCTATCTATCTATTTATCTGTCTATCTACCTATCTTTCCTAATATCTTTCTATCTACCTACATACTTACCTATCTATCTATCTATCTATCTATCTAACTATCTATCTATCTGCTTATCTACCTATCTATCTTTCATGACTATCATCTATCTATCTATCATCTGTCATCTATGTATCTGTGAATCTATCATCTTTTTGTGTGCCCATCTATTCTTATGTACAGAACAGTTAACAACATCGCGTATGTCACTTTCCTACATTATGCTTCCAAAAACAGTGCAAGATGAGTAGGCTCTATTGAGAGCACTGGGTTCACTGAGACAATTGCAGGTCGAGTCAGCATCGTTTTCTTACAAAACCAGTAAATGGTGGTGCAGGGACTTGAACCCATCTCTCTGTCATCTGTCCTCTTTTCCCTCCTTCTCGATTGCTGACTGTATTTAGCCACATTCATTGACTAAGTGCTACCTTAAGACCACAAGTTTCATTCCTCTGGGTCTCTTGTAGACAGTAAAGTATACTTGGTGCTTTGCTTACCACCATGTTTGAGGGACATTGGCGTGATCACCACTGATAGGAGGAGGGTCAAATAAAAAGGAACACCTATGTCTAGACAGGAGCATTTGGGAGCAAAGAGAGTGTTGTGGAGTTACGTGTTTGTTTGAGTGTCCAAACTTCCTACTTTAGGGAGTTATTACTACTTTACCTTTGTGAACATCATAAAACCCACTGATTTCCAAAGCCCAGACTCATATTATTACAGCAATTCTGTGGTTG
Source organism: Manis pentadactyla (assembly GCF_030020395.1). Lineage (NCBI taxonomy): Eukaryota > Metazoa > Chordata > Mammalia > Pholidota > Manidae > Manis > Manis pentadactyla. Next base: position 903,217 of record NW_026645214.1, read on the forward strand.
AGGTGAGAAAAAATGAGAAGGACGTTGCTAAACCACTAAATCAATGGCGGGGCACTGCTGAAACCAAACAAAAAGAATTCACGGTGGCTAGATAGGGCTATATTCTACTGGCTGTCTCTGGGGTCTCAAACAGAATCCATTTGTTTGTTTGTTTGTTTCTCAGTTTCACTTGTGTAGGGTACCCGAACCCGCCCCTTCAGCTTGTAGTTTGTGTCCTTGGATCTCAAGTGAGTCTCCAGTAAGGGAGCACGTAGGTGGTCTTGTGTTTTCATCCCTTATTCTAACCCTGTGTGTTTTGATTGGAGCACTCAAAGAATGTCCGTTTATTCTCATGATTCCGAGCTGTTCCGTTATTGCACTTAAAGTTTTTCTTTGTTATCATTAATCTACAATCACGTGAAGAACATTACGTTTACTAGGCTTCCCATTCAACATTCCGCATCTATAACCAATTATAGTCGCTGCCCATCAGCGTGTAGTAAGATGGTGTAGAATCCCTACTGTCCTGTCTGTGTTGTACAGTCCTCCCCATGCTACTCCCACCACACACATTATACACACTAATACTAATGCCCCCTTTCTTTCTCCCCACCCTTATCCCTCCCTTCCCACCCAACCTGCCCAGTCCCTTTCCCTTTGGTAACTGTTAGCAAACTCGCGGGTTCTTTGAGTCTGCTGCTATATTTTTCTTCAGATTTTCTTGGTTGTTATACTCCACACATGAGTGAAATCATTTGGTTCTTTTCTTTCTCCACCTGGCCTATTTCACTGAGCATAATACCCTCTAGCTCCATCCACGTTGTTGCAAATGGTAGGATTTGTTTTCTTCTTATGGCTGCTTACTGCACTTTTTAAACTGGATTTCTGTCTTCTCTTTTGTCTGTAGTTTCACTATGTGATTTCACCATTGTTCTCCTTGTAATGAGCAATAGCTTTGTTTTAATCAATATGTACCTATATCTATCTATCTGTTTGTCTATCCATCTATCTATCTGTCTATCAATCAGTCAATCATCTTTTTGTTTGCCCATCTGTCCTTTTGTACAGAACAGTTAACAAGATAGCCTGTGTCACTTCCTTACATTGTGCTTCCAAAAATCTTTCAAGCTAACTAGGCTGCAGGGAAAGCACTGGGTTCACCGAGACACTTGCAGGAAGAGTCAGCCGCATATTCCTACAAAACCAGGAAATTTTGCTGCAGGGTCTTGAACCCGTGTCTCTCTCCTCTCTCCTCTTTTATCTACTTCTCACTTGCTGACTGTATTTAGTCACATTCATTGACTAAGGGCTCCCTGAAGACCACAAGTATCCTTCCTCTGGGCCTGTTTTCGACAGAAAAGTAAACTTGGTGCTTTGCTCATAACCATGTTTGAGGGACATCGGCGTGATCACCACTCATAGGATGGAACAACAAATGAAAAGGAACACCAATTTCTAGACAGGATCAGTTGGGAGCAAAGAGTGTGTTGTGGGGTTACGTGTTTATTTGTGTGTCCAAACTTCCCTCTTTATCTGGATATTTTTTCTTTACATTAATGAACATCATAAAACCCACTGATTTCAAAGGCCCAGACGCTTATTTTTACACCAATTCAGTTGTTGAGGTGAGAGAAAATAAGAAGGACATTGCTGTACCACTAAATCTATGGCTGGGCAGTGCTGAAACCAAAGAAAAAGAATTCACGGTGGCTTGATAGGGCTATTTTCTACTGACTATCTCTGGAGACACAAACAGAATCCATTCGTTTGATTGTTTGTTTTTCAGTTTCACTTGTGTTGGGTACCTGTTCCCACCACTTCGACTTGTAGTTTGTCTCTGTTCTTGCATCTCAAGTGAGTCTCCTGTGAGGGATCACGTAGGTGCTTTTGAATATTCATCCCTACTTTTAAACCTGTGTCTTTTGTTTGGAGCACTCAAAGCCTCTTTCTTTTTATTCTGATGATTCAGAGCTGTGCCCTTATTGAACTTAAAATTTTTTTTTATTATCATTAATATACAATCACGTGAAGAACATTATGTTTACGTGGCTCCCCCCTTCACCAAGGCACCCTTAGAAACCTCTTACAGATGCTGTCAATCAGCGGAGTTGGATGCTGTAGACCCCTTCACCATGAACCACCCCCCACACACCATTACAGTCGCAGTCCATCTGCGTGTAATAAGATGCTGAAGAAACTTTACTTGTCTTCTCTGTGTTGTACAGCCCTATCCAAAGTCTCCTGACCCCACGCATTATACATGCTAATCCTAATCTCCCATTTCTTTCTCCACACCCTCATCCCTCCCTTCCCAACACCCCTGCACAGTCCCTTTCCCTTTGGTAACTGTTAGTCCGCTTTTGGGTTCTGTGAGTCTGCTGCTGTTTTCTTCCTTCAGAGTTTCTTTGTTGTTATACTCCACACATAAGTGAAATCATTTGGTACTTGTCTTTCTCCACCTCGCCTATTTCACTGAGCATACTACCGTCTTGCTCCATCCACGTCATTGCAAATGGTAGGATTTGTTTTCCTCTTATGTCTGCTTACGGCACTTTTTAAACTGGACTTAATTCTAACTGTCTGTTTGTTGTTTCGCTATGTGCTTTCACCATTGATCTCCTGTTTATGAGCAATAGCTTTATGTTAATCGATATGTATCTGAATCTATCTATCTCTCTGTCTGTCTATCTATCAATCTCTCTATCTGTCCTTCTATCTTTCTTTCTATCTATCTATCTATCTATCTATCTATCTATCTATCTATCTATCTATCTATCTATCTATCTATCTATCTATCTATCTATCTATCTATCTGTCTGTCTATCTATCTATCTATCTATTTATCTGTCTATCTACCTATCTTTCCTAATATCTTTCTATCTACCTACATACTTACCTATCTATCTATCTATCTATCTATCTAACTATCTATCTATCTGCTTATCTACCTATCTATCTTTCATGACTATCATCTATCTATCTATCATCTGTCATCTATGTATCTGTGAATCTATCATCTTTTTGTGTGCCCATCTATTCTTATGTACAGAACAGTTAACAACATCGCGTATGTCACTTTCCTACATTATGCTTCCAAAAACAGTGCAAGATGAGTAGGCTCTATTGAGAGCACTGGGTTCACTGAGACAATTGCAGGTCGAGTCAGCATCGTTTTCTTACAAAACCAGTAAATGGTGGTGCAGGGACTTGAACCCATCTCTCTGTCATCTGTCCTCTTTTCCCTCCTTCTCGATTGCTGACTGTATTTAGCCACATTCATTGACTAAGTGCTACCTTAAGACCACAAGTTTCATTCCTCTGGGTCTCTTGTAGACAGTAAAGTATACTTGGTGCTTTGCTTACCACCATGTTTGAGGGACATTGGCGTGATCACCACTGATAGGAGGAGGGTCAAATAAAAAGGAACACCTATGTCTAGACAGGAGCATTTGGGAGCAAAGAGAGTGTTGTGGAGTTACGTGTTTGTTTGAGTGTCCAAACTTCCTACTTTAGGGAGTTATTACTACTTTACCTTTGTGAACATCATAAAACCCACTGATTTCCAAAGCCCAGACTCATATTATTACAGCAATTCTGTGGTTGAGGTGAGAAAAAATGAGAAGGACGTTGCTAAACCACTAAATCAATGGCGGGGCACTGCTGAAACCAAACAAAAAGAATTCACGGTGGCTAGATAGGGCTATATTCTACTGGCTGTCTCTGGGGACTCAAACAGAATCCATTTGTTTGTTTGTTTGTTTCTCAGTTTCACTTGTGTAGGGTACCCGAACCCGCCCCTTCAGCTTGTAGTTTGTGTCCTTGGATCTCAAGTGAGTCTCCAGTAAGGGAGCACGTAGGTGGTCTTGTGTTTTCATCCCTTATTCTAACCCTGTGTGTTTTGATTGGAGCACTCAAAGAATGTCCGTTTATTCTCATGATTCCGAGCTGTTCCGTTATTGCACTTAAAGTTTTTCTTTGTTATCATTAATCTACAATCACGTGAAGAACATTACGTTTACTAGGCTTCCCATTCAACATTCCGCATCTATAACCAATTATAGTCGCTGCCCATCAGCGTGTAGTAAGATGGTGTAGAATCCCTACTGTCCTGTCTGTGTTGTACAGTCCTCCCCATGCTACTCCCACCACACACATTATACACACTAATACTAATGCCCCCTTTCTTTCTCCCCACCCTTATCCCTCCCTTCCCACCCAACCTGCCCAGTCCCTTTCCCTTTGGTAACTGTTAGCAAACTCGCGGGTTCTTTGAGTCTGCTGCTATATTTTTCTTCAGATTTTCTTGGTTGTTATACTCCACACATGAGTGAAATCATTTGGTTCTTTTCTTTCTCCACCTGGCCTATTTCACTGAGCATAATACCCTCTAGCTCCATCCACGTTGTTGCAAATGGTAGGATTTGTTTTCTTCTTATGGCTGCTTACTGCACTTTTTAAACTGGATTTCTGTCTTCTCTTTTGTCTGTAGTTTCACTATGTGATTTCACCATTGTTCTCCTTGTAATGAGCAATAGCTTTGTTTTAATCAATATGTACCTATATCTATCTATCTGTTTGTCTATCCATCTATCTATCTGTCTATCAATCAGTCAATCATCTTTTTGTTTGCCCATCTGTCCTTTTGTACAGAACAGTTAACAAGATAGCCTGTGTCACTTCCTTACATTGTGCTTCCAAAAATCTTTCAAGCTAACTAGGCTGCAGGGAAAGCACTGGGTTCACCGAGACACTTGCAGGAAGAGTCAGCCGCATATTCCTACAAAACCAGGAAATTTTGCTGCAGGGTCTTGAACCCGTGTCTCTCTCCTCTCTCCTCTTTTATCTACTTCTCACTTGCTGACTGTATTTAGTCACATTCATTGACTAAGGGCTCCCTGAAGACCACAAGTATCCTTCCTCTGGGCCTGTTTTCGACAGAAAAGTAAACTTGGTGCTTTGCTCATAACCATGTTTGAGGGACATCGGCGTGATCACCACTCATAGGATGGAACAACAAATGAAAAGGAACACCAATTTCTAGACAGGATCAGTTGGGAGCAAAGAGTGTGTTGTGGGGTTACGTGTTTATTTGTGTGTCCAAACTTCCCTCTTTATCTGGATATTTTTTCTTTACATTAATGAACATCATAAAACCCACTGATTTCAAAGGCCCAGACGCTTATTTTTACACCAATTCAGTTGTTGAGGTGAGAGAAAATAAGAAGGACATTGCTGTACCACTAAATCTATGGCTGGGCAGTGCTGAAACCAAAGAAAAAGAATTCACGGTGGCTTGATAGGGCTATTTTCTACTGACTATCTCTGGAGACACAAACAGAATCCATTCGTTTGATTGTTTGTTTTTCAGTTTCACTTGTGTTGGGTACCTGTTCCCACCACTTCGACTTGTAGTTTGTCTCTGTTCTTGCATCTCAAGTGAGTCTCCTGTGAGGGATCACGTAGGTGCTTTTGAATATTCATCCCTACTTTTAAACCTGTGTCTTTTGTTTGGAGCACTCAAAGCCTCTTTCTTTTTATTCTGATGATTCAGAGCTGTGCCCTTATTGAACTTAAAATTTTTTTTTATTATCATTAATATACAATCACGTGAAGAACATTATGTTTACTTGGCTCCCCCCTTCACCAAGGCACCCTTAGAAACCTCTTACAGATGCTGTCAATCAGCGGAGTTGGATGCTGTAGACCCCTTCACCATGAACCACCCCCCACACACCATTACAGTCGCAGTCCATCTGCGTGTAATAAGATGCTGTAGAATCTTTACTTGTCTTCTCTGTGTTGTACAGCCCTATCCAAAGTCTCCTGACCCCACGCATTATACATGCTAATCCTAATCTCCCATTTCTTTCTCCACACCCTCATCCCTCCCTTCCCAACACCCCTGCACAGTCCCTTTCCCTTTGGTAACTGTTAGTCCGCTTTTGGGTTCTGTGAGTCTGCTGCTGTTTTCTTCCTTCAGAGTTTCTTTGTTGTTATACTCCACACATAAGTGAAATCATTTGGTACTTGTCTTTCTCCACCTCGCCTATTTCACTGAGCATACTACCGTCTTGCTCCATCCACGTCATTGCAAATGGTAGGATTTGTTTTCCTCTTATGTCTGCTTACGGCACTTTTTAAACTGGACTTAATTCTAACTGTCTGTTTGTTGTTTCGCTATGTGCTTTCACCATTGATCTCCTGTTTATGAGCAATAGCTTTATGTTAATCGATATGTATCTGAATCTATCTATCTGTCTGTCTATCTATCAATCTCTCTATCTGTCCTTCTATCTTTCTTTCTTTCTATCTATCTATCTATCTATCTATCTATCTATCTATCTATCTATCTATCTATCTATCTATCTATCTATTTGTCTGTCTATCTATCTATCTATCTGTCTATCTACCTATCTTTCCTAATATCTTTCTATCTACCTACATACTTACCTATCTATCTATCTATCTATCTATCTATCTAACTATCTATCTATCTGCTTATCTACCTATCTATCTTTCATGACTATCATCTATCTATCTATCATCTGTCATCTATGTATCTGTGAATCTATCATCTTTTTGTGTGCCCATCTATTCTTATGTACAGAACAGTTAACAACATCGCGTATGTCACTTTCCTACATTATGCTTCCAAAAACAGTGCAAGATGAGTAGGCTCTATTGAGAGCACTGGGTTCACTGAGACAATTGCAGGTCGAGTCAGCATCGTTTTCTTACAAAACCAGTAAATGGTGGTGCAGGGACTTGAACCCATCTCTCTGTCATCTGTCCTCTTTTCCCTCCTTCTCGATTGCTGACTGTATTTAGCCACATTCATTGACTAAGTGCTACCTTAAGACCACAAGTTTCATTCCTCTGGGTCTCTTGTAGACAGTAAAGTATACTTGGTGCTTTGCTTACCACCATGTTTGAGGGACATTGGCGTGATCACCGCTGATAGGAGGAGGGTCAAATAAAAAGGAACACCTATGTCTAGACAGGAGCATTTGGGAGCAAAGAGAGTGTTGTGGAGTTACGTGTTTGTTTGAGTGTCCAAACTTCCTACTTTAGGGAGTTATTACTACTTTACCTTTGTGAACATCATAAAACCCACTGATTTCCAAAGCCCAGACTCATATTATTACAGCAATTCTGTGGTTGAGGTGAGAAAAAATGAGAAGGACGTTGCTAAACCACTAAATCAATGGCGGGGCACTGCTGAAACCAAACAAAAAGAATTCACGGTGGCTAGATAGGGCTATATTCTACTGGCTGTCTCTGGGGACTCAAACTGAATCCATTTGTTTGTTTGTTTGTTTCTCAGTTTCACTTGTGTAGGGTACCCGAACCCGCCCCTTCAGCTTGTAGTTTGTGTCCTTGGATCTCAAGTGAGTCTCCAGTAAGGGAGCACGTAGGTGGTCTTGTGTTTTCATCCCTTATTCTAACCCTGTGTGTTTTGATTGGAGCACTCAAAGAATGTCCGTTTATTCTCATGATTCCGAGCTGTTCCGTTATTGCACTTAAAGTTTTTCTTTGTTATCATTAATCTACAATCACGTGAAGAACATTACGTTTACTAGGCTTCCCATTCAACATTCCGCATCTATAACCAATTATAGTCGCTGCCCATCAGCGTGTAGTAAGATGGTGTAGAATCCCTACTGTCCTGTCTGTGTTGTACAGTCCTCCCCATGCTACTCCCACCACACACATTATACACACTAATACTAATGCCCCCTTTCTTTCTCCCCACCCTTATCCCTCCCTTCCCACCCAACCTGCCCAGTCCCTTTCCCTTTGGTAACTGTTAGCAAACTCGCGGGTTCTTTGAGTCTGCTGCTATATTTTTCTTCAGATTTTCTTGGTTGTTATACTCCACACATGAGTGAAATCATTTGGTTCTTTTCTTTCTCCACCTGGCCTATTTCACTGAGCATAATACCCTCTAGCTCCATCCACGTTGTTGCAAATGGTAGGATTTGTTTTCTTCTTATGGCTGCTTACTGCACTTTTTAAACTGGATTTCTGTCTTCTCTTTTGTCTGTAGTTTCACTATGTGATTTCACCATTGTTCTCCTTGTAATGAGCAATAGCTTTGTTTTAATCAATATGTACCTATATCTATCTATCTGTTTGTCTATCCATCTATCTATCTGTCTATCAATCAGTCAATCATCTTTTTGTTTGCCCATCTGTCCTTTTGTACAGAACAGTTAACAAGATAGCCTGTGTCACTTCCTTACATTGTGCTTCCAAAAATCTTTCAAGCTAACTAGGCTGCAGGGAAAGCACTGGGTTCACCGAGACACTTGCAGGAAGAGTCAGCCGCATATTCCTACAAAACCAGGAAATTTTGCTGCAGGGTCTTGAACCCGTGTCTCTCTCCTCTCTCCTCTTTTATCTACTTCTCACTTGCTGACTGTATTTAGTCACATTCATTGACTAAGGGCTCCCTGAAGACCACAAGTATCCTTCCTCTGGGCCTGTTTTCGACAGAAAAGTAAACTTGGTGCTTTGCTCATAACCATGTTTGAGGGACATCGGCGTGATCACCACTCATAGGATGGAACAACAAATGAAAAGGAACACCAATTTCTAGACAGGATCAGTTGGGAGCAAAGAGTGTGTTGTGGGGTTACGTGTTTATTTGTGTGTCCAAACTTCCCTCTTTATCTGGATATTTTTTCTTTACATTAATGAACATCATAAAACCCACTGATTTCAAAGGCCCAGACGCTTATTTTTACACCAATTCAGTTGTTGAGGTGAGAGAAAATAAGAAGGACATTGCTGTACCACTAAATCTATGGCTGGGCAGTGCTGAAACCAAAGAAAAAGAATTCACGGTGGCTTGATAGGGCTATTTTCTACTGACTATCTCTGGAGACACAAACAGAATCCATTCGTTTGATTGTTTGTTTTTCAGTTTCACTTGTGTTGGGTACCTGTTCCCACCACTTCGACTTGTAGTTTGTCTCTGTTCTTGCATCTCAAGTGAGTCTCCTGAGAGGGATCACGTAGGTGCTTTTGAATATTCATCCCTACTTTTAAACCTGTGTCTTTTGTTTGGAGCACTCAAAGCCTCTTTCTTTTTATTCTGATGATTCAGAGCTGTGCCCTTATTGAACTTAAAATTTTTTTTTATTATCATTAATATACAATCACGTGAAGAACATTATGTTTACTTGGCTCCCCCCTTCACCAAGGCACCCTTAGAAACCTCTTACAGATGCTGTCAATCAGCGGAGTTGGATGCTGTAGACCCCTTCACCATGAACCACCCCCCACACACCATTACAGTCGCAGTCCATCTGCGTGTAATAAGATGCTGTAGAATCTTTACTTGTCTTCTCTGTGTTGTACAGCCCTATCCAAAGTCTCCTGACCCCACGCATTATACATGCTAATCCTAATCTCCCATTTCTTTCTCCACACCCTCATCCCTCCCTTCCCAACACCCCTGCACAGTCCCTTTCCCTTTGGTAACTGTTAGTCCGCTTTTGGGTTCTGTGAGTCTGCTGCTGTTTTCTTCCTTCAGAGTTTCTTTGTTGTTATACTCCACACATAAGTGAAATCATTTGGTACTTGTCTTTCTCCACCTCGCCTATTTCACTGAGCATACTACCGTCTTGCTCCATCCACGTCATTGCAAATGGTAGGATTTGTTTTCCTCTTATGTCTGCTTACGGCACTTTTTAAACTGGACTTAATTCTAACTGTCTGTTTGTTGTTTCGCTATGTGCTTTCACCATTGATCTCCTGTTTATGAGCAATAGCTTTATGTTAATCGATATGTATCTGAATCTATCTATCTGTCTGTCTATCTATCAATCTCTCTATCTGTCCTTCTATCTTTCTTTCTTTCTATCTATCTATCTATCTATCTATCTATCTATCTATCTATCTATCTATCTATCTATCTATCTATCTATCTATCTATCTATTTGTCTGTCTATCTATCTATCTATCTGTCTATCTACCTATCTTTCCTAATATCTTTCTATCTACCTACATACTTACCTATCTATCTATCTATCTATCTATCTATCTAACTATCTATCTATCTGCTTATCTACCTATCTATCTTTCATGACTATCATCTATCTATCTATCATCTGTCATCTATGTATCTGTGAATCTATCATCTTTTTGTGTGCCCATCTATTCTTATGTACAGAACAGTTAACAACATCGCGTATGTCACTTTCCTACATTATGCTTCCAAAAACAGTGCAAGATGAGTAGGCTCTATTGAGAGCACTGGGTTCACTGAGACAATTGCAGGTCGAGTCAGCATCGTTTTCTTACAAAACCAGTAAATGGTGGTGCAGGGACTTGAACCCATCTCTCTGTCATCTGTCCTCTTTTCCCTCCTTCTCGATTGCTGACTGTATTTAGCCACATTCATTGACTAAGTGCTACCTTAAGACCACAAGTTTCATTCCTCTGGGTCTCTTGTAGACAGTAAAGTATACTTGGTGCTTTGCTTACCACCATGTTTGAGGGACATTGGCGTGATCACCGCTGATAGGAGGAGGGTCAAATAAAAAGGAACACCTATGTCTAGACAGGAGCATTTGGGAGCAAAGAGAGTGTTGTGGAGTTACGTGTTTGTTTGAGTGTCCAAACTTCCTACTTTAGGGAGTTATTACTACTTTACCTTTGTGAACATCATAAAACCCACTGATTTCCAAAGCCCAGACTCATATTATTACAGCAATTCTGTGGTTGAGGTGAGAAAAAATGAGAAGGACGTTGCTAAACCACTAAATCAATGGCGGGGCACTGCTGAAACCAAACAAAAAGAATTCACGGTGGCTAGATAGGGCTATATTCTACTGGCTGTCTCTGGGGACTCAAACAGAATCCATTTGTTTGTTTGTTTGTTTCTCAGTTTCACTTGTGTAGGGTACCCGAACCCGCCCCTTCAGCTTGTAGTTTGTGTCCTTGGATCTCAAGTGAGTCTCCAGTAAGGGAGCACGTAGGTGGTCTTGTGTTTTCATCCCTTATTCTAACCCTGTGTGTTTTGATTGGAGCACTCAAAGAATGTCCGTTTATTCTCATGATTCCGAGCTGTTCCGTTATTGCACTTAAAGTTTTTCTTTGTTATCATTAATCTACAATCACGTGAAGAACATTACGTTTACTAGGCTTCCCATTCAACATTCCGCATCTATAACCAATTATAGTCGCTGCCCATCAGCGTGTAGTAAGATGGTGTAGAATCCCTACTGTCCTGTCTGTGTTGTACAGTCCTCCCCATGCTACTCCCACCACACACATTATACACACTAATACTAATGCCCCCTTTCTTTCTCCCCACCCTTATCCCTCCCTTCCCACCCAACCTGCCCAGTCCCTTTCCCTTTGGTAACTGTTAGCAAACTCGCGGGTTCTTTGAGTCTGCTGCTATATTTTTCTTCAGATTTTCTTGGTTGTTATACTCCACACATGAGTGAAATCATTTGGTTCTTTTCTTTCTCCACCTGGCCTATTTCACTGAGCATAATACCCTCTAGCTCCATCCACGTTGTTGCAAATGGTAGGATTTGTTTTCTTCTTATGGCTGCTTACTGCACTTTTTAAACTGGATTTCTGTCTTCTCTTTTGTCTGTAGTTTCACTATGTGATTTCACCATTGTTCTCCTTGTAATGAGCAATAGCTTTGTTTTAATCAATATGTACCTATATCTATCTATCTGTTTGTCTATCCATCTATCTATCTGTCTATCAATCAGTCAATCATCTTTTTGTTTGCCCATCTGTCCTTTTGTACAGAACAGTTAACAAGATAGCCTGTGTCACTTCCTTACATTGTGCTTCCAAAAATCTTTCAAGCTAACTAGGCTGCAGGGAAAGCACTGGGTTCACCGAGACACTTGCAGGAAGAGTCAGCCGCATATTCCTACAAAACCAGGAAATTTTGCTGCAGGGTCTTGAACCCGTGTCTCTCTCCTCTCTCCTCTTTTATCTACTTCTCACTTGCTGACTGTATTTAGTCACATTCATTGACTAAGGGCTCCCTGAAGACCACAAGTATCCTTCCTCTGGGCCTGTTTTCGACAGAAAAGTAAACTTGGTGCTTTGCTCATAACCATGTTTGAGGGACATCGGCGTGATCACCACTCATAGGATGGAACAACAAATGAAAAGGAACACCAATTTCTAGACAGGATCAGTTGGGAGCAAAGAGTGTGTTGTGGGGTTACGTGTTTATTTGTGTGTCCAAACTTCCCTCTTTATCTGGATATTTTTTCTTTACATTAATGAACATCATAAAACCCACTGATTTCAAAGGCCCAGACGCTTATTTTTACACCAATTCAGTTGTTGAGGTGAGAGAAAATAAGAAGGACATTGCTGTACCACTAAATCTATGGCTGGGCAGTGCTGAAACCAAAGAAAAAGAATTCACGGTGGCTTGATAGGGCTATTTTCTACTGACTATCTCTGGAGACACAAACAGAATCCATTCGTTTGATTGTTTGTTTTTCAGTTTCACTTGTGTTGGGTACCTGTTCCCACCACTTCGACTTGTAGTTTGTCTCTGTTCTTGCATCTCAAGTGAGTCTCCTGTGAGGGATCACGTAGGTGCTTTTGAATATTCATCCCTACTTTTAAACCTGTGTCTTTTGTTTGGAGCACTCAAAGCCTCTTTCTTTTTATTCTGATGATTCAGAGCTGTGCCCTTATTGAACTTAAAATTTTTTTTTATTATCATTAATATACAATCACGTGAAGAACATTATGTTTACGTGGCTCCCCCCTTCACCAAGGCACCCTTAGAAACCTCTTACAGATGCTGTCAATCAGCGGAGTTGGATGCTGTAGACCCCTTCACCATGAACCACCCCCCACACACCATTACAGTCGCAGTCCATCTGCGTGTAATAAGATGCTGTAGAATCTTTACTTGTCTTCTCTGTGTTGTACAGCCCTATCCAAAGTCTCCTGACCCCACGCATTATACATGCTAATCCTAATCTCCCATTTCTTTCTCCACACCCTCATCCCTCCCTTCCCAACACCCCTGCACAGTCCCTTTCCCTTTGGTAACTGTTAGTCCGCTTTTGGGTTCTGTGAGTCTGCTGCTGTTTTCTTCCTTCAGAGTTTCTTTGTTGTTATACTCCACACATAAGTGAAATCATTTGGTACTTGTCTTTCTCCACCTCGCCTATTTCACTGAGCATACTACCGTCTTGCTCCATCCACGTCATTGCAAATGGTAGGATTTGTTTTCCTCTTATGTCTGCTTACGGCACTTTTTAAACTGGACTTAATTCTAACTGTCTGTTTGTTGTTTCGCTATGTGCTTTCACCATTGATCTCCTGTTTATGAGCAATAGCTTTATGTTAATCGATATGTATCTGAATCTATCTATCTGTCTGTCTATCTATCAATCTCTCTATCTGTCCTTCTATCTTTCTTTCTTTCTATCTATCTATCTATCTATCTATCTATCTATCTATCTATCTATCTATCTATCTATCTATCTGTCTGTCTATCTATCTATCTATCTGTCCATCTACCTATCTTTCCTAATATCTTTCTATCTACCTACATACTTACCTATCTATCTATCTATCTATCTATCTATCTATCTATCTATCTATCTATCTATCTATCTATCTATCTATCTATCTATCTAACTATCTATCTATCTGCTTATCTACCTATCTATCTTTCTTGACTATCATCTATCTATCTATCATCTGTCATCTATGTATCTGTGAATCTATCATCTTTTTGTGTGCCCATCTATTCTTATGTACAGAACAGTTAACAACATCGCGTATGTCACTTTCCTACATTATGCTTCCAAAAACAGTGCAAGATGAGTAGGCTCTATTGAGAGCACTGGGTTCACTGAGACAATTGCAGGTCGAGTCAGCATCGTTTTCTTACAAAACCAGTAAATGGTGGTGCAGGGACTTGAACCCATCTCTCTGTCATCTGTCCTCTTTTCCCTCCTTCTCGATTGCTGACTGTATTTAGCCACATTCATTGACTAAGTGCTACCTTAAGACCACAAGTTTCATTCCTCTGGGTCTCTTGTAGACAGTAAAGTATACTTGGTGCTTTGCTTACCACCATGTTTGAGGGACATTGGCGTGATCACCACTGATAGGAGGAGGGTCAAATAAAAACGAACACCTATGTCTAGACAGGAGCATTTGGGAGCAAAGAGAGTGTTGTGGAGTTACGTGTTTGTTTGAGTGTCCAAACTTCCTACTTTAGGGAGTTATTACTACTTTACCTTTGTGAACATCATAAAACCCACTGATTTCCAAAGCCCAGACTCATATTATTACAGCAATTCTGTGGTTGAGGTGAGAAAAAATGAGAAGGACGTTGCTAAACCACTAAATCAATGGCGGGGCACTGCTGAAACCAAACAAAAAGAATTCACGGTGGCTAGATAGGGCTATATTCTACTGGCTGTCTCTGGGGACTCAAACAGAATCCATTTGTTTGTTTGTTTGTTTCTCAGTTTCACTTGTGTAGGGTACCCGAACCCGCCCCTTCAGCTTGTAGTTTGTGTCCTTGGATCTCAAGTGAGTCTCCAGTAAGGGAGCACGTAGGTGGTCTTGTGTTTTCATCCCTTATTCTAACCCTGTGTGTTTTGATTGGAGCACTCAAAGAATGTCCGTTTATTCTCATGATTCCGAGCTGTTCCGTTATTGCACTTAAAGTTTTTCTTTGTTATCATTAATCTACAATCACGTGAAGAACATTACGTTTACTAGGCTTCCCATTCAACATTCCGCATCTATAACCAATTATAGTCGCTGCCCATCAGCGTGTAGTAAGATGGTGTAGAATCCCTACTGTCCTGTCTGTGTTGTACAGTCCTCCCCATGCTACTCCCACCACACACATTATACACACTAATACTAATGCCCCCTTTCTTTCTCCCCACCCTTATCCCTCCCTTCCCACCCAACCTGCCCAGTCCCTTTCCCTTTGGTAACTGTTAGCAAACTCGCGGGTTCTTTGAGTCTGCTGCTATATTTTTCTTCAGATTTTCTTGGTTGTTATACTCCACACATGAGTGAAATCATTTGGTTCTTTTCTTTCTCCACCTGGCCTATTTCACTGAGCATAATACCCTCTAGCTCCATCCACGTTGTTGCAAATGGTAGGATTTGTTTTCTTCTTATGGCTGCTTACTGCACTTTTTAAACTGGATTTCTGTCTTCTCTTTTGTCTGTAGTTTCACTATGTGATTTCACCATTGTTCTCCTTGTAATGAGCAATAGCTTTGTTTTAATCAATATGTACCTATATCTATCTATCTGTTTGTCTATCCATCTATCTATCTGTCTATCAATCAGTCAATCATCTTTTTGTTTGCCCATCTGTCCTTTTGTACAGAACAGTTAACAAGATAGCCTGTGTCACTTCCTTACATTGTGCTTCCAAAAATCTTTCAAGCTAACTAGGCTGCAGGGAAAGCACTGGGTTCACCGAGACACTTGCAGGTAGAGTCAGCCGCATATTCCTACAAAACCAGGAAATTTTGCTGCAGGGTCTTGAACCCGTGTCTCTCTCCTCTCTCCTCTTTTATCTACTTCTCACTTGCTGACTGTATTTAGTCACATTCATTGACTAAGGGCTCCCTGAAGACCACAAGTATCCTTCCTCTGGGCCTGTTTTCGACAGAAAAGTAAACTTGGTGCTTTGCTCATAACCATGTTTGAGGGACATCGGCGTGATCACCACTCATAGGATGGAACAACAAATGAAAAGGAACACCAATTTCTAGACAGGATCAGTTGGGAGCAAAGAGTGTGTTGTGGGGTTACGTGTTTATTTGTGTGTCCAAACTTCCCTCTTTATCTGGATATTTTTTCTTTACATTAATGAACATCATAAAACCCACTGATTTCAAAGGCCCAGACGCTTATTTTTACACCAATTCAGTTGTTGAGGTGAGAGAAAATAAGAAGGACATTGCTGTACCACTAAATCTATGGCTGGGCAGTGCTGAAACCAAAGAAAAAGAATTCACGGTGGCTTGATAGGGCTATTTTCTACTGACTATCTCTGGAGACACAAACAGAATCCATTCGTTTGATTGTTTGTTTTTCAGTTTCACTTGTGTTGGGTACCTGTTCCCACCACTTCGACTTGTAGTTTGTCTCTGTTCTTGCATCTCAAGTGAGTCTCCTGTGAGGGATCACGTAGGTGCTTTTGAATATTCATCCCTACTTTTAAACCTGTGTCTTTTGTTTGGAGCACTCAAAGCCTCTTTCTTTTTATTCTGATGATTCAGAGCTGTGCCCTTATTGAACTTAAAATTTTTTTTTATTATCATTAATATACAATCACGTGAAGAACATTATGTTTACGTGGCTCCCCCCTTCACCAAGGCACCCTTAGAAACCTCTTACAGATGCTGTCAATCAGCGGAGTTGGATGCTGTAGACCCCTTCACCATGAACCACCCCCCACACACCATTACAGTCGCAGTCCATCTGCGTGTAATAAGATGCTGTAGAATCTTTACTTGTCTTCTCTGTGTTGTACAGCCCTATCCAAAGTCTCCTGACCCCACGCATTATACATGCTAATCCTAATCTCCCATTTCTTTCTCCACACCCTCATCCCTCCCTTCCCAACACCCCTGCACAGTCCCTTTCCCTTTGGTAACTGTTAGTCCGCTTTTGGGTTCTGTGAGTCTGCTGCTGTTTTCTTCCTTCAGAGTTTCTTTGTTGTTATACTCCACACATAAGTGAAATCATTTGGTACTTGTCTTTCTCCACCTCGCCTATTTCACTGAGCATACTACCGTCTTGCTCCATCCACGTCATTGCAAATGGTAGGATTTGTTTTCCTCTTATGTCTGCTTACGGCACTTTTTAAACTGGACTTAATTCTAACTGTCTGTTTGTTGTTTCGCTATGTGCTTTCACCATTGATCTCCTGTTTATGAGCAATAGCTTTATGTTAATCGATATGTATCTGAATCTATCTATCTGTCTGTCTATCTATCAATCTCTCTATCTGTCCTTCTATCTTTCTTTCTTTCTATCTATCTATCTATCTATCTATCTATCTATCTATCTATCTATCTATCTATCTATCTATCTGTCTGTCTATCTATCTATCTATCTGTCCATCTACCTATCTTTCCTAATATCTTTCTATCTACCTACATACTTACCTATCTATCTATCTATCTATCTATCTATCTATCTATCTATCTATCTATCTATCTATCTATCTATCTATCTATCTATCTATCTAACTATCTATCTATCTGCTTATCTACCTATCTATCTTTCTTGACTATCATCTATCTATCTATCATCTGTCATCTATGTATCTGTGAATCTATCATCTTTTTGTGTGCCCATCTATTCTTATGTACAGAACAGTTAACAACATCGCGTATGTCACTTTCCTACATTATGCTTCCAAAAACAGTGCAAGATGAGTAGGCTCTATTGAGAGCACTGGGTTCACTGAGACAATTGCAGGTCGAGTCAGCATCGTTTTCTTACAAAACCAGTAAATGGTGGTGCAGGGACTTGAACCCATCTCTCTGTCATCTGTCCTCTTTTCCCTCCTTCTCGATTGCTGACTGTATTTAGCCACATTCATTGACTAAGTGCTACCTTAAGACCACAAGTTTCATTCCTCTGGGTCTCTTGTAGACAGTAAAGTATACTTGGTGCTTTGCTTACCACCATGTTTGAGGGACATTGGCGTGATCACCACTGATAGGAGGAGGGTCAAATAAAAACGAACACCTATGTCTAGACAGGAGCATTTGGGAGCAAAGAGAGTGTTGTGGAGTTACGTGTTTGTTTGAGTGTCCAAACTTCCTACTTTAGGGAGTTATTACTACTTTACCTTTGTGAACATCATAAAACCCACTGATTTCCAAAGCCCAGACTCATATTATTACAGCAATTCTGTGGTTGAGGTGAGAAAAAATGAGAAGGACGTTGCTAAACCACTAAATCAATGGCGGGGCACTGCTGAAACCAAACAAAAAGAATTCACGGTGGCTAGATAGGGCTATATTCTACTGGCTGTCTCTGGGGACTCAAACAGAATCCATTTGTTTGTTTGTTTGTTTCTCAGTTTCACTTGTGTAGGGTACCCGAACCCGCCCCTTCAGCTTGTAGTTTGTGTCCTTGGATCTCAAGTGAGTCTCCAGTAAGGGAGCACGTAGGTGGTCTTGTGTTTTCATCCCTTATTCTAACCCTGTGTGTTTTGATTGGAGCACTCAAAGAATGTCCGTTTATTCTCATGATTCCGAGCTGTTCCGTTATTGCACTTAAAGTTTTTCTTTGTTATCATTAATCTACAATCACGTGAAGAACATTACGTTTACTAGGCTTCCCATTCAACATTCCGCATCTATAACCAATTATAGTCGCTGCCCATCAGCGTGTAGTAAGATGGTGTAGAATCCCTACTGTCCTGTCTGTGTTGTACAGTCCTCCCCATGCTACTCCCACCACACACATTATACACACTAATACTAATGCCCCCTTTCTTTCTCCCCACCCTTATCCCTCCCTTCCCACCCAACCTGCCCAGTCCCTTTCCCTTTGGTAACTGTTAGCAAACTCGCGGGTTCTTTGAGTCTGCTGCTATATTTTTCTTCAGATTTTCTTGGTTGTTATACTCCACACATGAGTGAAATCATTTGGTTCTTTTCTTTCTCCACCTGGCCTATTTCACTGAGCATAATACCCTCTAGCTCCATCCACGTTGTTGCAAATGGTAGGATTTGTTTTCTTCTTATGGCTGCTTACTGCACTTTTTAAACTGGATTTCTGTCTTCTCTTTTGTCTGTAGTTTCACTATGTGATTTCACCATTGTTCTCCTTGTAATGAGCAATAGCTTTGTTTTAATCAATATGTACCTATATCTATCTATCTGTTTGTCTATCCATCTATCTATCTGTCTATCAATCAGTCAATCATCTTTTTGTTTGCCCATCTGTCCTTTTGTACAGAACAGTTAACAAGATAGCCTGTGTCACTTCCTTACATTGTGCTTCCAAAAATCTTTCAAGCTAACTAGGCTGCAGGGAAAGCACTGGGTTCACCGAGACACTTGCAGGAAGAGTCAGCCGCATATTCCTACAAAACCAGGAAATTTTGCTGCAGGGTCTTGAACCCGTGTCTCTCTCCTCTCTCCTCTTTTATCTACTTCTCACTTGCTGACTGTATTTAGTCACATTCATTGACTAAGGGCTCCCTGAAGACCACAAGTATCCTTCCTCTGGGCCTGTTTTCGACAGAAAAGTAAACTTGGTGCTTTGCTCATAACCATGTTTGAGGGACATCGGCGTGATCACCACTCATAGGATGGAACAACAAATGAAAAGGAACACCAATTTCTAGACAGGATCAGTTGGGAGCAAAGAGTGTGTTGTGGGGTTACGTGTTTATTTGTGTGTCCAAACTTCCCTCTTTATCTGGATATTTTTTCTTTACATTAATGAACATCATAAAACCCACTGATTTCAAAGGCCCAGACGCTTATTTTTACACCAATTCAGTTGTTGAGGTGAGAGAAAATAAGAAGGACATTGCTGTACCACTAAATCTATGGCTGGGCAGTGCTGAAACCAAAGAAAAAGAATTCACGGTGGCTTGATAGGGCTATTTTCTACTGACTATCTCTGGAGACACAAACAGAATCCATTCGTTTGATTGTTTGTTTTTCAGTTTCACTTGTGTTGGGTACCTGTTCCCACCACTTCGACTTGTAGTTTGTCTCTGTTCTTGCATCTCAAGTGAGTCTCCTGTGAGGGATCACGTAGGTGCTTTTGAATATTCATCCCTACTTTTAAACCTGTGTCTTTTGTTTGGAGCACTCAAAGCCTCTTTCTTTTTATTCTGATGATTCAGAGCTGTGCCCTTATTGAACTTAAAATTTTTTTTTATTATCATTAATATACAATCACGTGAAGAACATTATGTTTACTTGGCTCCCCCCTTCACCAAGGCACCCTTAGAAACCTCTTACAGATGCTGTCAATCAGCGGAGTTGGATGCTGTAGACCCCTTCACCATGAACCACCCCCCACACACCATTACAGTCGCACTCCATCTGCGTGTAATAAGATGCTGTAGAATCTTTACTTGTCTTCTCTGTGTTGTACAGCCCTATCCAAAGTCTCCTGACCCCACGCATTATACATGCTAATCCTAATCTCCCATTTCTTTCTCCACACCCTCATCCCTCCCTTCCCAACACCCCTGCACAGTCCCTTTCCCTTTGGTAACTGTTAGTCCGCTTTTGGGTTCTGTGAGTCTGCTGCTGTTTTCTTCCTTCAGAGTTTCTTTGTTGTTATACTCCACACATAAGTGAAATCATTTGGTACTTGTCTTTCTCCACCTCGCCTATTTCACTGAGCATACTACCGTCTTGCTCCATCCACGTCATTGCAAATGGTAGGATTTGTTTTCCTCTTATGTCTGCTTACGGCACTTTTTAAACTGGACTTAATTCTAACTGTCTGTTTGTTGTTTCGCTATGTGCTTTCACCATTGATCTCCTGTTTATGAGCAATAGCTTTATGTTAATCGATATGTATCTGAATCTATCTATCTGTCTGTCTATCTATCAATCTCTCTATCTGTCCTTCTATCTTTCTTTCTTTCTATCTATCTATCTATCTATCTATCTATCTATCTATCTATCTATCTATCTATCTATCTATCTATTTGTCTGTCTATCTATCTATCTATCTGTCTATCTACCTATCTTTCCTAATATCTTTCTATCTACCTACATACTTACCTATCTATCTATCTATCTATCTATCTAACTATCTATCTATCTGCTTATCTACCTATCTATCTTTCATGACTATCATCTATCTATCTATCATCTGTCATCTATGTATCTGTGAATCTATCATCTTTTTGTGTGCCCATCTATTCTTATGTACAGAACAGTTAACAACATCGCGTATGTCACTTTCCTACATTATGCTTCCAAAAACAGTGCAAGATGAGTAGGCTCTATTGAGAGCACTGGGTTCACTGAGACAATTGCAGGTCGAGTCAGCATCGTTTTCTTACAAAACCAGTAAATGGTGGTGCAGGGACTTGAACCCATCTCTCTGTCATCTGTCCTCTTTTCCCTCCTTCTCGATTGCTGACTGTATTTAGCCACATTCATTGACTAAGTGCTACCTTAAGACCACAAGTTTCATTCCTCTGGGTCTCTTGTAGACAGTAAAGTATACTTGGTGCTTTGCTTACCACCATGTTTGAGGGACATTGGCGTGATCACCGCTGATAGGAGGAGGGTCAAATAAAAAGGAACACCTATGTCTAGACAGGAGCATTTGGGAGCAAAGAGAGTGTTGTGGAGTTACGTGTTTGTTTGAGTGTCCAAACTTCCTACTTTAGGGAGTTATTACTACTTTACCTTTGTGAACATCATAAAACCCACTGATTTCCAAAGCCCAGACTCATATTATTACAGCAATTCTGTGGTTGAGGTGAGAAAAAATGAGAAGGACGTTGCTAAACCACTAAATCAATGGCGGGGCACTGCTGAAACCAAACAAAAAGAATTCACGGTGGCTAGATAGGGCTATATTCTACTGGCTGTCTCTGGGGACTCAAACAGAATCCATTTGTTTGTTTGTTTGTTTCTCAGTTTCACTTGTGTAGGGTACCCGAACCCGCCCCTTCAGCTTGTAGTTTGTGTCCTTGGATCTCAAGTGAGTCTCCAGTAAGGGAGCACGTAGGTGGTCTTGTGTTTTCATCCCTTATTCTAACCCTGTGTGTTTTGATTGGAGCACTCAAAGAATGTCCGTTTATTCTCATGATTCCGAGCTGTTCCGTTATTGCACTTAAAGTTTTTCTTTGTTATCATTAATCTACAATCACGTGAAGAACATTACGTTTACTAGGCTTCCCATTCAACATTCCGCATCTATAACCAATTATAGTCGCTGCCCATCAGCGTGTAGTAAGATGGTGTAGAATCCCTACTGTCCTGTCTGTGTTGTACAGTCCTCCCCATGCTACTCCCACCACACACATTATACACACTAATACTAATGCCCCCTTTCTTTCTCCCCACCCTTATCCCTCCCTTCCCACCCAACCTGCCCAGTCCCTTTCCCTTTGGTAACTGTTAGCAAACTCGCGGGTTCTTTGAGTCTGCTGCTATATTTTTCTTCAGATTTTCTTGGTTGTTATACTCCACACATGAGTGAAATCATTTGGTTCTTTTCTTTCTCCACCTGGCCTATTTCACTGAGCATAATACCCTCTAGCTCCATCCACGTTGTTGCAAATGGTAGGATTTGTTTTCTTCTTATGGCTGCTTACTGCACTTTTTAAACTGGATTTCTGTCTTCTCTTTTGTCTGTAGTTTCACTATGTGATTTCACCATTGTTCTCCTTGTAATGAGCAATAGCTTTGTTTTAATCAATATGTACCTATATCTATCTATCTGTTTGTCTATCCATCTATCTATCTGTCTATCAATCAGTCAATCATCTTTTTGTTTGCCCATCTGTCCTTTTGTACAGAACAGTTAACAAGATAGCCTGTGTCACTTCCTTACATTGTGCTTCCAAAAATCTTTCAAGCTAACTAGGCTGCAGGGAAAGCACTGGGTTCACCGAGACACTTGCAGGAAGAGTCAGCCGCATATTCCTACAAAACCAGGAAATTTTGCTGCAGGGTCTTGAACCCGTGTCTCTCTCCTCTCTCCTCTTTTATCTACTTCTCACTTGCTGACTGTATTTAGTCACATTCATTGACTAAGGGCTCCCTGAAGACCACAAGTATCCTTCCTCTGGGCCTGTTTTCGACAGAAAAGTAAACTTGGTGCTTTGCTCATAACCATGTTTGAGGGACATCGGCGTGATCACCACTCATAGGATGGAACAACAAATGAAAAGGAACACCAATTTCTAGACAGGATCAGTTGGGAGCAAAGAGTGTGTTGTGGGGTTACGTGTTTATTTGTGTGTCCAAACTTCCCTCTTTATCTGGATATTTTTTCTTTACATTAATGAACATCATAAAACCCACTGATTTCAAAGGCCCAGACGCTTATTTTTACACCAATTCAGTTGTTGAGGTGAGAGAAAATAAGAAGGACATTGCTGTACCACTAAATCTATGGCTGGGCAGTGCTGAAACCAAAGAAAAAGAATTCACGGTGGCTTGATAGGGCTATTTTCTACTGACTATCTCTGGAGACACAAACAGAATCCATTCGTTTGATTGTTTGTTTTTCAGTTTCACTTGTGTTGGGTACCTGTTCCCACCACTTCGACTTGTAGTTTGTCTCTGTTCTTGCATCTCAAGTGAGTCTCCTGTGAGGGATCACGTAGGTGCTTTTGAATATTCATCCCTACTTTTAAACCTGTGTCTTTTGTTTGGAGCACTCAAAGCCTCTTTCTTTTTATTCTGATGATTCAGAGCTGTGCCCTTATTGAACTTAAAATTTTTTTTTATTATCATTAATATACAATCACGTGAAGAACATTATGTTTACTTGGCTCCCCCCTTCACCAAGGCACCCTTAGAAACCTCTTACAGATGCTGTCAATCAGCGGAGTTGGATGCTGTAGACCCCTTCACCATGAACCACCCCCCACACACCATTACAGTCGCAGTCCATCTGCGTGTAATAAGATGCTGTAGAATCTTTACTTGTCTTCTCTGTGTTGTACAGCCCTATCCAAAGTCTCCTGACCCCACGCATTATACATGCTAATCCTAATCTCCCATTTCTTTCTCCACACCCTCATCCCTCCCTTCCCAACACCCCTGCACAGTCCCTTTCCCTTTGGTAACTGTTAGTCCGCTTTTGGGTTCTGTGAGTCTGCTGCTGTTTTCTTCCTTCAGAGTTTCTTTGTTGTTATACTCCACACATAAGTGAAATCATTTGGTACTTGTCTTTCTCCACCTCGCCTATTTCACTGAGCATACTACCGTCTTGCTCCATCCACGTCATTGCAAATGGTAGGATTTGTTTTCCTCTTATGTCTGCTTACGGCACTTTTTAAACTGGACTTAATTCTAACTGTCTGTTTGTTGTTTCGCTATGTGCTTTCACCATTGATCTCCTGTTTATGAGCAATAGCTTTATGTTAATCGATATGTATCTGAATCTATCTATCTGTCTGTCTATCTATCAATCTCTCTATCTGTCCTTCTATCTTTCTTTCTTTCTATCTATCTATCTATCTATCTATCTATCTATCTATCTATCTATCTATCTATCTATCTATCTATCTATCTATTTGTCTGTCTATCTATCTATCTATCTGTCTATCTACCTATCTTTCCTAATATCTTTCTATCTACCTACATACTTACCTATCTATCTATCTATCTATCTATCTAACTATCTATCTATCTGCTTATCTACCTATCTATCTTTCATGACTATCATCTATCTATCTATCATCTGTCATCTATGTATCTGTGAATCTATCATCTTTTTGTGTGCCCATCTATTCTTATGTACAGAACAGTTAACAACATCGCGTATGTCACTTTCCTACATTATGCTTCCAAAAACAGTGCAAGATGAGTAGGCTCTATTGAGAGCACTGGGTTCACTGAGACAATTGCAGGTCGAGTCAGCATCGTTTTCTTA
Organism: Manis pentadactyla; assembly: GCF_030020395.1. Classification (NCBI taxonomy): domain Eukaryota; kingdom Metazoa; phylum Chordata; class Mammalia; order Pholidota; family Manidae; genus Manis; species Manis pentadactyla. The sequence goes on from NW_026645214.1 coordinate 927,811, forward strand.
CAAAACCAGTAAATGGTGGTGCAGGGACTTGAACCCATCTCTCTGTCATCTGTCCTCTTTTCCCTCCTTCTCGATTGCTGACTGTATTTAGCCACATTCATTGACTAAGTGCTACCTTAAGACCACAAGTTTCATTCCTCTGGGTCTCTTGTAGACAGTAAAGTATACTTGGTGCTTTGCTTACCACCATGTTTGAGGGACATTGGCGTGATCACCGCTGATAGGAGGAGGGTCAAATAAAAAGGAACACCTATGTCTAGACAGGAGCATTTGGGAGCAAAGAGAGTGTTGTGGAGTTACGTGTTTGTTTGAGTGTCCAAACTTCCTACTTTAGGGAGTTATTACTACTTTACCTTTGTGAACATCATAAAACCCACTGATTTCCAAAGCCCAGACTCATATTATTACAGCAATTCTGTGGTTGAGGTGAGAAAAAATGAGAAGGACGTTGCTAAACCACTAAATCAATGGCGGGGCACTGCTGAAACCAAACAAAAAGAATTCACGGTGGCTAGATAGGGCTATATTCTACTGGCTGTCTCTGGGGACTCAAACAGAATCCATTTGTTTGTTTGTTTGTTTCTCAGTTTCACTTGTGTAGGGTACCCGAACCCGCCCCTTCAGCTTGTAGTTTGTGTCCTTGGATCTCAAGTGAGTCTCCAGTAAGGGAGCACGTAGGTGGTCTTGTGTTTTCATCCCTTATTCTAACCCTGTGTGTTTTGATTGGAGCACTCAAAGAATGTCCGTTTATTCTCATGATTCCGAGCTGTTCCGTTATTGCACTTAAAGTTTTTCTTTGTTATCATTAATCTACAATCACGTGAAGAACATTACGTTTACTAGGCTTCCCATTCAACATTCCGCATCTATAACCAATTATAGTCGCTGCCCATCAGCGTGTAGTAAGATGGTGTAGAATCCCTACTGTCCTGTCTGTGTTGTACAGTCCTCCCCATGCTACTCCCACCACACACATTATACACACTAATACTAATGCCCCCTTTCTTTCTCCCCACCCTTATCCCTCCCTTCCCACCCAACCTGCCCAGTCCCTTTCCCTTTGGTAACTGTTAGCAAACTCGCGGGTTCTTTGAGTCTGCTGCTATATTTTTCTTCAGATTTTCTTGGTTGTTATACTCCACACATGAGTGAAATCATTTGGTTCTTTTCTTTCTCCACCTGGCCTATTTCACTGAGCATAATACCCTCTAGCTCCATCCACGTTGTTGCAAATGGTAGGATTTGTTTTCTTCTTATGGCTGCTTACTGCACTTTTTAAACTGGATTTCTGTCTTCTCTTTTGTCTGTAGTTTCACTATGTGATTTCACCATTGTTCTCCTTGTAATGAGCAATAGCTTTGTTTTAATCAATATGTACCTATATCTATCTATCTGTTTGTCTATCCATCTATCTATCTGTCTATCAATCAGTCAATCATCTTTTTGTTTGCCCATCTGTCCTTTTGTACAGAACAGTTAACAAGATAGCCTGTGTCACTTCCTTACATTGTGCTTCCAAAAATCTTTCAAGCTAACTAGGCTGCAGGGAAAGCACTGGGTTCACCGAGACACTTGCAGGAAGAGTCAGCCGCATATTCCTACAAAACCAGGAAATTTTGCTGCAGGGTCTTGAACCCGTGTCTCTCTCCTCTCTCCTCTTTTATCTACTTCTCACTTGCTGACTGTATTTAGTCACATTCATTGACTAAGGGCTCCCTGAAGACCACAAGTATCCTTCCTCTGGGCCTGTTTTCGACAGAAAAGTAAACTTGGTGCTTTGCTCATAACCATGTTTGAGGGACATCGGCGTGATCACCACTCATAGGATGGAACAACAAATGAAAAGGAACACCAATTTCTAGACAGGATCAGTTGGGAGCAAAGAGTGTGTTGTGGGGTTACGTGTTTATTTGTGTGTCCAAACTTCCCTCTTTATCTGGATATTTTTTCTTTACATTAATGAACATCATAAAACCCACTGATTTCAAAGGCCCAGACGCTTATTTTTACACCAATTCAGTTGTTGAGGTGAGAGAAAATAAGAAGGACATTGCTGTACCACTAAATCTATGGCTGGGCAGTGCTGAAACCAAAGAAAAAGAATTCACGGTGGCTTGATAGGGCTATTTTCTACTGACTATCTCTGGAGACACAAACAGAATCCATTCGTTTGATTGTTTGTTTTTCAGTTTCACTTGTGTTGGGTACCTGTTCCCACCACTTCGACTTGTAGTTTGTCTCTGTTCTTGCATCTCAAGTGAGTCTCCTGTGAGGGATCACGTAGGTGCTTTTGAATATTCATCCCTACTTTTAAACCTGTGTCTTTTGTTTGGAGCACTCAAAGCCTCTTTCTTTTTATTCTGATGATTCAGAGCTGTGCCCTTATTGAACTTAAAATTTTTTTTTATTATCATTAATATACAATCACGTGAAGAACATTATGTTTACGTGGCTCCCCCCTTCACCAAGGCACCCTTAGAAACCTCTTACAGATGCTGTCAATCAGCGGAGTTGGATGCTGTAGACCCCTTCACCATGAACCACCCCCCACACACCATTACAGTCGCAGTCCATCTGCGTGTAATAAGATGCTGTAGAATCTTTACTTGTCTTCTCTGTGTTGTACAGCCCTATCCAAAGTCTCCTGACCCCACGCATTATACATGCTAATCCTAATCTCCCATTTCTTTCTCCACACCCTCATCCCTCCCTTCCCAACACCCCTGCACAGTCCCTTTCCCTTTGGTAACTGTTAGTCCGCTTTTGGGTTCTGTGAGTCTGCTGCTGTTTTCTTCCTTCAGAGTTTCTTTGTTGTTATACTCCACACATAAGTGAAATCATTTGGTACTTGTCTTTCTCCACCTCGCCTATTTCACTGAGCATACTACCGTCTTGCTCCATCCACGTCATTGCAAATGGTAGGATTTGTTTTCCTCTTATGTCTGCTTACGGCACTTTTTAAACTGGACTTAATTCTAACTGTCTGTTTGTTGTTTCGCTATGTGCTTTCACCATTGATCTCCTGTTTATGAGCAATAGCTTTATGTTAATCGATATGTATCTGAATCTATCTATCTGTCTGTCTATCTATCAATCTTTCTATCTGTCCTTCTATCTTTCTTTCTTTCTATCTATCTATCTATCTATCTATCTATCTATCTATCTATCTATCTATCTATCTATCTATCTATCTATCTATCTATCTATTTGTCTGTCTATCTATCTATCTATCTGTCTATCTACCTATCTTTCCTAATATCTTTCTATCTACCTACATACTTACCTATCTATCTATCTATCTATCTATCTATCTATCTATCTAACTATCTATCTATCTGCTTATCTACCTATCTATCTTTCATGACTATCATCTATCTATCTATCATCTGTCATCTATGTATCTGTGAATCTATCATCTTTTTGTGTGCCCATCTATTCTTATGTACAGAACAGTTAACAACATCGCGTATGTCACTTTCCTACATTATGCTTCCAAAAACAGTGCAAGATGAGTAGGCTCTATTGAGAGCACTGGGTTCACTGAGACAATTGCAGGTCGAGTCAGCATCGTTTTCTTACAAAACCAGTAAATGGTGGTGCAGGGACTTGAACCCATCTCTCTGTCATCTGTCCTCTTTTCCCTCCTTCTCGATTGCTGACTGTATTTAGCCACATTCATTGACTAAGTGCTACCTTAAGACCACAAGTTTCATTCCTCTGGGTCTCTTGTAGACAGTAAAGTATACTTGGTGCTTTGCTTACCACCATGTTTGAGGGACATTGGCGTGATCACCGCTGATAGGAGGAGGGTCAAATAAAAAGGAACACCTATGTCTAGACAGGAGCATTTGGGAGCAAAGAGAGTGTTGTGGAGTTACGTGTTTGTTTGAGTGTCCAAACTTCCTACTTTAGGGAGTTATTACTACTTTACCTTTGTGAACATCATAAAACCCACTGATTTCCAAAGCCCAGACTCATATTATTACAGCAATTCTGTGGTTGAGGTGAGAAAAAATGAGAAGGACGTTGCTAAACCACTAAATCAATGGCGGGGCACTGCTGAAACCAAACAAAAAGAATTCACGGTGGCTAGATAGGGCTATATTCTACTGGCTGTCTCTGGGGACTCAAACAGAATCCATTTGTTTGTTTGTTTGTTTCTCAGTTTCACTTGTGTAGGGTACCCGAACCCGCCCCTTCAGCTTGTAGTTTGTGTCCTTGGATCTCAATTGAGTCTCCAGTAAGGGAGCACGTAGGTGGTCTTGTGTTTTCATCCCTTATTCTAACCCTGTGTGTTTTGATTGGAGCACTCAAAGAATGTCCGTTTATTCTCATGATTCCGAGCTGTTCCGTTATTGCACTTAAAGTTTTTCTTTGTTATCATTAATCTACAATCACGTAGAATACGAAGTACCAAATAAGAAGAACGAGATAAACATTAACAGGTCTTACTAGCTTCCCATTCAACATTCCGCATCTATAACCAATTATAGTCGCTGCCCATCAGCGTGTAGTAAGATGGTGTAGAATCCCTACTGTCCTGTCTGTGTTGTACAGTCCTCCCCATGCTACTCCCACCACACACATTATACACACTAATACTAATGCCCCCTTTCTTTCTCCCCACCCTTATCCCTCCCTTCCCACCCAACCTGCCCAGTCCCTTTCCCTTTGGTAACTGTTAGCAAACTCGCGGGTTCTTTGAGTCTGCTGCTATATTTTTCTTCAGATTTTCTTGGTTGTTATACTCCACACATGAGTGAAATCATTTGGTTCTTTTCTTTCTCCACCTGGCCTATTTCACTGAGCATAATACCCTCTAGCTCCATCCACGTTGTTGCAAATGGTAGGATTTGTTTTCTTCTTATGGCTGCTTACTGCACTTTTTAAACTGGATTTCTGTCTTCTCTTTTGTCTGTAGTTTCACTATGTGATTTCACCATTGTTCTCCTTGTAATGAGCAATAGCTTTGTTTTAATCAATATGTACCTATATCTATCTATCTGTTTGTCTATCCATCTATCTATCTGTCTATCAATCAGTCAATCATCTTTTTGTTTGCCCATCTGTCCTTTTGTACAGAACAGTTAACAAGATAGCCTGTGTCACTTCCTTACATTGTGCTTCCAAAAATCTTTCAAGCTAACTAGGCTGCAGGGAAAGCACTGGGTTCACCGAGACACTTGCAGGTAGAGTCAGCCGCATATTCCTACAAAACCAGGAAATTTTGCTGCAGGGTCTTGAACCCGTGTCTCTCTCCTCTCTCCTCTTTTATCTACTTCTCACTTGCTGACTGTATTTAGTCACATTCATTGACTAAGGGCTCCCTGAAGACCACAAGTATCCTTCCTCTGGGCCTGTTTTCGACAGAAAAGTAAACTTGGTGCTTTGCTCATAACCATGTTTGAGGGACATCGGCGTGATCACCACTCATAGGATGGAACAACAAATGAAAAGGAACACCAATTTCTAGACAGGATCAGTTGGGAGCAAAGAGTGTGTTGTGGGGTTACGTGTTTATTTGTGTGTCCAAACTTCCCTCTTTATCTGGATATTTTTTCTTTACATTAATGAACATCATAAAACCCACTGATTTCAAAGGCCCAGACGCTTATTTTTACACCAATTCAGTTGTTGAGGTGAGAGAAAATAAGAAGGACATTGCTGTACCACTAAATCTATGGCTGGGCAGTGCTGAAACCAAAGAAAAAGAATTCACGGTGGCTTGATAGGGCTATTTTCTACTGACTATCTCTGGAGACACAAACAGAATCCATTCGTTTGATTGTTTGTTTTTCAGTTTCACTTGTGTTGGGTACCTGTTCCCACCACTTCGACTTGTAGTTTGTCTCTGTTCTTGCATCTCAAGTGAGTCTCCTGTGAGGGATCACGTAGGTGCTTTTGAATATTCATCCCTACTTTTAAACCTGTGTCTTTTGTTTGGAGCACTCAAAGCCTCTTTCTTTTTATTCTGATGATTCAGAGCTGTGCCCTTATTGAACTTAAAATTTTTTTTTATTATCATTAATATACAATCACGTGAAGAACATTATGTTTACTTGGCTCCCCCCTTCACCAAGGCACCCTTAGAAACCTCTTACAGATGCTGTCAATCAGCGGAGTTGGATGCTGTAGACCCCTTCACCATGAACCACCCCCCACACACCATTACAGTCGCAGTCCATCTGCGTGTAATAAGATGCTGTAGAATCTTTACTTGTCTTCTCTGTGTTGTACAGCCCTATCCAAAGTCTCCTGACCCCACGCATTATACATGCTAATCCTAATCTCCCATTTCTTTCTCCACACCCTCATCCCTCCCTTCCCAACACCCCTGCACAGTCCCTTTCCCTTTGGTAACTGTTAGTCCGCTTTTGGGTTCTGTGAGTCTGCTGCTGTTTTCTTCCTTCAGAGTTTCTTTGTTGTTATACTCCACACATAAGTGAAATCATTTGGTACTTGTCTTTCTCCACCTCGCCTATTTCACTGAGCATACTACCGTCTTGCTCCATCCACGTCATTGCAAATGGTAGGATTTGTTTTCCTCTTATGTCTGCTTACGGCACTTTTTAAACTGGACTTAATTCTAACTGTCTGTTTGTTGTTTCGCTATGTGCTTTCACCATTGATCTCCTGTTTATGAGCAATAGCTTTATGTTAATCGATATGTATCTGAATCTATCTATCTGTCTGTCTGTCTATCTATCAATCTCTCTATCTGTCCTTCTATCTTTCTTTCTATCTATCTATCTATCTATCTATCTATCTATCTATCTATCTATCTATCTATCTATCTATCTATCTATCTATCTATCTATCTATCTGTCTGTCTATCTATCTATCTATCTATTTATCTGTCTATCTACCTATCTTTCCTAATATCTTTCTATCTACCTACATACTTACCTATCTATCTATCTATCTATCTATCTAACTATCTATCTATCTGCTTATCTACCTATCTATCTTTCATGACTATCATCTATCTATCTATCATCTGTCATCTATGTATCTGTGAATCTATCATCTTTTTGTGTGCCCATCTATTCTTATGTACAGAACAGTTAACAACATCGCGTATGTCACTTTCCTACATTATGCTTCCAAAAACAGTGCAAGATGAGTAGGCTCTATTGAGAGCACTGGGTTCACTGAGACAATTGCAGGTCGAGTCAGCATCGTTTTCTTACAAAACCAGTAAATGGTGGTGCAGGGACTTGAACCCATCTCTCTGTCATCTGTCCTCTTTTCCCTCCTTCTCGATTGCTGACTGTATTTAGCCACATTCATTGACTAAGTGCTACCTTAAGACCACAAGTTTCATTCCTCTGGGTCTCTTGTAGACAGTAAAGTATACTTGGTGCTTTGCTTACCACCATGTTTGAGGGACATTGGCGTGATCACCACTGATAGGAGGAGGGTCAAATAAAAAGGAACACCTATGTCTAGACAGGAGCATTTGGGAGCAAAGAGAGTGTTGTGGAGTTACGTGTTTGTTTGAGTGTCCAAACTTCCTACTTTAGGGAGTTATTACTACTTTACCTTTGTGAACATCATAAAACCCACTGATTTCCAAAGCCCAGACTCATATTATTACAGCAATTCTGTGGTTGAGGTGAGAAAAAATGAGAAGGACGTTGCTAAACCACTAAATCAATGGCGGGGCACTGCTGAAACCAAACAAAAAGAATTCACGGTGGCTAGATAGGGCTATATTCTACTGGCTGTCTCTGGGGACTCAAACAGAATCCATTTGTTTGTTTGTTTGTTTCTCAGTTTCACTTGTGTAGGGTACCCGAACCCGCCCCTTCAGCTTGTAGTTTGTGTCCTTGGATCTCAAGTGAGTCTCCAGTAAGGGAGCACGTAGGTGGTCTTGTGTTTTCATCCCTTATTCTAACCCTGTGTGTTTTGATTGGAGCACTCAAAGAATGTCCGTTTATTCTCATGATTCCGAGCTGTTCCGTTATTGCACTTAAAGTTGTTCTTCGTTATCATTAATCTACAATCACGTGAAGAACTTTACGTTTACTAGGCTTCCCATTCAACATTCCGCATCTATAACCAATTATAGTCGCTGCCCATCAGCGTGTAGTAAGATGGTGTAGAATCCCTACTGTCCTGTCTGTGTTGTACAGTCCTCCCCATGCTACTCCCACCACACACATTATACACACTAATACTAATGCCCCCTTTCTTTCTCCCCACCCTTATCCCTCCCTTCCCACCCAACCTGCCCAGTCCCTTTCCCTTTGGTAACTGTTAGCAAACTCGCGGGTTCTTTGAGTCTGCTGCTATATTTTTCTTCAGATTTTCTTGGTTGTTATACTCCACACATGAGTGAAATCATTTGGTTCTTTTCTTTCTCCACCTGGCCTATTTCACTGAGCATAATACCCTCTAGCTCCATCCACGTTGTTGCAAATGGTAGGATTTGTTTTCTTCTTATGGCTGCTTACTGCACTTTTTAAACTGGATTTCTGTCTTCTCTTTTGTCTGTAGTTTCACTATGTGATTTCACCATTGTTCTCCTTGTAATGAGCAATAGCTTTGTTTTAATCAATATGTACCTATATCTATCTATCTGTTTGTCTATCCATCTATCTATCTGTCTATCAATCAGTCAATCATCTTTTTGTTTGCCCATCTGTCCTTTTGTACAGAACAGTTAACAAGATAGCCTGTGTCACTTCCTTACATTGTGCTTCCAAAAATCTTTCAAGCTAACTAGGCTGCAGGGAAAGCACTGGGTTCACCGAGACACTTGCAGGTAGAGTCAGCCGCATATTCCTACAAAACCAGGAAATTTTGCTGCAGGGTCTTGAACCCGTGTCTCTCTCCTCTCTCCTCTTTTATCTACTTCTCACTTGCTGACTGTATTTAGTCACATTCATTGACTAAGGGCTCCCTGAAGACCACAAGTATCCTTCCTCTGGGCCTGTTTTCGACAGAAAAGTAAACTTGGTGCTTTGCTCATAACCATGTTTGAGGGACATCGGCGTGATCACCACACATAGGATGGAACAACAAATGAAAAGGAACACCAATTTCTAGACAGGATCAGTTGGGAGCAAAGAGTGTGTTGTGGGGTTACGTGTTTATTTGTGTGTCCAAACTTCCCTCTTTATCTGGATATTTTTTCTTTACATTAATGAACATCATAAAACCCACTGATTTCAAAGGCCCAGACGCTTATTTTTACACCAATTCAGTTGTTGAGGTGAGAGAAAATAAGAAGGACATTGCTGTACCACTAAATCTATGGCTGGGCAGTGCTGAAACCAAAGAAAAAGAATTCACGGTGGCTTGATAGGGCTATTTTCTACTGACTATCTCTGGAGACACAAACAGAATCCATTCGTTTGATTGTTTGTTTTTCAGTTTCACTTGTGTTGGGTACCTGTTCCCACCACTTCGACTTGTAGTTTGTCTCTGTTCTTGCATCTCAAGTGAGTCTCCTGTGAGGGATCACGTAGGTGCTTTTGAATATTCATCCCTACTTTTAAACCTGTGTCTTTTGTTTGGAGCACTCAAAGCCTCTTTCTTTTTATTCTGATGATTCAGAGCTGTGCCCTTATTGAACTTAAAATTTTTTTTTATTATCATTAATATACAATCACGTGAAGAACATTATGTTTACTTGGCTCCCCCCTTCACCAAGGCACCCTTAGAAACCTCTTACAGATGCTGTCAATCAGCGGAGTTGGATGCTGTAGACCCCTTCACCATGAACCACCCCCCACACACCATTACAGTCGCAGTCCATCTGCGTGTAATAAGATGCTGTAGAATCTTTACTTGTCTTCTCTGTGTTGTACAGCCCTATCCAAAGTCTCCTGACCCCACGCATTATACATGCTAATCCTAATCTCCCATTTCTTTCTCCACACCCTCATCCCTCCCTTCCCAACACCCCTGCACAGTCCCTTTCCCTTTGGTAACTGTTAGTCCGCTTTTGGGTTCTGTGAGTCTGCTGCTGTTTTCTTCCTTCAGAGTTTCTTTGTTGTTATACTCCACACATAAGTGAAATCATTTGGTACTTGTCTTTCTCCACCTCGCCTATTTCACTGAGCATACTACCGTCTTGCTCCATCCACGTCATTGCAAATGGTAGGATTTGTTTTCCTCTTATGTCTGCTTACGGCACTTTTTAAACTGGACTTAATTCTAACTGTCTGTTTGTTGTTTCGCTATGTGCTTTCACCATTGATCTCCTGTTTATGAGCAATAGCTTTATGTTAATCGATATGTATCTGAATCTATCTATCTGTCTGTCTATCTATCAATCTCTCTATCTGTCCTTCTATCTTTCTTTCTATCTATCTATCTATCTATCTATCTATCTATCTATCTATCTATCTATCTATCTATCTATCTATCTATCTATCTATCTGTCTGTCTGTCTATCTATCTATCTATTTATCTGTCTATCTACCTATCTTTCCTAATATCTTTCTATCTACCTACATACTTACCTATCTATCTATCTATCTATCTATCTAACTATCTATCTATCTGCTTATCTACCTATCTATCTTTCATGACTATCATCTATCTATCTATCATCTGTCATCTATGTATCTGTGAATCTATCATCTTTTTGTGTGCCCATCTATTCTTATGTACAGAACAGTTAACAACATCGCGTATGTCACTTTCCTACATTATGCTTCCAAAAACAGTGCAAGATGAGTAGGCTCTATTGAGAGCACTGGGTTCACTGAGACAATTGCAGGTCGAGTCAGCATCGTTTTCTTACAAAACCAGTAAATGGTGGTGCAGGGACTTGAACCCATCTCTCTGTCATCTGTCCTCTTTTCCCTCCTTCTCGATTGCTGACTGTATTTAGCCACATTCATTGACTAAGTGCTACCTTAAGACCACAAGTTTCATTCCTCTGGGTCTCTTGTAGACAGTAAAGTATACTTGGTGCTTTGCTTACCACCATGTTTGAGGGACATTGGCGTGATCACCACTGATAGGAGGAGGGTCAAATAAAAAGGAACACCTATGTCTAGACAGGAGCATTTGGGAGCAAAGAGAGTGTTGTGGAGTTACGTGTTTGTTTGAGTGTCCAAACTTCCTACTTTAGGGAGTTATTACTACTTTACCTTTGTGAACATCATAAAACCCACTGATTTCCAAAGCCCAGACTCATATTATTACAGCAATTCTGTGGTTGAGGTGAGAAAAAATGAGAAGGACGTTGCTAAACCACTAAATCAATGGCGGGGCACTGCTGAAACCAAACAAAAAGAATTCACGGTGGCTAGATAGGGCTATATTCTACTGGCTGTCTCTGGGGACTCAAACAGAATCCATTTGTTTGTTTGTTTGTTTCTCAGTTTCACTTGTGTAGGGTACCCGAACCCGCCCCTTCAGCTTGTAGTTTGTGTCCTTGGATCTCAAGTGAGTCTCCAGTAAGGGAGCACGTAGGTGGTCTTGTGTTTTCATCCCTTATTCTAACCCTGTGTGTTTTGATTGGAGCACTCAAAGAATGTCCGTTTATTCTCATGATTCCGAGCTGTTCCGTTATTGCACTTAAAGTTGTTCTTCGTTATCATTAATCTACAATCACGTGAAGAACTTTACGTTTACTAGGCTTCCCATTCAACATTCCGCATCTATAACCAATTATAGTCGCTGCCCATCAGCGTGTAGTAAGATGGTGTAGAATCCCTACTGTCCTGTCTGTGTTGTACAGTCCTCCCCATGCTACTCCCACCACACACATTATACACACTAATACTAATGCCCCCTTTCTTTCTCCCCACCCTTATCCCTCCCTTCCCACCCAACCTGCCCAGTCCCTTTCCCTTTGGTAACTGTTAGCAAACTCGCGGGTTCTTTGAGTCTGCTGCTATATTTTTCTTCAGATTTTCTTGGTTGTTATACTCCACACATGAGTGAAATCATTTGGTTCTTTTCTTTCTCCACCTGGCCTATTTCACTGAGCATAATACCCTCTAGCTCCATCCACGTTGTTGCAAATGGTAGGATTTGTTTTCTTCTTATGGCTGCTTACTGCACTTTTTAAACTGGATTTCTGTCTTCTCTTTTGTCTGTAGTTTCACTATGTGATTTCACCATTGTTCTCCTTGTAATGAGCAATAGCTTTGTTTTAATCAATATGTACCTATATCTATCTATCTGTTTGTCTATCCATCTATCTATCTGTCTATCAATCAGTCAATCATCTTTTTGTTTGCCCATCTGTCCTTTTGTACAGAACAGTTAACAAGATAGCCTGTGTCACTTCCTTACATTGTGCTTCCAAAAATCTTTCAAGCTAACTAGGCTGCAGGGAAAGCACTGGGTTCACCGAGACACTTGCAGGTAGAGTCAGCCGCATATTCCTACAAAACCAGGAAATTTTGCTGCAGGGTCTTGAACCCGTGTCTCTCTCCTCTCTCCTCTTTTATCTACTTCTCACTTGCTGACTGTATTTAGTCACATTCATTGACTAAGGGCTCCCTGAAGACCACAAGTATCCTTCCTCTGGGCCTGTTTTCGACAGAAAAGTAAACTTGGTGCTTTGCTCATAACCATGTTTGAGGGACATCGGCGTGATCACCACTCATAGGATGGAACAACAAATGAAAAGGAACACCAATTTCTAGACAGGATCAGTTGGGAGCAAAGAGTGTGTTGTGGGGTTACGTGTTTATTTGTGTGTCCAAACTTCCCTCTTTATCTGGATATTTTTTCTTTACATTAATGAACATCATAAAACCCACTGATTTCAAAGGCCCAGACGCTTATTTTTACACCAATTCAGTTGTTGAGGTGAGAGAAAATAAGAAGGACATTGCTGTACCACTAAATCTATGGCTGGGCAGTGCTGAAACCAAAGAAAAAGAATTCACGGTGGCTTGATAGGGCTATTTTCTACTGACTATCTCTGGAGACACAAACAGAATCCATTCGTTTGATTGTTTGTTTTTCAGTTTCACTTGTGTTGGGTACCTGTTCCCACCACTTCGACTTGTAGTTTGTCTCTGTTCTTGCATCTCAAGTGAGTCTCCTGTGAGGGATCACGTAGGTGCTTTTGAATATTCATCCCTACTTTTAAACCTGTGTCTTTTGTTTGGAGCACTCAAAGCCTCTTTCTTTTTATTCTGATGATTCAGAGCTGTGCCCTTATTGAACTTAAAATTTTTTTTTATTATCATTAATATACAATCACGTGAAGAACATTATGTTTACGTGGCTCCCCCCTTCACCAAGGCACCCTTAGAAACCTCTTACAGATGCTGTCAATCAGCGGAGTTGGATGCTGTAGACCCCTTCACCATGAACCACCCCCCACACACCATTACAGTCGCAGTCCATCTGCGTGTAATAAGATGCTGTAGAATCTTTACTTGTCTTCTCTGTGTTGTACAGCCCTATCCAAAGTCTCCTGACCCCACGCATTATACATGCTAATCCTAATCTCCCATTTCTTTCTCCACACCCTCATCCCTCCCTTCCCAACACCCCTGCACAGTCCCTTTCCCTTTGGTAACTGTTAGTCCGCTTTTGGGTTCTGTGAGTCTGCTGCTGTTTTCTTCCTTCAGAGTTTCTTTGTTGTTATACTCCACACATAAGTGAAATCATTTGGTACTTGTCTTTCTCCACCTCGCCTATTTCACTGAGCATACTACTGTCTTGCTCCATCCACGTCATTGCAAATGGTAGGATTTGTTTTCCTCTTATGTCTGCTTACGGCACTTTTTAAACTGGACTTAATTCTAACTGTCTGTTTGTTGTTTCGCTATGTGCTTTCACCATTGATCTCCTGTTTATGAGCAATAGCTTTATGTTAATCGATATGTATCTGAATCTATCTATCTGTCTGTCTGTCTATCTATCAATCTATCTGTCCTTCTATCTTTCTTTCTATCTATCTATCTATCTATCTATCTATCTATCTATCTATCTATCTATCTATCTATCTATCTATCTATCTATCTATCTATCTGTCTGTCTGTCTATCTATCTATCTATTTATCTGTCTATCTACCTATCTTTCCTAATATCTTTCTATCTACCTACATACTTACCTATCTATCTATCTATCTATCTATCTAACTATCTATCTATCTGCTTATCTACCTATCTATCTTTCATGACTATCATCTATCTATCTATCATCTGTCATCTATGTATCTGTGAATCTATCATCTTTTTGTGTGCCCATCTATTCTTATGTACAGAACAGTTAACAACATCGCGTATGTCACTTTCCTACATTATGCTTCCAAAAACAGTGCAAGATGAGTAGGCTCTATTGAGAGCACTGGGTTCACTGAGACAATTGCAGGTCGAGTCAGCATCGTTTTCTTACAAAACCAGTAAATGGTGGTGCAGGGACTTGAACCCATCTCTCTGTCATCTGTCCTCTTTTCCCTCCTTCTCGATTGCTGACTGTATTTAGCCACATTCATTGACTAAGTGCTACCTTAAGACCACAAGTTTCATTCCTCTGGGTCTCTTGTAGACAGTAAAGTATACTTGGTGCTTTGCTTACCACCATGTTTGAGGGACATTGGCGTGATCACCACTGATAGGAGGAGGGTCAAATAAAAAGGAACACCTATGTCTAGACAGGAGCATTTGGGAGCAAAGAGAGTGTTGTGGAGTTACGTGTTTGTTTGAGTGTCCAAACTTCCTACTTTAGGGAGTTATTACTACTTTACCTTTGTGAACATCATAAAACCCACTGATTTCCAAAGCCCAGACTCATATTATTACAGCAATTCTGTGGTTGAGGTGAGAAAAAATGAGAAGGACGTTGCTAAACCACTAAATCAATGGCGGGGCACTGCTGAAACCAAACAAAAAGAATTCACGGTGGCTAGATAGGGCTATATTCTACTGGCTGTCTCTGGGGACTCAAACAGAATCCATTTGTTTGTTTGTTTGTTTCTCAGTTTCACTTGTGTAGGGTACCCGAACCCGCCCCTTCAGCTTGTAGTTTGTGTCCTTGGATCTCAAGTGAGTCTCCAGTAAGGGAGCACGTAGGTGGTCTTGTGTTTTCATCCCTTATTCTAACCCTGTGTGTTTTGATTGGAGCACTCAAAGAATGTCCGTTTATTCTCATGATTCCGAGCTGTTCCGTTATTGCACTTAAAGTTTTTCTTTGTTATCATTAATCTACAATCACGTGAAGAACATTACGTTTACTAGGCTTCCCATTCAACATTCCGCATCTATAACCAATTATAGTCGCTGCCCATCAGCGTGTAGTAAGATGGTGTAGAATCCCTACTGTCCTGTCTGTGTTGTACAGTCCTCCCCATGCTACTCCCACCACACACATTATACACACTAATACTAATGCCCCCTTTCTTTCTCCCCACCCTTATCCCTCCCTTCCCACCCAACCTGCCCAGTCCCTTTCCCTTTGGTAACTGTTAGCAAACTCGCGGGTTCTTTGAGTCTGCTGCTATATTTTTCTTCAGATTTTCTTGGTTGTTATACTCCACACATGAGTGAAATCATTTGGTTCTTTTCTTTCTCCACCTGGCCTATTTCACTGAGCATAATACCCTCTAGCTCCATCCACGTTGTTGCAAATGGTAGGATTTGTTTTCTTCTTATGGCTGCTTACTGCACTTTTTAAACTGGATTTCTGTCTTCTCTTTTGTCTGTAGTTTCACTATGTGATTTCACCATTGTTCTCCTTGTAATGAGCAATAGCTTTGTTTTAATCAATATGTACCTATATCTATCTATCTGTTTGTCTATCCATCTATCTATCTGTCTATCAATCAGTCAATCATCTTTTTGTTTGCCCATCTGTCCTTTTGTACAGAACAGTTAACAAGATAGCCTGTGTCACTTCCTTACATTGTGCTTCCAAAAATCTTTCAAGCTAACTAGGCTGCAGGGAAAGCACTGGGTTCACCGAGACACTTGCAGGTAGAGTCAGCCGCATATTCCTACAAAACCAGGAAATTTTGCTGCAGGGTCTTGAACCCGTGTCTCTCTCCTCTCTCCTCTTTTATCTACTTCTCACTTGCTGACTGTATTTAGTCACATTCATTGACTAAGGGCTCCCTGAAGACCACAAGTATCCTTCCTCTGGGCCTGTTTTCGACAGAAAAGTAAACTTGGTGCTTTGCTCATAACCATGTTTGAGGGACATCGGCGTGATCACCACTCATAGGATGGAACAACAAATGAAAAGGAACACCAATTTCTAGACAGGATCAGTTGGGAGCAAAGAGTGTGTTGTGGGGTTACGTGTTTATTTGTGTGTCCAAACTTCCCTCTTTATCTGGATATTTTTTCTTTACATTAATGAACATCATAAAACCCACTGATTTCAAAGGCCCAGACGCTTATTTTTACACCAATTCAGTTGTTGAGGTGAGAGAAAATAAGAAGGACATTGCTGTACCACTAAATCTATGGCTGGGCAGTGCTGAAACCAAAGAAAAAGAATTCACGGTGGCTTGATAGGGCTATTTTCTACTGACTATCTCTGGAGACACAAACAGAATCCATTCGTTTGATTGTTTGTTTTTCAGTTTCACTTGTGTTGGGTACCTGTTCCCACCACTTCGACTTGTAGTTTGTCTCTGTTCTTGCATCTCAAGTGAGTCTCCTGTGAGGGATCACGTAGGTGCTTTTGAATATTCATCCCTACTTTTAAACCTGTGTCTTTTGTTTGGAGCACTCAAAGCCTCTTTCTTTTTATTCTGATGATTCAGAGCTGTGCCCTTATTGAACTTAAAATTTTTTTTTATTATCATTAATATACAATCACGTGAAGAACATTATGTTTACTTGGCTCCCCCCTTCACCAAGGCACCCTTAGAAACCTCTTACAGATGCTGTCAATCAGCGGAGTTGGATGCTGTAGACCCCTTCACCATGAACCACCCCCCACACACCATTACAGTCGCAGTCCATCTGCGTGTAATAAGATGCTGTAGAATCTTTACTTGTCTTCTCTGTGTTGTACAGCCCTATCCAAAGTCTCCTGACCCCACGCATTATACATGCTAATCCTAATCTCCCATTTCTTTCTCCACACCCTCATCCCTCCCTTCCCAACACCCCTGCACAGTCCCTTTCCCTTTGGTAACTGTTAGTCCGCTTTTGGGTTCTGTGAGTCTGCTGCTGTTTTCTTCCTTCAGAGTTTCTTTGTTGTTATACTCCACACATAAGTGAAATCATTTGGTACTTGTCTTTCTCCACCTCGCCTATTTCACTGAGCATACTACCGTCTTGCTCCATCCACGTCATTGCAAATGGTAGGATTTGTTTTCCTCTTATGTCTGCTTACGGCACTTTTTAAACTGGACTTAATTCTAACTGTCTGTTTGTTGTTTCGCTATGTGCTTTCACCATTGATCTCCTGTTTATGAGCAATAGCTTTATGTTAATCGATATGTATCTGAATCTATCTATCTGTCTGTCTGTCTATCTATCAATCTCTCTATCTGTCCTTCTATCTTTCTTTCTTTCTATCTATCTATCTATCTATCTATCTATCTATCTATCTATCTATCTATCTATCTATCTATCTATCTATCTATCTATCTGTCTGTCTGTCTATCTATCTATCTATTTATCTGTCTATCTACCTATCTTTCCTAATATCTTTCTATCTACCTACATACTTACCTATCTATCTATCTATCTATCTATCTAACTATCTATCTATCTGCTTATCTACCTATCTATCTTTCATGACTATCATCTATCTATCTATCATCTGTCATCTATGTATCTGTGAATCTATCATCTTTTTGTGTGCCCATCTATTCTTATGTACAGAACAGTTAACAACATCGCGTATGTCACTTTCCTACATTATGCTTCCAAAAACAGTGCAAGATGAGTAGGCTCTATTGAGAGCACTGGGTTCACTGAGACAATTGCAGGTCGAGTCAGCATCGTTTTCTTACAAAACCAGTAAATGGTGGTGCAGGGACTTGAACCCATCTCTCTGTCATCTGTCCTCTTTTCCCTCCTTCTCGATTGCTGACTGTATTTAGCCACATTCATTGACTAAGTGCTACCTTAAGACCACAAGTTTCATTCCTCTGGGTCTCTTGTAGACAGTAAAGTATACTTGGTGCTTTGCTTACCACCATGTTTGAGGGACATTGGCGTGATCACCACTGATAGGAGGAGGGTCAAATAAAAAGGAACACCTATGTCTAGACAGGAGCATTTGGGAGCAAAGAGAGTGTTGTGGAGTTACGTGTTTGTTTGAGTGTCCAAACTTCCTACTTTAGGGAGTTATTACTACTTTACCTTTGTGAACATCATAAAACCCACTGATTTCCAAAGCCCAGACTCATATTATTACAGCAATTCTGTGGTTGAGGTGAGAAAAAATGAGAAGGACGTTGCTAAACCACTAAATCAATGGCGGGGCACTGCTGAAACCAAACAAAAAGAATTCACGGTGGCTAGATAGGGCTATATTCTACTGGCTGTCTCTGGGGACTCAAACAGAATCCATTTGTTTGTTTGTTTGTTTCTCAGTTTCACTTGTGTAGGGTACCCGAACCCGCCCCTTCAGCTTGTAGTTTGTGTCCTTGGATCTCAAGTGAGTCTCCAGTAAGGGAGCACGTAGGTGGTCTTGTGTTTTCATCCCTTATTCTAACCCTGTGTGTTTTGATTGGAGCACTCAAAGAATGTCCGTTTATTCTCATGATTCCGAGCTGTTCCGTTATTGCACTTAAAGTTGTTCTTCGTTATCATTAATCTACAATCACGTGAAGAACTTTACGTTTACTAGGCTTCCCATTCAACATTCCGCATCTATAACCAATTATAGTCGCTGCCCATCAGCGTGTAGTAAGATGGTGTAGAATCCCTACTGTCCTGTCTGTGTTGTACAGTCCTCCCCATGCTACTCCCACCACACACATTATACACACTAATACTAATGCCCCCTTTCTTTCTCCCCACCCTTATCCCTCCCTTCCCACCCAACCTGCCCAGTCCCTTTCCCTTTGGTAACTGTTAGCAAACTCGCGGGTTCTTTGAGTCTGCTGCTATATTTTTCTTCAGATTTTCTTGGTTGTTATACTCCACACATGAGTGAAATCATTTGGTTCTTTTCTTTCTCCACCTGGCCTATTTCACTGAGCATAATACCCTCTAGCTCCATCCACGTTGTTGCAAATGGTAGGATTTGTTTTCTTCTTATGGCTGCTTACTGCACTTTTTAAACTGGATTTCTGTCTTCTCTTTTGTCTGTAGTTTCACTATGTGATTTCACCATTGTTCTCCTTGTAATGAGCAATAGCTTTGTTTTAATCAATATGTACCTATATCTATCTATCTGTTTGTCTATCCATCTATCTATCTGTCTATCAATCAGTCAATCATCTTTTTGTTTGCCCATCTGTCCTTTTGTACAGAACAGTTAACAAGATAGCCTGTGTCACTTCCTTACATTGTGCTTCCAAAAATCTTTCAAGCTAACTAGGCTTCAGGGAAAGCACTGGGTTCACCGAGACACTTGCAGGTAGAGTCAGCCGCATATTCCTACAAAACCAGGAAATTTTGCTGCAGGGTCTTGAACCCGTGTCTCTCTCCTCTCTCCTCTTTTATCTACTTCTCACTTGCTGACTGTATTTAGTCACATTCATTGACTAAGGGCTCCCTGAAGACCACAAGTATCCTTCCTCTGGGCCTGTTTTCGACAGAAAAGTAAACTTGGTGCTTTGCTCATAACCATGTTTGAGGGACATCGGCGTGATCACCACTCATAGGATGGAACAACAAATGAAAAGGAACACCAATTTCTAGACAGGATCAGTTGGGAGCAAAGAGTGTGTTGTGGGGTTACGTGTTTATTTGTGTGTCCAAACTTCCCTCTTTATCTGGATATTTTTTCTTTACATTAATGAACATCATAAAACCCACTGATTTCAAAGGCCCAGACGCTTATTTTTACACCAATTCAGTTGTTGAGGTGAGAGAAAATAAGAAGGACATTGCTGTACCACTAAATCTATGGCTGGGCAGTGCTGAAACCAAAGAAAAAGAATTCACGGTGGCTTGATAGGGCTATTTTCTACTGACTATCTCTGGAGACACAAACAGAATCCATTCGTTTGATTGTTTGTTTTTCAGTTTCACTTGTGTTGGGTACCTGTTCCCACCACTTCGACTTGTAGTTTGTCTCTGTTCTTGCATCTCAAGTGAGTCTCCTGTGAGGGATCACGTAGGTGCTTTTGAATATTCATCCCTACTTTTAAACCTGTGTCTTTTGTTTGGAGCACTCAAAGCCTCTTTCTTTTTATTCTGATGATTCAGAGCTGTGCCCTTATTGAACTTAAAATTTTTTTTATTATCATTAATATACAATCACGTGAAGAACATTATGTTTACTTGGCTCCCCCCTTCACCAAGGCACCCTTAGAAACCTCTTACAGATGCTGTCAATCAGCGGAGTTGGATGCTGTAGACCCCTTCACCATGAACCACCCCCCACACACCATTACAGTCGCAGTCCATCTGCGTGTAATAAGATGCTGTAGAATCTTTACTTGTCTTCTCTGTGTTGTACAGCCCTATCCAAAGTCTCCTGACCCCACGCATTATACATGCTAATCCTAATCTCCCATTTCTTTCTCCACACCCTCATCCCTCCCTTCCCAACACCCCTGCACAGTCCCTTTCCCTTTGGTAACTGTTAGTCCGCTTTTGGGTTCTGTGAATCTGCTGCTGTTTTCTTCCTTCAGAGTTTCTTTGTTGTTATACTCCACACATAAGTGAAATCATTTGGTACTTGTCTTTCTCCACCTCGCCTATTTCACTGAGCATACTACCGTCTTGCTCCATCCACGTCATTGCAAATGGTAGGATTTGTTTTCCTCTTATGTCTGCTTACGGCACTTTTTAAACTGGACTTAATTCTAACTGTCTGTTTGTTGTTTCGCTATGTGCTTTCACCATTGATCTCCTGTTTATGAGCAATAGCTTTATGTTAATCGATATGTATCTGAATCTATCTATCTGTCTGTCTGTCTATCTATCAATCTCTCTATCTGTCCTATCTTTCTTTCTATCTATCTACCAATCTATCTGTCTATGTATCTAACTATCTATCTATCTATCTATCTATCTATCTATCTATCTATCTATCTATCTATCTATCTATCTATCTATCTATCTATCTGTCTATCTATCTATCTATCTGTCTATCTACCTATCTTTCCTAATATCTTTCTATCTACCTACATACTTACCTATCTATCTATCTATCTATCTAACTATCTATCTGTCTGCTTATCTACCTATCTATCTTTCATGACTATCATCTATCTATCTATCATCTGTCATCTATGTATCTGTGAATCTATCATCTTTTTGTGTGCCCATCTATTCTTATGTACAGAACAGTTAACAACATCGCGTATGTCACTTTCCTACATTATGCTTCCAAAAACAGTGCAAGATGAGTAGGCTCTATTGAGAGCACTGGGTTCACTGAGACAATTGCAGGTCGAGTCAGCATCGTTTTCTTACAAAACCAGTAAATGGTGGTGCAGGGACTTGAACCCATCTCTCTGTCATCTGTCCTCTTTTCCCTCCTTCTCGATTGCTGACTGTATTTAGCCACATTCATTGACTAAGTGCTACCTTAAGACCACAAGTTTCATTCCTCTGGGTCTCTTGTAGACAGTAAAGTATACTTGGTGCTTTGCTTACCACCATGTTTGAGGGACATTGGCGTGATCACCGCTGATAGGAGGAGGGTCAAATAAAAAGGAACACCTATGTCTAGACAGGAGCATTTGGGAGCAAAGAGAGTGTTGTGGAGTTACGTGTTTGTTTGAGTGTCCAAACTTCCTACTTTAGGGAGTTATTACTACTTTACCTTTGTGAACATCATAAAACCCACTGATTTCCAAAGCCCAGACTCATATTATTACAGCAATTCTGTGGTTGAGGTGAGAAAAAATGAGAAGGACGTTGCTAAACCACTAAATCAATGGCGGGGCACTGCTGAAACCAAACAAAAAGAATTCACGGTGGCTAGATAGGGCTATATTCTACTGGCTGTCTCTGGGGACTCAAACAGAATCCATTTGTTTGTTTGTTTGTTTCTCAGTTTCACTTGTGTAGGGTACCCGAACCCGCCCCTTCAGCTTGTAGTTTGTGTCCTTGGATCTCAAGTGAGTCTCCAGTAAGGGAGCACGTAGGTGGTCTTGTGTTTTCATCCCTTATTCTAACCCTGTGTGTTTTGATTGGAGCACTCAAAGAATGTCCGTTTATTCTCATGATTCCGAGCTGTTCCGTTATTGCACTTAAAGTTGTTCTTCGTTATCATTAATCTACAATCACGTGAAGAACTTTACGTTTACTAGGCTTCCCATTCAACATTCCGCATCTATAACCAATTATAGTCGCTGCCCATCAGCGTGTAGTAAGATGGTGTAGAATCCCTACTGTCCTGTCTGTGTTGTACAGTCCTCCCCATGCTACTCCCACCACACACATTATACACACTAATACTAATGCCCCCTTTCTTTCTCCCCACCCTTATCCCTCCCTTCCCACCCAACCTGCCCAGTCCCTTTCCCTTTGGTAACTGTTAGCAAACTCGCGGGTTCTTTGAGTCTGCTGCTATATTTTTCTTCAGATTTTCTTGGTTGTTATACTCCACACATGAGTGAAATCATTTGGTTCTTTTCTTTCTCCACCTGGCCTATTTCACTGAGCATAATACCCTCTAGCTCCATCCACGTTGTTGCAAATGGTAGGATTTGTTTTCTTCTTATGGCTGCTTACTGCACTTTTTAAACTGGATTTCTGTCTTCTCTTTTGTCTGTAGTTTCACTATGTGATTTCACCATTGTTCTCCTTGTAATGAGCAATAGCTTTGTTTTAATCAATATGTACCTATATCTATCTATCTGTTTGTCTATCCATCTATCTATCTGTCTATCAATCAGTCAATCATCTTTTTGTTTGCCCATCTGTCCTTTTGTACAGAACAGTTAACAAGATAGCCTGTGTCACTTCCTTACATTGTGCTTCCAAAAATCTTTCAAGCTAACTAGGCTGCAGGGAAAGCACTGGGTTCACCGAGACACTTGCAGGTAGAGTCAGCCGCATATTCCTACAAAACCAGGAAATTTTGCTGCAGGGTCTTGAACCCGTGTCTCTCTCCTCTCTCCTCTTTTATCTACTTCTCACTTGCTGACTGTATTTAGTCACATTCATTGACTAAGGGCTCCCTGAAGACCACAAGTATCCTTCCTCTGGGCCTGTTTTCGACAGAAAAGTAAACTTGGTGCTTTGCTCATAACCATGTTTGAGGGACATCGGCGTGATCACCACTCATAGGATGGAACAACAAATGAAAAGGAACACCAATTTCTAGACAGGATCAGTTGGGAGCAAAGAGTGTGTTGTGGGGTTACGTGTTTATTTGTGTGTCCAAACTTCCCTCTTTATCTGGATATTTTTTCTTTACATTAATGAACATCATAAAACCCACTGATTTCAAAGGCCCAGACGCTTATTTTTACACCAATTCAGTTGTTGAGGTGAGAGAAAATAAGAAGGACATTGCTGTACCACTAAATCTATGGCTGGGCAGTGCTGAAACCAAAGAAAAAGAATTCACGGTGGCTTGATAGGGCTATTTTCTACTGACTATCTCTGGAGACACAAACAGAATCCATTCGTTTGATTGTTTGTTTTTCAGTTTCACTTGTGTTGGGTACCTGTTCCCACCACTTCGACTTGTAGTTTGTCTCTGTTCTTGCATCTCAAGTGAGTCTCCTGTGAGGGATCACGTAGGTGCTTTTGAATATTCATCCCTACTTTTAAACCTGTGTCTTTTGTTTGGAGCACTCAAAGCCTCTTTCTTTTTATTCTGATGATTCAGAGCTGTGCCCTTATTGAACTTAAAATTTTTTTTTATTATCATTAATATACAATCACGTGAAGAACATTATGTTTACGTGGCTCCCCCCTTCACCAAGGCACCCTTAGAAACCTCTTACAGATGCTGTCAATCAGCGGAGTTGGATGCTGTAGACCCCTTCACCATGAACCACCCCCCACACACCATTACAGTCGCAGTCCATCTGCGTGTAATAAGATGCTGTAGAATCTTTACTTGTCTTCTCTGTGTTGTACAGCCCTATCCAAAGTCTCCTGACCCCACGCATTATACATGCTAATCCTAATCTCCCATTTCTTTCTCCACACCCTCATCCCTCCCTTCCCAACACCCCTGCACAGTCCCTTTCCCTTTGGTAACTGTTAGTCCGCTTTTGGGTTCTGTGAGTCTGCTGCTGTTTTCTTCCTTCAGAGTTTCTTTGTTGTTATACTCCACACATAAGTGAAATCATTTGGTACTTGTCTTTCTCCACCTCGCCTATTTCACTGAGCATACTACCGTCTTGCTCCATCCACGTCATTGCAAATGGTAGGATTTGTTTTCCTCTTATGTCTGCTTACGGCACTTTTTAAACTGGACTTAATTCTAACTGTCTGTTTGTTGTTTCGCTATGTGCTTTCACCATTGATCTCCTGTTTATGAGCAATAGCTTTATGTTAATCGATATGTATCTGAATCTATCTATCTGTCTGTCTGTCTATCTATCAATCTCTCTATCTGTCCTATCTTTCTTTCTATCTATCTACCAATCTATCTGTCTATGTATCTAACTATCTATCTATCTATCTATCTATCTATCTATCTATCTATCTATCTATCTATCTATCTATCTATCTATCTATCTATCTATCTATCTGTCTATCTATCTATCTATCTGTCTATCTACCTATCTTTCCTAATATCTTTCTATCTACCTACATACTTACCTATCTATCTATCTATCTATCTAACTATCTATCTGTCTGCTTATCTACCTATCTATCTTTCATGACTATCATCTATCTATCTATCATCTGTCATCTATGTATCTGTGAATCTATCATCTTTTTGTGTGCCCATCTATTCTTATGTACAGAACAGTTAACAACATCGCGTATGTCACTTTCCTACATTATGCTTCCAAAAACAGTGCAAGATGAGTAGGCTCTATTGAGAGCACTGGGTTCACTGAGACAATTGCAGGTCGAGTCAGCATCGTTTTCTTACAAAACCAGTAAATGGTGGTGCAGGGACTTGAACCCATCTCTCTGTCATCTGTCCTCTTTTCCCTCCTTCTCGATTGCTGACTGTATTTAGCCACATTCATTGACTAAGTGCTACCTTAAGACCACAAGTTTCATTCCTCTGGGTCTCTTGTAGACAGTAAAGTATACTTGGTGCTTTGCTTACCACCATGTTTGAGGGACATTGGCGTGATCACCGCTGATAGGAGGAGGGTCAAATAAAAAGGAACACCTATGTCTAGACAGGAGCATTTGGGAGCAAAGAGAGTGTTGTGGAGTTACGTGTTTGTTTGAGTGTCCAAACTTCCTACTTTAGGGAGTTATTACTACTTTACCTTTGTGAACATCATAAAACCCACTGATTTCCAAAGCCCAGACTCATATTATTACAGCAATTCTGTGGTTGAGGTGAGAAAAAATGAGAAGGACGTTGCTAAACCACTAAATCAATGGCGGGGCACTGCTGAAACCAAACAAAAAGAATTCACGGTGGCTAGATAGGGCTATATTCTACTGGCTGTCTCTGGGGACTCAAACAGAATCCATTTGTTTGTTTGTTTGTTTCTCAGTTTCACTTGTGTAGGGTACCCGAACCCGCCCCTTCAGCTTGTAGTTTGTGTCCTTGGATCTCAAGTGAGTCTCCAGTAAGGGAGCACGTAGGTGGTCTTGTGTTTTCATCCCTTATTCTAACCCTGTGTGTTTTGATTGGAGCACTCAAAGAATGTCCGTTTATTCTCATGATTCCGAGCTGTTCCGTTATTGCACTTAAAGTTTTTCTTTGTTATCATTAATCTACAATCACGTGAAGAACATTACGTTTACTAGGCTTCCCATTCAACATTCCGCATCTATAACCAATTATAGTCGCTGCCCATCAGCGTGTAGTAAGATGGTGTAGAATCCCTACTGTCCTGTCTGTGTTGTACAGTCCTCCCCATGCTACTCCCACCACACACATTATACACACTAATACTAATGCCCCCTTTCTTTCTCCCCACCCTTATCCCTCCCTTCCCACCCAACCTGCCCAGTCCCTTTCCCTTTGGTAACTGTTAGCAAACTCGCGGGTTCTTTGAGTCTGCTGCTATATTTTTCTTCAGATTTTCTTGGTTGTTATACTCCACACATGAGTGAAATCATTTGGTTCTTTTCTTTCTCCACCTGGCCTATTTTACTGAGCATAATACCCTCTAGCTCCATCCACGTTGTTGCAAATGGTAGGATTTGTTTTCTTCTTATGGCTGCTTACTGCACTTTTTAAACTGGATTTCTGTCTTCTCTTTTGTCTGTAGTTTCACTATGTGATTTCACCATTGTTCTCCTTGTAATGAGCAATAGCTTTGTTTTAATCAATATGTACCTATATCTATCTATCTGTTTGTCTATCCATCTATCTATCTGTCTATCAATCAGTCAATCATCTTTTTGTTTGCCCATCTGTCCTTTTGTACAGAACAGTTAACAAGATAGCCTGTGTCACTTCCTTACATTGTGCTTCCAAAAATCTTTCAAGCTAACTAGGCTGCAGGGAAAGCACTGGGTTCACCGAGACACTTGCAGGAAGAGTCAGCCGCATATTCCTACAAAACCAGGAAATTTTGCTGCAGGGTCTTGAACCCGTGTCTCTCTCCTCTCTCCTCTTTTATCTACTTCTCACTTGCTGACTGTATTTAGTCACATTCATTGACTAAGGGCTCCCTGAAGACCACAAGTATCCTTCCTCTGGGCCTGTTTTCGACAGAAAAGTAAACTTGGTGCTTTGCTCATAACCATGTTTGAGGGACATCGGCGTGATCACCACTCATAGGATGGAACAACAAATGAAAAGGAACACCAATTTCTAGACAGGATCAGTTGGGAGCAAAGAGTGTGTTGTGGGGTTACGTGTTTATTTGTGTGTCCAAACTTCCCTCTTTATCTGGATATTTTTTCTTTACATTAATGAACATCATAAAACCCACTGATTTCAAAGGCCCAGACGCTTATTTTTACACCAATTCAGTTGTTGAGGTGAGAGAAAATAAGAAGGACATTGCTGTACCACTAAATCTATGGCTGGGCAGTGCTGAAACCAAAGAAAAAGAATTCACGGTGGCTTGATAGGGCTATTTTCTACTGACTATCTCTGGAGACACAAACAGAATCCATTCGTTTGATTGTTTGTTTTTCAGTTTCACTTGTGTTGGGTACCTGTTCCCACCACTTCGACTTGTAGTTTGTCTCTGTTCTTGCATCTCAAGTGAGTCTCCTGTGAGGGATCACGTAGGTGCTTTTGAATATTCATCCCTACTTTTAAACCTGTGTCTTTTGTTTGGAGCACTCAAAGCCTCTTTCTTTTTATTCTGATGATTCAGAGCTGTGCCCTTATTGAACTTAAAATTTTTTTTTATTATCATTAATATACAATCACGTGAAGAACATTATGTTTACGTGGCTCCCCCCTTCACCAAGGCACCCTTAGAAACCTCTTACAGATGCTGTCAATCAGCGGAGTTGGATGCTGTAGACCCCTTCACCATGAACCACCCCCCACACACCATTACAGTCGCAGTCCATCTGCGTGTAATAAGATGCTGTAGAATCTTTACTTGTCTTCTCTGTGTTGTACAGCCCTATCCAAAGTCTCCTGACCCCACGCATTATACATGCTAATCCTAATCTCCCATTTCTTTCTCCACACCCTCATCCCTCCCTTCCCAACACCCCTGCACAGTCCCTTTCCCTTTGGTAACTGTTAGTCCGCTTTTGGGTTCTGTGAGTCTGCTGCTGTTTTCTTCCTTCAGAGTTTCTTTGTTGTTATACTCCACACATAAGTGAAATCATTTGGTACTTGTCTTTCTCCACCTCGCCTATTTCACTGAGCATACTACCGTCTTGCTCCATCCACGTCATTGCAAATGGTAGGATTTGTTTTCCTCTTATGTCTGCTTACGGCACTTTTTAAACTGGACTTAATTCTAACTGTCTGTTTGTTGTTTCGCTATGTGCTTTCACCATTGATCTCCTGTTTATGAGCAATAGCTTTATGTTAATCGATATGTATCTGAATCTATCTATCTGTCTGTCTGTCTATCTATCAATCTCTCTATCTGTCCTATCTTTCTTTCTATCTATCTACCAATCTATCTGTCTATGTATCTAACTATCTATCTATCTATCTATCTATCTATCTATCTATCTATCTATCTATCTATCTATCTATCTATCTATCTATCTATCTATCTATCTGTCTATCTATCTATCTATCTGTCTATCTACCTATCTTTCCTAATATCTTTCTATCTACCTACATACTTACCTATCTATCTATCTATCTATCTAACTATCTATCTGTCTGCTTATCTACCTATCTATCTTTCATGACTATCATCTATCTATCTATCATCTGTCATCTATGTATCTGTGAATCTATCATCTTTTTGTGTGCCCATCTATTCTTATGTACAGAACAGTTAACAACATCGCGTATGTCACTTTCCTACATTATGCTTCCAAAAACAGTGCAAGATGAGTAGGCTCTATTGAGAGCACTGGGTTCACTGAGACAATTGCAGGTCGAGTCAGCATCGTTTTCTTACAAAACCAGTAAATGGTGGTGCAGGGACTTGAACCCATCTCTCTGTCATCTGTCCTCTTTTCCCTCCTTCTCGATTGCTGACTGTATTTAGCCACATTCATTGACTAAGTGCTACCTTAAGACCACAAGTTTCATTCCTCTGGGTCTCTTGTAGACAGTAAAGTATACTTGGTGCTTTGCTTACCACCATGTTTGAGGGACATTGGCGTGATCACCGCTGATAGGAGGAGGGTCAAATAAAAAGGAACACCTATGTCTAGACAGGAGCATTTGGGAGCAAAGAGAGTGTTGTGGAGTTACGTGTTTGTTTGAGTGTCCAAACTTCCTACTTTAGGGAGTTATTACTACTTTACCTTTGTGAACATCATAAAACCCACTGATTTCCAAAGCCCAGACTCATATTATTACAGCAATTCTGTGGTTGAGGTGAGAAAAAATGAGAAGGACGTTGCTAAACCACTAAATCAATGGCGGGGCACTGCTGAAACCAAACAAAAAGAATTCACGGTGGCTAGATAGGGCTATATTCTACTGGCTGTCTCTGGGGACTCAAACAGAATCCATTTGTTTGTTTGTTTGTTTCTCAGTTTCACTTGTGTAGGGTACCCGAACCCGCCCCTTCAGCTTGTAGTTTGTGTCCTTGGATCTCAAGTGAGTCTCCAGTAAGGGAGCACGTAGGTGGTCTTGTGTTTTCATCCCTTATTCTAACCCTGTGTGTTTTGATTGGAGCACTCAAAGAATGTCCGTTTATTCTCATGATTCCGAGCTGTTCCGTTATTGCACTTAAAGTTTTTCTTTGTTATCATTAATCTACAATCACGTGAAGAACATTACGTTTACTAGGCTTCCCATTCAACATTCCGCATCTATAACCAATTATAGTCGCTGCCCATCAGCGTGTAGTAAGATGGTGTAGAATCCCTACTGTCCTGTCTGTGTTGTACAGTCCTCCCCATGCTACTCCCACCACACACATTATACACACTAATACTAATGCCCCCTTTCTTTCTCCCCACCCTTATCCCTCCCTTCCCACCCAACCTGCCCAGTCCCTTTCCCTTTGGTAACTGTTAGCAAACTCGCGGGTTCTTTGAGTCTGCTGCTATATTTTTCTTCAGATTTTCTTGGTTGTTATACTCCACACATGAGTGAAATCATTTGGTTCTTTTCTTTCTCCACCTGGCCTATTTCACTGAGCATAATACCCTCTAGCTCCATCCACGTTGTTGCAAATGGTAGGATTTGTTTTCTTCTTATGGCTGCTTACTGCACTTTTTAAACTGGATTTCTGTCTTCTCTTTTGTCTGTAGTTTCACTATGTGATTTCACCATTGTTCTCCTTGTAATGAGCAATAGCTTTGTTTTAATCAATATGTACCTATATCTATCTATCTGTTTGTCTATCCATCTATCTATCTGTCTATCAATCAGTCAATCATCTTTTTGTTTGCCCATCTGTCCTTTTGTACAGAACAGTTAACAAGATAGCCTGTGTCACTTCCTTACATTGTGCTTCCAAAAATCTTTCAAGCTAACTAGGCTGCAGGGAAAGCACTGGGTTCACCGAGACACTTGCAGGTAGAGTCAGCCGCATATTCCTACAAAACCAGGAAATTTTGCTGCAGGGTCTTGAACCCGTGTCTCTCTCCTCTCTCCTCTTTTATCTACTTCTCACTTGCTGACTGTATTTAGTCACATTCATTGACTAAGGGCTCCCTGAAGACCACAAGTATCCTTCCTCTGGGCCTGTTTTCGACAGAAAAGTAAACTTGGTGCTTTGCTCATAACCATGTTTGAGGGACATCGGCGTGATCACCACTCATAGGATGGAACAACAAATGAAAAGGAACACCAATTTCTAGACAGGATCAGTTGGGAGCAAAGAGTGTGTTGTGGGGTTACGTGTTTATTTGTGTGTCCAAACTTCCCTCTTTATCTGGATATTTTTTCTTTACATTAATGAACATCATAAAACCCACTGATTTCAAAGGCCCAGACGCTTATTTTTACACCAATTCAGTTGTTGAGGTGAGAGAAAATAAGAAGGACATTGCTGTACCACTAAATCTATGGCTGGGCAGTGCTGAAACCAAAGAAAAAGAATTCACGGTGGCTTGATAGGGCTATTTTCTACTGACTATCTCTGGAGACACAAACAGAATCCATTCGTTTGATTGTTTGTTTTTCAGTTTCACTTGTGTTGGGTACCTGTTCCCACCACTTCGACTTGTAGTTTGTCTCTGTTCTTGCATCTCAAGTGAGTCTCCTGTGAGGGATCACGTAGGTGCTTTTGAATATTCATCCCTACTTTTAAACCTGTGTCTTTTGTTTGGAGCACTCAAAGCCTCTTTCTTTTTATTCTGATGATTCAGAGCTGTGCCCTTATTGAACTTAAAATTTTTTTTTATTATCATTAATATACAATCACGTGAAGAACATTATGTTTACGTGGCTCCCCCCTTCACCAAGGCACCCTTAGAAACCTCTTACAGATGCTGTCAATCAGCGGAGTTGGATGCTGTAGACCCCTTCACCATGAACCACCCCCCACACACCATTACAGTCGCAGTCCATCTGCGTGTAATAAGATGCTGTAGAATCTTTACTTGTCTTCTCTGTGTTGTACAGCCCTATCCAAAGTCTCCTGACCCCACGCATTATACATGCTAATCCTAATCTCCCATTTCTTTCTCCACACCCTCATCCCTCCCTTCCCAACACCCCTGCACAGTCCCTTTCCCTTTGGTAACTGTTAGTCCGCTTTTGGGTTCTGTGAGTCTGCTGCTGTTTTCTTCCTTCAGAGTTTCTTTGTTGTTATACTCCACACATAAGTGAAATCATTTGGTACTTGTCTTTCTCCACCTCGCCTATTTCACTGAGCATACTACCGTCTTGCTCCATCCACGTCATTGCAAATGGTAGGATTTGTTTTCCTCTTATGTCTGCTTACGGCACTTTTTAAACTGGACTTAATTCTAACTGTCTGTTTGTTGTTTCGCTATGTGCTTTCACCATTGATCTCCTGTTTATGAGCAATAGCTTTATGTTAATCGATATGTATCTGAATCTATCTATCTGTCTGTCTGTCTATCTATCAATCTCTCTATCTGTCCTTCTATCTTTCTTTCTTTCTATCTATCTATCTATCTATCTATCTATCTATCTATCTATCTATCTATCTATCTGTCTGTCTGTCTATCTATCTATCTATTTATCTGTCTATCTACCTATCTTTCCTAATATCTTTCTATCTACCTACATACTTACCTATCTATCTATCTATCTATCTATCTAACTATCTATCTATCTGCTTATCTACCTATCTATCTTTCATGACTATCATCTATCTATCTATCATCTGTCATCTATGTATCTGTGAATCTATCATCTTTTTGTGTGCCCATCTATTCTTATGTACAGAACAGTTAACAACATCGCGTATGTCACTTTCCTACATTATGCTTCCAAAAACAGTGCAAGATGAGTAGGCTCTATTGAGAGCACTGGGTTCACTGAGACAATTGCAGGTCGAGTCAGCATCGTTTTCTTACAAAACCAGTAAATGGTGGTGCAGGGACTTGAACCCATCTCTCTGTCATCTGTCCTCTTTTCCCTCCTTCTCGATTGCTGACTGTATTTAGCCACATTCATTGACTAAGTGCTACCTTAAGACCACAAGTTTCATTCCTCTGGGTCTCTTGTAGACAGTAAAGTATACTTGGTGCTTTGCTTACCACCATGTTTGAGGGACATTGGCGTGATCACCACTGATAGGAGGAGGGTCAAATAAAAAGGAACACCTATGTCTAGACAGGAGCATTTGGGAGCAAAGAGAGTGTTGTGGAGTTACGTGTTTGTTTGAGTGTCCAAACTTCCTACTTTAGGGAGTTATTACTACTTTACCTTTGTGAACATCATAAAACCCACTGATTTCCAAAGCCCAGACTCATATTATTACAGCAATTCTGTGGTTGAGGTGAGAAAAAATGAGAAGGACGTTGCTAAACCACTAAATCAATGGCGGGGCACTGCTGAAACCAAACAAAAAGAATTCACGGTGGCTAGATAGGGCTATATTCTACTGGCTGTCTCTGGGGACTCAAACAGAATCCATTTGTTTGTTTGTTTGTTTCTCAGTTTCACTTGTGTAGGGTACCCGAACCCGCCCCTTCAGCTTGTAGTTTGTGTCCTTGGATCTCAAGTGAGTCTCCAGTAAGGGAGCACGTAGGTGGTCTTGTGTTTTCATCCCTTATTCTAACCCTGTGTGTTTTGATTGGAGCACTCAAAGAATGTCCGTTTATTCTCATGATTCCGAGCTGTTCCGTTATTGCACTTAAAGTTGTTCTTCGTTATCATTAATCTACAATCACGTGAAGAACTTTACGTTTACTAGGCTTCCCATTCAACATTCCGCATCTATAACCAATTATAGTCGCTGCCCATCAGCGTGTAGTAAGATGGTGTAGAATCCCTACTGTCCTGTCTGTGTTGTACAGTCCTCCCCATGCTACTCCCACCACACACATTATACACACTAATACTAATGCCCCCTTTCTTTCTCCCCACCCTTATCCCTCCCTTCCCACCCAACCTGCCCAGTCCCTTTCCCTTTGGTAACTGTTAGCAAACTCGCGGGTTCTTTGAGTCTGCTGCTATATTTTTCTTCAGATTTTCTTGGTTGTTATACTCCACACATGAGTGAAATCATTTGGTTCTTTTCTTTCTCCACCTGGCCTATTTCACTGAGCATAATACCCTCTAGCTCCATCCACGTTGTTGCAAATGGTAGGATTTGTTTTCTTCTTATGGCTGCTTACTGCACTTTTTAAACTGGATTTCTGTCTTCTCTTTTGTCTGTAGTTTCACTATGTGATTTCACCATTGTTCTCCTTGTAATGAGCAATAGCTTTGTTTTAATCAATATGTACCTATATCTATCTATCTGTTTGTCTATCCATCTATCTATCTGTCTATCAATCAGTCAATCATCTTTTTGTTTGCCCATCTGTCCTTTTGTACAGAACAGTTAACAAGATAGCCTGTGTCACTTCCTTACATTGTGCTTCCAAAAATCTTTCAAGCTAACTAGGCTGCAGGGAAAGCACTGGGTTCACCGAGACACTTGCAGGTAGAGTCAGCCGCATATTCCTACAAAACCAGGAAATTTTGCTGCAGGGTCTTGAACCCGTGTCTCTCTCCTCTCTCCTCTTTTATCTACTTCTCACTTGCTGACTGTATTTAGTCACATTCATTGACTAAGGGCTCCCTGAAGACCACAAGTATCCTTCCTCTGGGCCTGTTTTCGACAGAAAAGTAAACTTGGTGCTTTGCTCATAACCATGTTTGAGGGACATCGGCGTGATCACCACTCATAGGATGGAACAACAAATGAAAAGGAACACCAATTTCTAGACAGGATCAGTTGGGAGCAAAGAGTGTGTTGTGGGGTTACGTGTTTATTTGTGTGTCCAAACTTCCCTCTTTATCTGGATATTTTTTCTTTACATTAATGAACATCATAAAACCCACTGATTTCAAAGGCCCAGACGCTTATTTTTACACCAATTCAGTTGTTGAGGTGAGAGAAAATAAGAAGGACATTGCTGTACCACTAAATCTATGGCTGGGCAGTGCTGAAACCAAAGAAAAAGAATTCACGGTGGCTTGATAGGGCTATTTTCTACTGACTATCTCTGGAGACACAAACAGAATCCATTCGTTTGATTGTTTGTTTTTCAGTTTCACTTGTGTTGGGTACCTGTTCCCACCACTTCGACTTGTAGTTTGTCTCTGTTCTTGCATCTCAAGTGAGTCTCCTGTGAGGGATCACGTAGGTGCTTTTGAATATTCATCCCTACTTTTAAACCTGTGTCTTTTGTTTGGAGCACTCAAAGCCTCTTTCTTTTTATTCTGATGATTCAGAGCTGTGCCCTTATTGAACTTAAAATTTTTTTTTATTATCATTAATATACAATCACGTGAAGAACATTATGTTTACGTGGCTCCCCCCTTCACCAAGGCACCCTTAGAAACCTCTTACAGATGCTGTCAATCAGCGGAGTTGGATGCTGTAGACCCCTTCACCATGAACCACCCCCCACACACCATTACAGTCGCAGTCCATCTGCGTGTAATAAGATGCTGTAGAATCTTTACTTGTCTTCTCTGTGTTGTACAGCCCTATCCAAAGTCTCCTGACCCCACGCATTATACATGCTAATCCTAATCTCCCATTTCTTTCTCCACACCCTCATCCCTCCCTTCCCAACACCCCTGCACAGTCCCTTTCCCTTTGGTAACTGTTAGTCCGCTTTTGGGTTCTGTGAGTCTGCTGCTGTTTTCTTCCTTCAGAGTTTCTTTGTTGTTATACTCCACACATAAGTGAAATCATTTGGTACTTGTCTTTCTCCACCTCGCCTATTTCACTGAGCATACTACCGTCTTCCTCCATCCACGTCATTGCAAATGGTAGGATTTGTTTTCCTCTTATGTCTGCTTACGGCACTTTTTAAACTGGACTTAATTCTAACTGTCTGTTTGTTGTTTCGCTATGTGCTTTCACCATTGATCTCCTGTTTATGAGCAATAGCTTTATGTTAATCGATATGTATCTGAATCTATCTATCTGTCTGTCTGTCTATCTATCAATCTATCTGTCCTTCTATCTTTCTTTCTATCTATCTATCTATCTATCTATCTATCTATCTATCTATCTATCTATCTATCTATCTATCTATCTATCTATCTATCTATCTATCTATCTGTCTGTCTGTCTATCTATCTATCTATTTATCTGTCTATCTACCTATCTTTCCTAATATCTTTCTATCTACCTACATACTTACCTATCTATCTATCTATCTATCTAACTATCTATCTATCTGCTTATCTACCTATCTATCTTTCATGACTATCATCTATCTATCTATCATCTGTCATCTATGTATCTGTGAATCTATCATCTTTTTGTGTGCCCATCTATTCTTATGTACAGAACAGTTAACAACATCGCGTATGTCACTTTCCTACATTATGCTTCCAAAAACAGTGCAAGATGAGTAGGCTCTATTGAGAGCACTGGGTTCACTGAGACAATTGCAGGTCGAGTCAGCATCGTTTTCTTACAAAACCAGTAAATGGTGGTGCAGGGACTTGAACCCATCTCTCTGTCATCTGTCCTCTTTTCCCTCCTTCTCGATTGCTGACTGTATTTAGCCACATTCATTGACTAAGTGCTACCTTAAGACCACAAGTTTCATTCCTCTGGGTCTCTTGTAGACAGTAAAGTATACTTGGTGCTTTGCTTACCACCATGTTTGAGGGACATTGGCGTGATCACCACTGATAGGAGGAGGGTCAAATAAAAAGGAACACCTATGTCTAGACAGGAGCATTTGGGAGCAAAGAGAGTGTTGTGGAGTTACGTGTTTGTTTGAGTGTCCAAACTTCCTACTTTAGGGAGTTATTACTACTTTACCTTTGTGAACATCATAAAACCCACTGATTTCCAAAGCCCAGACTCATATTATTACAGCAATTCTGTGGTTGAGGTGAGAAAAAATGAGAAGGACGTTGCTAAACCACTAAATCAATGGCGGGGCACTGCTGAAACCAAACAAAAAGAATTCACGGTGGCTAGATAGGGCTATATTCTACTGGCTGTCTCTGGGGACTCAAACAGAATCCATTTGTTTGTTTGTTTGTTTCTCAGTTTCACTTGTGTAGGGTACCCGAACCCGCCCCTTCAGCTTGTAGTTTGTGTCCTTGGATCTCAAGTGAGTCTCCAGTAAGGGAGCACGTAGGTGGTCTTGTGTTTTCATCCCTTATTCTAACCCTGTGTGTTTTGATTGGAGCACTCAAAGAATGTCCGTTTATTCTCATGATTCCGAGCTGTTCCGTTATTGCACTTAAAGTTGTTCTTTGTTATCATTAATCTACAATCACGTGAAGAACATTACGTTTACTAGGCTTCCCATTCAACATTCCGCATCTATAACCAATTATAGTCGCTGCCCATCAGCGTGTAGTAAGATGGTGTAGAATCCCTACTGTCCTGTCTGTGTTGTACAGTCCTCCCCATGCTACTCCCACCACACACATTATACACACTAATACTAATGCCCCCTTTCTTTCTCCCCACCCTTATCCCTCCCTTCCCACCCAACCTGCCCAGTCCCTTTCCCTTTGGTAACTGTTAGCAAACTCGCGGGTTCTTTGAGTCTGCTGCTATATTTTTCTTCAGATTTTCTTGGTTGTTATACTCCACACATGAGTGAAATCATTTGGTTCTTTTCTTTCTCCACCTGGCCTATTTCACTGAGCATAATACCCTCTAGCTCCATCCACGTTGTTGCAAATGGTAGGATTTGTTTTCTTCTTATGGCTGCTTACTGCACTTTTTAAACTGGATTTCTGTCTTCTCTTTTGTCTGTAGTTTCACTATGTGATTTCACCATTGTTCTCCTTGTAATGAGCAATAGCTTTGTTTTAATCAATATGTACCTATATCTATCTATCTGTTTGTCTATCCATCTATCTATCTGTCTATCAATCAGTCAATCATCTTTTTGTTTGCCCATCTGTCCTTTTGTACAGAACAGTTAACAAGATAGCCTGTGTCACTTCCTTACATTGTGCTTCCAAAAATCTTTCAAGCTAACTAGGCTGCAGGGAAAGCACTGGGTTCACCGAGACACTTGCAGGTAGAGTCAGCCGCATATTCCTACAAAACCAGGAAATTTTGCTGCAGGGTCTTGAACCCGTGTCTCTCTCCTCTCTCCTCTTTTATCTACTTCTCACTTGCTGACTGTATTTAGTCACATTCATTGACTAAGGGCTCCCTGAAGACCACAAGTATCCTTCCTCTGGGCCTGTTTTCGACAGAAAAGTAAACTTGGTGCTTTGCTCATAACCATGTTTGAGGGACATCGGCGTGATCACCACTCATAGGATGGAACAACAAATGAAAAGGAACACCAATTTCTAGACAGGATCAGTTGGGAGCAAAGAGTGTGTTGTGGGGTTACGTGTTTATTTGTGTGTCCAAACTTCCCTCTTTATCTGGATATTTTTTCTTTACATTAATGAACATCATAAAACCCACTGATTTCAAAGGCCCAGACGCTTATTTTTACACCAATTCAGTTGTTGAGGTGAGAGAAAATAAGAAGGACATTGCTGTACCACTAAATCTATGGCTGGGCAGTGCTGAAACCAAAGAAAAAGAATTCACGGTGGCTTGATAGGGCTATTTTCTACTGACTATCTCTGGAGACACAAACAGAATCCATTCGTTTGATTGTTTGTTTTTCAGTTTCACTTGTGTTGGGTACCTGTTCCCACCACTTCGACTTGTAGTTTGTCTCTGTTCTTGCATCTCAAGTGAGTCTCCTGTGAGGGATCACGTAGGTGCTTTTGAATATTCATCCCTACTTTTAAACCTGTGTCTTTTGTTTGGAGCACTCAAAGCCTCTTTCTTTTTATTCTGATGATTCAGAGCTGTGCCCTTATTGAACTTAAAATTTTTTTTTATTATCATTAATATACAATCACGTGAAGAACATTATGTTTACTTGGCTCCCCCCTTCACCAAGGCACCCTTAGAAACCTCTTACAGATGCTGTCAATCAGCGGAGTTGGATGCTGTAGACCCCTTCACCATGAACCACCCCCCACACACCATTACAGTCGCAGTCCATCTGCGTGTAATAAGATGCTGTAGAATCTTTACTTGTCTTCTCTGTGTTGTACAGCCCTATCCAAAGTCTCCTGACCCCACGCATTATACATGCTAATCCTAATCTCCCATTTCTTTCTCCACACCCTCATCCCTCCCTTCCCAACACCCCTGCACAGTCCCTTTCCCTTTGGTAACTGTTAGTCCGCTTTTGGGTTCTGTGAGTCTGCTGCTGTTTTCTTCCTTCAGAGTTTCTTTGTTGTTATACTCCACACATAAGTGAAATCATTTGGTACTTGTCTTTCTCCACCTCGCCTATTTCACTGAGCATACTACCGTCTTGCTCCATCCACGTCATTGCAAATGGTAGGATTTGTTTTCCTCTTATGTCTGCTTACGGCACTTTTTAAACTGGACTTAATTCTAACTGTCTGTTTGTTGTTTCGCTATGTGCTTTCACCATTGATCTCCTGTTTATGAGCAATAGCTTTATGTTAATCGATATGTATCTGAATCTATCTATCTGTCTGTCTGTCTATCTATCAATCTCTCTATCTGTCCTTCTATCTTTCTTTCTTTCTATCTATCTATCTATCTATCTATCTATCTATCTATCTATCTATCTATCTATCTATCTATCTGTCTGTCTGTCTATCTATCTATCTATTTATCTGTCTATCTACCTATCTTTCCTAATATCTTTCTATCTACCTACATACTTACCTATCTATCTATCTATCTATCTATCTAACTATCTATCTATCTGCTTATCTACCTATCTATCTTTCATGACTATCATCTATCTATCTATCATCTGTCATCTATGTATCTGTGAATCTATCATCTTTTTGTGTGCCCATCTATTCTTATGTACAGAACAGTTAACAACATCGCGTATGTCACTTTCCTACATTATGCTTCCAAAAACAGTGCAAGATGAGTAGGCTCTATTGAGAGCACTGGGTTCACTGAGACAATTGCAGGTCGAGTCAGCATCGTTTTCTTACAAAACCAGTAAATGGTGGTGCAGGGACTTGAACCCATCTCTCTGTCATCTGTCCTCTTTTCCCTCCTTCTCGATTGCTGACTGTATTTAGCCACATTCATTGACTAAGTGCTACCTTAAGACCACAAGTTTCATTCCTCTGGGTCTCTTGTAGACAGTAAAGTATACTTGGTGCTTTGCTTACCACCATGTTTGAGGGACATTGGCGTGATCACCACTGATAGGAGGAGGGTCAAATAAAAAGGAACACCTATGTCTAGACAGGAGCATTTGGGAGCAAAGAGAGTGTTGTGGAGTTACGTGTTTGTTTGAGTGTCCAAACTTCCTACTTTAGGGAGTTATTACTACTTTACCTTTGTGAACATCATAAAACCCACTGATTTCCAAAGCCCAGACTCATATTATTACAGCAATTCTGTGGTTGAGGTGAGAAAAAATGAGAAGGACGTTGCTAAACCACTAAATCAATGGCGGGGCACTGCTGAAACCAAACAAAAAGAATTCACGGTGGCTAGATAGGGCTATATTCTACTGGCTGTCTCTGGGGACTCAAACAGAATCCATTTGTTTGTTTGTTTGTTTCTCAGTTTCACTTGTGTAGGGTACCCGAACCCGCCCCTTCAGCTTGTAGTTTGTGTCCTTGGATCTCAAGTGAGTCTCCAGTAAGGGAGCACGTAGGTGGTCTTGTGTTTTCATCCCTTATTCTAACCCTGTGTGTTTTGATTGGAGCACTCAAAGAATGTCCGTTTATTCTCATGATTCCGAGCTGTTCCGTTATTGCACTTAAAGTTGTTCTTCGTTATCATTAATCTACAATCACGTGAAGAACTTTACGTTTACTAGGCTTCCCATTCAACATTCCGCATCTATAACCAATTATAGTCGCTGCCCATCAGCGTGTAGTAAGATGGTGTAGAATCCCTACTGTCCTGTCTGTGTTGTACAGTCCTCCCCATGCTACTCCCACCACACACATTATACACACTAATACTAATGCCCCCTTTCTTTCTCCCCACCCTTATCCCTCCCTTCCCACCCAACCTGCCCAGTCCCTTTCCCTTTGGTAACTGTTAGCAAACTCGCGGGTTCTTTGAGTCTGCTGCTATATTTTTCTTCAGATTTTCTTGGTTGTTATACTCCACACATGAGTGAAATCATTTGGTTCTTTTCTTTCTCCACCTGGCCTATTTCACTGAGCATAATACCCTCTAGCTCCATCCACGTTGTTGCAAATGGTAGGATTTGTTTTCTTCTTATGGCTGCTTACTGCACTTTTTAAACTGGATTTCTGTCTTCTCTTTTGTCTGTAGTTTCACTATGTGATTTCACCATTGTTCTCCTTGTAATGAGCAATAGCTTTGTTTTAATCAATATGTACCTATATCTATCTATCTGTTTGTCTATCCATCTATCTATCTGTCTATCAATCAGTCAATCATCTTTTTGTTTGCCCATCTGTCCTTTTGTACAGAACAGTTAACAAGATAGCCTGTGTCACTTCCTTACATTGTGCTTCCAAAAATCTTTCAAGCTAACTAGGCTGCAGGGAAAGCACTGGGTTCACCGAGACACTTGCAGGTAGAGTCAGCCGCATATTCCTACAAAACCAGGAAATTTTGCTGCAGGGTCTTGAACCCGTGTCTCTCTCCTCTCTCCTCTTTTATCTACTTCTCACTTGCTGACTGTATTTAGTCACATTCATTGACTAAGGGCTCCCTGAAGACCACAAGTATCCTTCCTCTGGGCCTGTTTTCGACAGAAAAGTAAACTTGGTGCTTTGCTCATAACCATGTTTGAGGGACATCGGCGTGATCACCACTCATAGGATGGAACAACAAATGAAAAGGAACACCAATTTCTAGACAGGATCAGTTGGGAGCAAAGAGTGTGTTGTGGGGTTACGTGTTTATTTGTGTGTCCAAACTTCCCTCTTTATCTGGATATTTTTTCTTTACATTAATGAACATCATAAAACCCACTGATTTCAAAGGCCCAGACGCTTATTTTTACACCAATTCAGTTGTTGAGGTGAGAGAAAATAAGAAGGACATTGCTGTACCACTAAATCTATGGCTGGGCAGTGCTGAAACCAAAGAAAAAGAATTCACGGTGGCTTGATAGGGCTATTTTCTACTGACTATCTCTGGAGACACAAACAGAATCCATTCGTTTGATTGTTTGTTTTTCAGTTTCACTTGTGTTGGGTACCTGTTCCCACCACTTCGACTTGTAGTTTGTCTCTGTTCTTGCATCTCAAGTGAGTCTCCTGTGAGGGATCACGTAGGTGCTTTTGAATATTCATCCCTACTTTTAAACCTGTGTCTTTTGTTTGGAGCACTCAAAGCCTCTTTCTTTTTATTCTGATGATTCAGAGCTGTGCCCTTATTGAACTTAAAATTTTTTTTTATTATCATTAATATACAATCACGTGAAGAACATTATGTTTACGTGGCTCCCCCCTTCACCAAGGCACCCTTAGAAACCTCTTACAGATGCTGTCAATCAGCGGAGTTGGATGCTGTAGACCCCTTCACCATGAACCACCCCCCACACACCATTACAGTCGCAGTCCATCTGCGTGTAATAAGATGCTGTAGAATCTTTACTTGTCTTCTCTGTGTTGTACAGCCCTATCCAAAGTCTCCTGACCCCACGCATTATACATGCTAATCCTAATCTCCCATTTCTTTCTCCACACCCTCATCCCTCCCTTCCCAACACCCCTGCACAGTCCCTTTCCCTTTGGTAACTGTTAGTCCGCTTTTGGGTTCTGTGAGTCTGCTGCTGTTTTCTTCCTTCAGAGTTTCTTTGTTGTTATACTCCACACATAAGTGAAATCATTTGGTACTTGTCTTTCTCCACCTCGCCTATTTCACTGAGCATACTACCGTCTTGCTCCATCCACGTCATTGCAAATGGTAGGATTTGTTTTCCTCTTATGTCTGCTTACGGCACTTTTTAAACTGGACTTAATTCTAACTGTCTGTTTGTTGTTTCGCTATGTGCTTTCACCATTGATCTCCTGTTTATGAGCAATAGCTTTATGTTAATCGATATGTATCTGAATCTATCTATCTGTCTGTCTGTCTATCTATCAATCTATCTGTCCTTCTATCTTTCTTTCTAACTATCTATCTATCTATCTATCTATCTATCTATCTATCTATCTATCTATCTATCTATCTATCTATCTATCTATCTATCTGTCTGTCTATCTATCTATCTATCTATTTATCTGTCTATCTACCTATCTTTCCTAATATCTTTCTATCTACCTACATACTTACCTATCTATCTATCTATCTATCTATCTAACTATCTATCTATCTGCTTATCTACCTATCTATCTTTCATGACTATCATCTATCTATCTATCATCTGTCATCTATGTATCTGTGAATCTATCATCTTTTTGTGTGCCCATCTATTCTTATGTACAGAACAGTTAACAACATCGCGTATGTCACTTTCCTACATTATGCTTCCAAAAACAGTGCAAGATGAGTAGGCTCTATTGAGAGCACTGGGTTCACTGAGACAATTGCAGGTCGAGTCAGCATCGTTTTCTTACAAAACCAGTAAATGGTGGTGCAGGGACTTGAACCCATCTCTCTGTCATCTGTCCTCTTTTCCCTCCTTCTCGATTGCTGACTGTATTTAGCCACATTCATTGACTAAGTGCTACCTTAAGACCACAAGTTTCATTCCTCTGGGTCTCTTGTAGACAGTAAAGTATACTTGGTGCTTTGCTTACCACCATGTTTGAGGGACATTGGCGTGATCACCACTGATAGGAGGAGGGTCAAATAAAAAGGAACACCTATGTCTAGACAGGAGCATTTGGGAGCAAAGAGAGTGTTGTGGAGTTACGTGTTTGTTTGAGTGTCCAAACTTCCTACTTTAGGGAGTTATTACTACTTTACCTTTGTGAACATCATAAAACCCACTGATTTCCAAAGCCCAGACTCATATTATTAC
This sequence comes from Manis pentadactyla, assembly GCF_030020395.1. NCBI lineage: Eukaryota > Metazoa > Chordata > Mammalia > Pholidota > Manidae > Manis > Manis pentadactyla. Next base: position 971,146 of record NW_026645214.1, read on the forward strand.
AGCAATTCTGTGGTTGAGGTGAGAAAAAATGAGAAGGACGTTGCTAAACCACTAAATCAATGGCGGGGCACTGCTGAAACCAAACAAAAAGAATTCACGGTGGCTAGATAGGGCTATATTCTACTGGCTGTCTCTGGGGACTCAAACAGAATCCATTTGTTTGTTTGTTTGTTTCTCAGTTTCACTTGTGTAGGGTACCCGAACCCGCCCCTTCAGCTTGTAGTTTGTGTCCTTGGATCTCAAGTGAGTCTCCAGTAAGGGAGCACGTAGGTGGTCTTGTGTTTTCATCCCTTATTCTAACCCTGTGTGTTTTGATTGGAGCACTCAAAGAATGTCCGTTTATTCTCATGATTCCGAGCTGTTCCGTTATTGCACTTAAAGTTTTTCTTCGTTATCATTAATCTACAATCACGTGAAGAACATTACGTTTACTAGGCTTCCCATTCAACATTCCGCATCTATAACCAATTATAGTCGCTGCCCATCAGCGTGTAGTAAGATGGTGTAGAATCCCTACTGTCCTGTCTGTGTTGTACAGTCCTCCCCATGCTACTCCCACCACACACATTATACACACTAATACTAATGCCCCCTTTCTTTCTCCCCACCCTTATCCCTCCCTTCCCACCCAACCTGCCCAGTCCCTTTCCCTTTGGTAACTGTTAGCAAACTCGCGGGTTCTTTGAGTCTGCTGCTATATTTTTCTTCAGATTTTCTTGGTTGTTATACTCCACACATGAGTGAAATCATTTGGTTCTTTTCTTTCTCCACCTGGCCTATTTCACTGAGCATAATACCCTCTAGCTCCATCCACGTTGTTGCAAATGGTAGGATTTGTTTTCTTCTTATGGCTGCTTACTGCACTTTTTAAACTGGATTTCTGTCTTCTCTTTTGTCTGTAGTTTCACTATGTGATTTCACCATTGTTCTCCTTGTAATGAGCAATAGCTTTGTTTTAATCAATATGTACCTATATCTATCTATCTGTTTGTCTATCCATCTATCTATCTGTCTATCAATCAGTCAATCATCTTTTTGTTTGCCCATCTGTCCTTTTGTACAGAACAGTTAACAAGATAGCCTGTGTCACTTCCTTACATTGTGCTTCCAAAAATCTTTCAAGCTAACTAGGCTGCAGGGAAAGCACTGGGTTCACCGAGACACTTGCAGGTAGAGTCAGCCGCATATTCCTACAAAACCAGGAAATTTTGCTGCAGGGTCTTGAACCCGTGTCTCTCTCCTCTCTCCTCTTTTATCTACTTCTCACTTGCTGACTGTATTTAGTCACATTCATTGACTAAGGGCTCCCTGAAGACCACAAGTATCCTTTTTCTGGGCCTGTTTTCGACAGAAAAGTAAACTTGGTGCTTTGCTCATAACCATGTTTGAGGGACATCGGCGTGATCACCACTCATAGGATGGAACAACAAATGAAAAGGAACACCAATTTCTAGACAGGATCAGTTGGGAGCAAAGAATGTGTTGTGGGGTTACGTGTTTATTTGTGTGTCCAAACTTCCCTCTTTATCTGGATATTTTTTCTTTACATTAATGAACATCATAAAACCCACTGATTTCAAAGGCCCAGACGCTTATTTTTACACCAATTCAGTTGTTGAGGTGAGAGAAAATAAGAAGGACATTGCTGTACCACTAAATCTATGGCTGGGAAGTGCTGAAACCAAAGAAAAAGAATTCACGGTGGCTTGATAGGGCTATTTTCTACTGGCTGTCTCTGGGGACTCAAACAGAATCCATTTGTTTTTTTGTTTGTTTCTCAGTTTCCCTTGTGTAGGGTACCCGAACCCGCCCCTTCAGCTTGTAGTTTGTGTCCTTGGATCTCAAGTGAGTCTCCAGTAAGGGAGCACGTAGGTGGTCTTGTGTTTTCATCCCTTATTCTAACCCTGTGTGTTTTGATTGGAGCACTCAAAGAATGTCCGTTTATTCTCATGATTCCGAGCTGTTCCGTTATTGCACTTAAAGTTGTTCTTCGTTATCATTAATCTACAATCACGTGAAGAACATTACGTTTACTAGGCTTCCCATTCAACATTCCGCATCTATAACCAATTATAGTCGCTGCCCATCAGCGTGTAGTAAGATGGTGTAGAATCCCTACTGTCCTGTCTGTGTTGTACAGTCCTCCCCATGCTACTCCCACCACACACATTATACACACTAATACTAATGCCCCCTTTCTTTCTCCCCACCCTTATCCCTCCCTTCCCACCCAACCTGCCCAGTCCCTTTCCCTTTGGTAACTGTTAGCAAACTCGCGGGTTCTTTGAGTCTGCTGCTATATTTTTCTTCAGATTTTCTTGGTTGTTATACTCCACACATGAGTGAAATCATTTGGTTCTTTTCTTTCTCCACCTGGCCTATTTCACTGAGCATAATACCCTCTAGCTCCATCCACGTTGTTGCAAATGGTAGGATTTGTTTTCTTCTTATGGCTGCTTACTGCACTTTTTAAACTGGATTTCTGTCTTCTCTTTTGTCTGTAGTTTCACTATGTGATTTCACCATTGTTCTCCTTGTAATGAGCAATAGCTTTGTTTTAATCAATATGTACCTATATCTATCTATCTGTTTGTCTATCCATCTATCTATCTGTCTATCAATCAGTCAATCATCTTTTTGTTTGCCCATCTGTCCTTTTATACAGAACAGTTAACAAGATAGCCTGTGTCACTTCCTTACATTGTGCTTCCAAAAATCTTTCAAGCTAACTAGGCTGCAGGGAAAGCACTGGGTTCACCGAGACACTTGCAGGTAGAGTCAGCCGCATATTCCTACAAAACCAGGAAATTTTGCTGCAGGGTCTTGAACCCGTGTCTCTCTCCTCTCTCCTCTTTTATCTACTTCTCACTTGCTGACTGTATTTAGTCACATTCATTGACTAAGGGCTCCCTGAAGACCACAAGTATCCTTCCTCTGGGCCTGTTTTCGACAGAAAAGTAAACTTGGTGCTTTGCTCATAACCATGTTTGAGGGACATCGGCGTGATCACCACTCATAGGATGGAACAACAAATGAAAAGGAACACCAATTTCTAGACAGGATCAGTTGGGAGCAAAGAGTGTGTTGTGGGGTTACGTGTTTATTTGTGTGTCCAAACTTCCCTCTTTATCTGGATATTTTTTCTTTACATTAATGAACATCATAAAACCCACTGATTTCAAAGGCCCAGACGCTTATTTTTACACCAATTCAGTTGTTGAGGTGAGAGAAAATAAGAAGGACATTGCTGTACCACTAAATCTATGGCTGGGCAGTGCTGAAACCAAAGAAAAAGAATTCACGGTGGCTTGATAGGGCTATTTTCTACTGACTATCTCTGGAGACACAAACAGAATCCATTCGTTTGATTGTTTGTTTTTCAGTTTCACTTGTGTTGGGTACCTGTTCCCACCACTTCGACTTGTAGTTTGTCTCTGTTCTTGCATCTCAAGTGAGTCTCCTGTGAGGGATCACGTAGGTGCTTTTGAATATTCATCCCTACTTTTAAACCTGTGTCTTTTGTTTGGAGCACTCAAAGCCTCTTTCTTTTTATTCTGATGATTCAGAGCTGTGCCCTTATTGAACTTAAAATTTTTTTTATTATCATTAATATACAATCACGTGAAGAACATTATGTTTACTTGGCTCCCCCCTTCACCAAGGCACCCTTAGAAACCTCTTACAGATGCTGTCAATCAGCGGAGTTGGATGCTGTAGACCCCTTCACCATGAACCACCCCCCACACACCATTACAGTCGCAGTCCATCTGCGTGTAATAAGATGCTGTAGAATCTTTACTTGTCTTCTCTGTGTTGTACAGCCCTATCCAAAGTCTCCTGACCCCACGCATTATACATGCTAATCCTAATCTCCCATTTCTTTCTCCACACCCTCATCCCTCCCTTCCCAACACCCCTGCACAGTCCCTTTCCCTTTGGTAACTGTTAGTCCGCTTTTGGGTTCTGTGAATCTGCTGCTGTTTTCTTCCTTCAGAGTTTCTTTGTTGTTATACTCCACACATAAGTGAAATCATTTGGTACTTGTCTTTCTCCACCTCGCCTATTTCACTGAGCATACTACCGTCTTGCTCCATCCACGTCATTGCAAATGGTAGGATTTGTTTTCCTCTTATGTCTGCTTACGGCACTTTTTAAACTGGACTTAATTCTAACTGTCTGTTTGTTGTTTCGCTATGTGCTTTCACCATTGATCTCCTGTTTATGAGCAATAGCTTTATGTTAATCGATATGTATCTGAATCTATCTATCTGTCTGTCTGTCTATCTATCAATCTCTCTATCTGTCCTATCTTTCTTTCTATCTATCTACCAATCTATCTGTCTATGTATCTAACTATCTATCTATCTATCTATCTATCTATCTATCTATCTATCTATCTATCTATCTATCTATCTATCTATCTATCTATCTGTCTGTCTATCTATCTATCTATCTATTTATCTGTCTATCTACCTATCTTTCCTAATATCTTTCTATCTACCTACATACTTACCTATCTATCTATCTATCTATCTATCTAACTATCTATCTATCTGCTTATCTACCTATCTATCTTTCATGACTATCATCTATCTATCTATCATCTGTCATCTATGTATCTGTGAATCTATCATCTTTTTGTGTGCCCATCTATTCTTATGTACAGAACAGTTAACAACATCGCGTATGTCACTTTCCTACATTATGCTTCCAAAAACAGTGCAAGATGAGTAGGCTCTATTGAGAGCACTGGGTTCACTGAGACAATTGCAGGTCGAGTCAGCATCGTTTTCTTACAAAACCAGTAAATGGTGGTGCAGGGACTTGAACCCATCTCTCTGTCATCTGTCCTCTTTTCCCTCCTTCTCGATTGCTGACTGTATTTAGCCACATTCATTGACTAAGTGCTACCTTAAGACCACAAGTTTCATTCCTCTGGGTCTCTTGTAGACAGTAAAGTATACTTGGTGCTTTGCTTACCACCATGTTTGAGGGACATTGGCGTGATCACCACTGATAGGAGGAGGGTCAAATAAAAAGGAACACCTATGTCTAGACAGGAGCATTTGGGAGCAAAGAGAGTGTTGTGGAGTTACGTGTTTGTTTGAGTGTCCAAACTTCCTACTTTAGGGAGTTATTACTACTTTACCTTTGTGAACATCATAAAACCCACTGATTTCCAAAGCCCAGACTCATATTATTACAGCAATTCTGTGGTTGAGGTGAGAAAAAATGAGAAGGACGTTGCTAAACCACTAAATCAATGGCGGGGCACTGCTGAAACCAAACAAAAAGAATTCACGGTGGCTAGATAGGGCTATATTCTACTGGCTGTCTCTGGGGACTCAAACAGAATCCATTTGTTTGTTTGTTTGTTTCTCAGTTTCACTTGTGTAGGGTACCCGAACCCGCCCCTTCAGCTTGTAGTTTGTGTCCTTGGATCTCAAGTGAGTCTCCAGTAAGGGAGCACGTAGGTGGTCTTGTGTTTTCATCCCTTATTCTAACCCTGTGTGTTTTGATTGGAGCACTCAAAGAATGTCCGTTTATTCTCATGATTCCGAGCTGTTCCGTTATTGCACTTAAAGTTTTTCTTCGTTATCATTAATCTACAATCACGTGAAGAACATTACGTTTACTAGGCTTCCCATTCAACATTCCGCATCTATAACCAATTATAGTCGCTGCCCATCAGCGTGTAGTAAGATGGTGTAGAATCCCTACTGTCCTGTCTGTGTTGTACAGTCCTCCCCATGCTACTCCCACCACACACATTATACACACTAATACTAATGCCCCCTTTCTTTCTCCCCACCCTTATCCCTCCCTTCCCACCCAACCTGCCCAGTCCCTTTCCCTTTGGTAACTGTTAGCAAACTCGCGGGTTCTTTGAGTCTGCTGCTATATTTTTCTTCAGATTTTCTTGGTTGTTATACTCCACACATGAGTGAAATCATTTGGTTCTTTTCTTTCTCCACCTGGCCTATTTCACTGAGCATAATACCCTCTAGCTCCATCCACGTTGTTGCAAATGGTAGGATTTGTTTTCTTCTTATGGCTGCTTACTGCACTTTTTAAACTGGATTTCTGTCTTCTCTTTTGTCTGTAGTTTCACTATGTGATTTCACCATTGTTCTCCTTGTAATGAGCAATAGCTTTGTTTTAATCAATATGTACCTATATCTATCTATCTGTTTGTCTATCCATCTATCTATCTGTCTATCAATCAGTCAATCATCTTTTTGTTTGCCCATCTGTCCTTTTGTACAGAACAGTTAACAAGATAGCCTGTGTCACTTCCTTACATTGTGCTTCCAAAAATCTTTCAAGCTAACTAGGCTGCAGGGAAAGCACTGGGTTCACCGAGACACTTGCAGGTAGAGTCAGCCGCATATTCCTACAAAACCAGGAAATTTTGCTGCAGGGTCTTGAACCCGTGTCTCTCTCCTCTCTCCTCTTTTATCTACTTCTCACTTGCTGACTGTATTTAGTCACATTCATTGACTAAGGGCTCCCTGAAGACCACAAGTATCCTTTTTCTGGGCCTGTTTTCGACAGAAAAGTAAACTTGGTGCTTTGCTCATAACCATGTTTGAGGGACATCGGCGTGATCACCACTCATAGGATGGAACAACAAATGAAAAGGAACACCAATTTCTAGACAGGATCAGTTGGGAGCAAAGAATGTGTTGTGGGGTTACGTGTTTATTTGTGTGTCCAAACTTCCCTCTTTATCTGGATATTTTTTCTTTACATTAATGAACATCATAAAACCCACTGATTTCAAAGGCCCAGACGCTTATTTTTACACCAATTCAGTTGTTGAGGTGAGAGAAAATAAGAAGGACATTGCTGTACCACTAAATCTATGGCTGGGCAGTGCTGAAACCAAAGAAAAAGAATTCACGGTGGCTTGATAGGGCTATTTTCTACTGGCTGTCTCTGGGGACTCAAACAGAATCCATTTGTTTTTTTGTTTGTTTCTCAGTTTCCCTTGTGTAGGGTACCCGAACCCGCCCCTTCAGCTTGTAGTTTGTGTCCTTGGATCTCAAGTGAGTCTCCAGTAAGGGAGCACGTAGGTGGTCTTGTGTTTTCATCCCTTATTCTAACCCTGTGTGTTTTGATTGGAGCACTCAAAGAATGTCCGTTTATTCTCATGATTCCGAGCTGTTCCGTTATTGCACTTAAAGTTGTTCTTCGTTATCATTAATCTACAATCACGTGAAGAACATTACGTTTACTAGGCTTCCCATTCAACATTCCGCATCTATAACCAATTATAGTCGCTGCCCATCAGCGTGTAGTAAGATGGTGTAGAATCCCTACTGTCCTGTCTGTGTTGTACAGTCCTCCCCATGCTACTCCCACCACACACATTATACACACTAATACTAATGCCCCCTTTCTTTCTCCCCACCCTTATCCCTCCCTTCCCACCCAACCTGCCCAGTCCCTTTCCCTTTGGTAACTGTTAGCAAACTCGCGGGTTCTTTGAGTCTGCTGCTATATTTTTCTTCAGATTTTCTTGGTTGTTATACTCCACACATGAGTGAAATCATTTGGTTCTTTTCTTTCTCCACCTGGCCTATTTCACTGAGCATAATACCCTCTAGCTCCATCCACGTTGTTGCAAATGGTAGGATTTGTTTTCTTCTTATGGCTGCTTACTGCACTTTTTAAACTGGATTTCTGTCTTCTCTTTTGTCTGTAGTTTCACTATGTGATTTCACCATTGTTCTCCTTGTAATGAGCAATAGCTTTGTTTTAATCAATATGTACCTATATCTATCTATCTGTTTGTCTATCCATCTATCTATCTGTCTATCAATCAGTCAATCATCTTTTTGTTTGCCCATCTGTCCTTTTATACAGAACAGTTAACAAGATAGCCTGTGTCACTTCCTTACATTGTGCTTCCAAAAATCTTTCAAGCTAACTAGGCTGCAGGGAAAGCACTGGGTTCACCGAGACACTTGCAGGTAGAGTCAGCCGCATATTCCTACAAAACCAGGAAATTTTGCTGCAGGGTCTTGAACCCGTGTCTCTCTCCTCTCTCCTCTTTTATCTACTTCTCACTTGCTGACTGTATTTAGTCACATTCATTGACTAAGGGCTCCCTGAAGACCACAAGTATCCTTCCTCTGGGCCTGTTTTCGACAGAAAAGTAAACTTGGTGCTTTGCTCATAACCATGTTTGAGGGACATCGGCGTGATCACCACTCATAGGATGGAACAACAAATGAAAAGGAACACCAATTTCTAGACAGGATCAGTTGGGAGCAAAGAGTGTGTTGTGGGGTTACGTGTTTATTTGTGTGTCCAAACTTCCCTCTTTATCTGGATATTTTTTCTTTACATTAATGAACATCATAAAACCCACTGATTTCAAAGGCCCAGACGCTTATTTTTACACCAATTCAGTTGTTGAGGTGAGAGAAAATAAGAAGGACATTGCTGTACCACTAAATCTATGGCTGGGCAGTGCTGAAACCAAAGAAAAAGAATTCACGGTGGCTTGATAGGGCTATTTTCTACTGACTATCTCTGGAGACACAAACAGAATCCATTCGTTTGATTGTTTGTTTTTCAGTTTCACTTGTGTTGGGTACCTGTTCCCACCACTTCGACTTGTAGTTTGTCTCTGTTCTTGCATCTCAAGTGAGTCTCCTGTGAGGGATCACGTAGGTGCTTTTGAATATTCATCCCTACTTTTAAACCTGTGTCTTTTGTTTGGAGCACTCAAAGCCTCTTTCTTTTTATTCTGATGATTCAGAGCTGTGCCCTTATTGAACTTAAAATTTTTTTTATTATCATTAATATACAATCACGTGAAGAACATTATGTTTACTTGGCTCCCCCCTTCACCAAGGCACCCTTAGAAACCTCTTACAGATGCTGTCAATCAGCGGAGTTGGATGCTGTAGACCCCTTCACCATGAACCACCCCCCACACACCATTACAGTCGCAGTCCATCTGCGTGTAATAAGATGCTGTAGAATCTTTACTTGTCTTCTCTGTGTTGTACAGCCCTATCCAAAGTCTCCTGACCCCACGCATTATACATGCTAATCCTAATCTCCCATTTCTTTCTCCACACCCTCATCCCTCCCTTCCCAACACCCCTGCACAGTCCCTTTCCCTTTGGTAACTGTTAGTCCGCTTTTGGGTTCTGTGAATCTGCTGCTGTTTTCTTCCTTCAGAGTTTCTTTGTTGTTATACTCCACACATAAGTGAAATCATTTGGTACTTGTCTTTCTCCACCTCGCCTATTTCACTGAGCATACTACCGTCTTGCTCCATCCACGTCATTGCAAATGGTAGGATTTGTTTTCCTCTTATGTCTGCTTACGGCACTTTTTAAACTGGACTTAATTCTAACTGTCTGTTTGTTGTTTCGCTATGTGCTTTCACCATTGATCTCCTGTTTATGAGCAATAGCTTTATGTTAATCGATATGTATCTGAATCTATCTATCTGTCTGTCTGTCTATCTATCAATCTCTCTATCTGTCCTATCTTTCTTTCTATCTATCTACCAATCTATCTGTCTATGTATCTAACTATCTATCTATCTATCTATCTATCTATCTATCTATCTATCTATCTATCTATCTATCTATCTATCTATCTATCTATCTATCTATCTATCTATCTGTCTATCTACCTATCTTTCCTAATATCTTTCTATCTACCTACATACTTACCTATCTATCTATCTATCTATCTAACTATCTATCTGTCTGCTTATCTACCTATCTATCTTTCATGACTATCATCTATCTATCTATCATCTGTCATCTATGTATCTGTGAATCTATCATCTTTTTGTGTGCCCATCTATTCTTATGTACAGAACAGTTAACAACATCGCGTATGTCACTTTCCTACATTATGCTTCCAAAAACAGTGCAAGATGAGTAGGCTCTATTGAGAGCACTGGGTTCACTGAGACAATTGCAGGTCGAGTCAGCATCGTTTTCTTACAAAACCAGTAAATGGTGGTGCAGGGACTTGAACCCATCTCTCTGTCATCTGTCCTCTTTTCCCTCCTTCTCGATTGCTGACTGTATTTAGCCACATTCATTGACTAAGTGCTACCTTAAGACCACAAGTTTCATTCCTCTGGGTCTCTTGTAGACAGTAAAGTATACTTGGTGCTTTGCTTACCACCATGTTTGAGGGACATTGGCGTGATCACCGCTGATAGGAGGAGGGTCAAATAAAAAGGAACACCTATGTCTAGACAGGAGCATTTGGGAGCAAAGAGAGTGTTGTGGAGTTACGTGTTTGTTTGAGTGTCCAAACTTCCTACTTTAGGGAGTTATTACTACTTTACCTTTGTGAACATCATAAAACCCACTGATTTCCAAAGCCCAGACTCATATTATTACAGCAATTCTGTGGTTGAGGTGAGAAAAAATGAGAAGGACGTTGCTAAACCACTAAATCAATGGCGGGGCACTGCTGAAACCAAACAAAAAGAATTCACGGTGGCTAGATAGGGCTATATTCTACTGGCTGTCTCTGGGGACTCAAACAGAATCCATTTGTTTGTTTGTTTGTTTCTCAGTTTCACTTGTGTAGGGTACCCGAACCCGCCCCTTCAGCTTGTAGTTTGTGTCCTTGGATCTCAAGTGAGTCTCCAGTAAGGGAGCACGTAGGTGGTCTTGTGTTTTCATCCCTTATTCTAACCCTGTGTGTTTTGATTGGAGCACTCAAAGAATGTCCGTTTATTCTCATGATTCCGAGCTGTTCCGTTATTGCACTTAAAGTTGTTCTTCGTTATCATTAATCTACAATCACGTGAAGAACTTTACGTTTACTAGGCTTCCCATTCAACATTCCGCATCTATAACCAATTATAGTCGCTGCCCATCAGCGTGTAGTAAGATGGTGTAGAATCCCTACTGTCCTGTCTGTGTTGTACAGTCCTCCCCATGCTACTCCCACCACACACATTATACACACTAATACTAATGCCCCCTTTCTTTCTCCCCACCCTTATCCCTCCCTTCCCACCCAACCTGCCCAGTCCCTTTCCCTTTGGTAACTGTTAGCAAACTCGCGGGTTCTTTGAGTCTGCTGCTATATTTTTCTTCAGATTTTCTTGGTTGTTATACTCCACACATGAGTGAAATCATTTGGTTCTTTTCTTTCTCCACCTGGCCTATTTCACTGAGCATAATACCCTCTAGCTCCATCCACGTTGTTGCAAATGGTAGGATTTGTTTTCTTCTTATGGCTGCTTACTGCACTTTTTAAACTGGATTTCTGTCTTCTCTTTTGTCTGTAGTTTCACTATGTGATTTCACCATTGTTCTCCTTGTAATGAGCAATAGCTTTGTTTTAATCAATATGTACCTATATCTATCTATCTGTTTGTCTATCCATCTATCTATCTGTCTATCAATCAGTCAATCATCTTTTTGTTTGCCCATCTGTCCTTTTGTACAGAACAGTTAACAAGATAGCCTGTGTCACTTCCTTACATTGTGCTTCCAAAAATCTTTCAAGCTAACTAGGCTGCAGGGAAAGCACTGGGTTCACCGAGACACTTGCAGGTAGAGTCAGCCGCATATTCCTACAAAACCAGGAAATTTTGCTGCAGGGTCTTGAACCCGTGTCTCTCTCCTCTCTCCTCTTTTATCTACTTCTCACTTGCTGACTGTATTTAGTCACATTCATTGACTAAGGGCTCCCTGAAGACCACAAGTATCCTTCCTCTGGGCCTGTTTTCGACAGAAAAGTAAACTTGGTGCTTTGCTCATAACCATGTTTGAGGGACATCGGCGTGATCACCACTCATAGGATGGAACAACAAATGAAAAGGAACACCAATTTCTAGACAGGATCAGTTGGGAGCAAAGAGTGTGTTGTGGGGTTACGTGTTTATTTGTGTGTCCAAACTTCCCTCTTTATCTGGATATTTTTTCTTTACATTAATGAACATCATAAAACCCACTGATTTCAAAGGCCCAGACGCTTATTTTTACACCAATTCAGTTGTTGAGGTGAGAGAAAATAAGAAGGACATTGCTGTACCACTAAATCTATGGCTGGGCAGTGCTGAAACCAAAGAAAAAGAATTCACGGTGGCTTGATAGGGCTATTTTCTACTGACTATCTCTGGAGACACAAACAGAATCCATTCGTTTGATTGTTTGTTTTTCAGTTTCACTTGTGTTGGGTACCTGTTCCCACCACTTCGACTTGTAGTTTGTCTCTGTTCTTGCATCTCAAGTGAGTCTCCTGTGAGGGATCACGTAGGTGCTTTTGAATATTCATCCCTACTTTTAAACCTGTGTCTTTTGTTTGGAGCACTCAAAGCCTCTTTCTTTTTATTCTGATGATTCAGAGCTGTGCCCTTATTGAACTTAAAATTTTTTTTTATTATCATTAATATACAATCACGTGAAGAACATTATGTTTACTTGGCTCCCCCCTTCACCAAGGCACCCTTAGAAACCTCTTACAGATGCTGTCAATCAGCGGAGTTGGATGCTGTAGACCCCTTCACCATGAACCACCCCCCACACACCATTACAGTCGCAGTCCATCTGCGTGTAATAAGATGCTGTAGAATCTTTACTTGTCTTCTCTGTGTTGTACAGCCCTATCCAAAGTCTCCTGACCCCACGCATTATACATGCTAATCCTAATCTCCCATTTCTTTCTCCACACCCTCATCCCTCCCTTCCCAACACCCCTGCACAGTCCCTTTCCCTTTGGTAACTGTTAGTCCGCTTTTGGGTTCTGTGAGTCTGCTGCTGTTTTCTTCCTTCAGAGTTTCTTTGTTGTTATACTCCACACATAAGTGAAATCATTTGGTACTTGTCTTTCTCCACCTCGCCTATTTCACTGAGCATACTACCGTCTTGCTCCATCCACGTCATTGCAAATGGTAGGATTTGTTTTCCTCTTATGTCTGCTTACGGCACTTTTTAAACTGGACTTAATTCTAACTGTCTGTTTGTTGTTTCGCTATGTGCTTTCACCATTGATCTCCTGTTTATGAGCAATAGCTTTATGTTAATCGATATGTATCTGAATCTATCTATCTGTCTGTCTGTCTATCTATCAATCTCTCTATCTGTCCTATCTTTCTTTCTATCTATCTACCAATCTATCTGTCTATGTATCTAACTATCTATCTATCTATCTATCTATCTATCTATCTATCTATCTATCTATCTATATATATCTATCTATCTATCTATCTATCTATCTATCTGTCTATCTATCTATCTATCTGTCTATCTACCTATCTTTCCTAATATCTTTCTATCTACCTACATACTTACCTATCTATCTATCTATCTATCTAACTATCTATCTGTCTGCTTATCTACCTATCTATCTTTCATGACTATCATCTATCTATCTAACATCTGTCATCTATGTATCTGTGAATCTATCATCTTTTTGTGTGCCCATCTATTCTTATGTACAGAACAGTTAACAACATCGCGTATGTCACTTTCCTACATTATGCTTCCAAAAACAGTGCAAGATGAGTAGGCTCTATTGAGAGCACTGGGTTCACTGAGACAATTGCAGGTCGAGTCAGCATCGTTTTCTTACAAAACCAGTAAATGGTGGTGCAGGGACTTGAACCCATCTCTCTGTCATCTGTCCTCTTTTCCCTCCTTCTCGATTGCTGACTGTATTTAGCCACATTCATTGACTAAGTGCTACCTTAAGACCACAAGTTTCATTCCTCTGGGTCTCTTGTAGACAGTAAAGTATACTTGGTGCTTTGCTTACCACCATGTTTGAGGGACATTGGCGTGATCACCGCTGATAGGAGGAGGGTCAAATAAAAAGGAACACCTATGTCTAGACAGGAGCATTTGGGAGCAAAGAGAGTGTTGTGGAGTTACGTGTTTGTTTGAGTGTCCAAACTTCCTACTTTAGGGAGTTATTACTACTTTACCTTTGTGAACATCATAAAACCCACTGATTTCCAAAGCCCAGACTCATATTATTACAGCAATTCTGTGGTTGAGGTGAGAAAAAATGAGAAGGACGTTGCTAAACCACTAAATCAATGGCGGGGCACTGCTGAAACCAAACAAAAAGAATTCACGGTGGCTAGATAGGGCTATATTCTACTGGCTGTCTCTGGGGACTCAAACAGAATCCATTTGTTTGTTTGTTTGTTTCTCAGTTTCACTTGTGTAGGGTACCCGAACCCGCCCCTTCAGCTTGTAGTTTGTGTCCTTGGATCTCAAGTGAGTCTCCAGTAAGGGAGCACGTAGGTGGTCTTGTGTTTTCATCCCTTATTCTAACCCTGTGTGTTTTGATTGGAGCACTCAAAGAATGTCCGTTTATTCTCATGATTCCGAGCTGTTCCGTTATTGCACTTAAAGTTGTTCTTCGTTATCATTAATCTACAATCACGTGAAGAACTTTACGTTTACTAGGCTTCCCATTCAACATTCCGCATCTATAACCAATTATAGTCGCTGCCCATCAGCGTGTAGTAAGATGGTGTAGAATCCCTACTGTCCTGTCTGTGTTGTACAGTCCTCCCCATGCTACTCCCACCACACACATTATACACACTAATACTAATGCCCCCTTTCTTTCTCCCCACCCTTATCCCTCCCTTCCCACCCAACCTGCCCAGTCCCTTTCCCTTTGGTAACTGTTAGCAAACTCGCGGGTTCTTTGAGTCTGCTGCTATATTTTTCTTCAGATTTTCTTGGTTGTTATACTCCACACATGAGTGAAATCATTTGGTTCTTTTCTTTCTCCACCTGGCCTATTTCACTGAGCATAATACCCTCTAGCTCCATCCACGTTGTTGCAAATGGTAGGATTTGTTTTCTTCTTATGGCTGCTTACTGCACTTTTTAAACTGGATTTCTGTCTTCTCTTTTGTCTGTAGTTTCACTATGTGATTTCACCATTGTTCTCCTTGTAATGAGCAATAGCTTTGTTTTAATCAATATGTACCTATATCTATCTATCTGTTTGTCTATCCATCTATCTATCTGTCTATCAATCAGTCAATCATCTTTTTGTTTGCCCATCTGTCCTTTTGTACAGAACAGTTAACAAGATAGCCTGTGTCACTTCCTTACATTGTGCTTCCAAAAATCTTTCAAGCTAACTAGGCTGCAGGGAAAGCACTGGGTTCACCGAGACACTTGCAGGTAGAGTCAGCCGCATATTCCTACAAAACCAGGAAATTTTGCTGCAGGGTCTTGAACCCGTGTCTCTCTCCTCTCTCCTCTTTTATCTACTTCTCACTTGCTGACTGTATTTAGTCACATTCATTGACTAAGGGCTCCCTGAAGACCACAAGTATCCTTCCTCTGGGCCTGTTTTCGACAGAAAAGTAAACTTGGTGCTTTGCTCATAACCATGTTTGAGGGACATCGGCGTGATCACCACTCATAGGATGGAACAACAAATGAAAAGGAACACCAATTTCTAGACAGGATCAGTTGGGAGCAAAGAGTGTGTTGTGGGGTTACGTGTTTATTTGTGTGTCCAAACTTCCCTCTTTATCTGGATATTTTTTCTTTACATTAATGAACATCATAAAACCCACTGATTTCAAAGGCCCAGACGCTTATTTTTACACCAATTCAGTTGTTGAGGTGAGAGAAAATAAGAAGGACATTGCTGTACCACTAAATCTATGGCTGGGCAGTGCTGAAACCAAAGAAAAAGAATTCACGGTGGCTTGATAGGGCTATTTTCTACTGACTATCTCTGGAGACACAAACAGAATCCATTCGTTTGATTGTTTGTTTTTCAGTTTCACTTGTGTTGGGTACCTGTTCCCACCACTTCGACTTGTAGTTTGTCTCTGTTCTTGCATCTCAAGTGAGTCTCCTGTGAGGGATCACGTAGGTGCTTTTGAATATTCATCCCTACTTTTAAACCTGTGTCTTTTGTTTGGAGCACTCAAAGCCTCTTTCTTTTTATTCTGATGATTCAGAGCTGTGCCCTTATTGAACTTAAAATTTTTTTTTATTATCATTAATATACAATCACGTGAAGAACATTATGTTTACTTGGCTCCCCCCTTCACCAAGGCACCCTTAGAAACCTCTTACAGATGCTGTCAATCAGCGGAGTTGGATGCTGTAGACCCCTTCACCATGAACCACCCCCCACACACCATTACAGTCGCAGTCCATCTGCGTGTAATAAGATGCTGTAGAATCTTTACTTGTCTTCTCTGTGTTGTACAGCCCTATCCAAAGTCTCCTGACCCCACGCATTATACATGCTAATCCTAATCTCCCATTTCTTTCTCCACACCCTCATCCCTCCCTTCCCAACACCCCTGCACAGTCCCTTTCCCTTTGGTAACTGTTAGTCCGCTTTTGGGTTCTGTGAGTCTGCTGCTGTTTTCTTCCTTCAGAGTTTCTTTGTTGTTATACTCCACACATAAGTGAAATCATTTGGTACTTGTCTTTCTCCACCTCGCCTATTTCACTGAGCATACTACCGTCTTGCTCCATCCACGTCATTGCAAATGGTAGGATTTGTTTTCCTCTTATGTCTGCTTACGGCACTTTTTAAACTGGACTTAATTCTAACTGTCTGTTTGTTGTTTCGCTATGTGCTTTCACCATTGATCTCCTGTTTATGAGCAATAGCTTTATGTTAATCGATATGTATCTGAATCTATCTATCTGTCTGTCTGTCTATCTATCAATCTCTCTATCTGTCCTATCTTTCTTTCTATCTATCTACCAATCTATCTGTCTATGTATCTAACTATCTATCTATCTATCTATCTATCTATCTATCTATCTATCTATCTATCTATCTATCTATCTATCTATCTATATATCTATATATCTATCTATATATCTATCTATCTATCTGTCTATCTATCTATCTATCTGTCTATCTACCTATCTTTCCTAATATCTTTCTATCTACCTACATACTTACCTATCTATCTATCTATCTATCTAACTATCTATCTGTCTGCTTATCTACCTATCTATCTTTCATGACTATCATCTATCTATCTATCATCTGTCATCTATGTATCTGTGAATCTATCATCTTTTTGTGTGCCCATCTATTCTTATGTACAGAACAGTTAACAACATCGCGTATGTCACTTTCCTACATTATGCTTCCAAAAACAGTGCAAGATGAGTAGGCTCTATTGAGAGCACTGGGTTCACTGAGACAATTGCAGGTCGAGTCAGCATCGTTTTCTTACAAAACCAGTAAATGGTGGTGCAGGGACTTGAACCCATCTCTCTGTCATCTGTCCTCTTTTCCCTCCTTCTCGATTGCTGACTGTATTTAGCCACATTCATTGACTAAGTGCTACCTTAAGACCACAAGTTTCATTCCTCTGGGTCTCTTGTAGACAGTAAAGTATACTTGGTGCTTTGCTTACCACCATGTTTGAGGGACATTGGCGTGATCACCGCTGATAGGAGGAGGGTCAAATAAAAAGGAACACCTATGTCTAGACAGGAGCATTTGGGAGCAAAGAGAGTGTTGTGGAGTTACGTGTTTGTTTGAGTGTCCAAACTTCCTACTTTAGGGAGTTATTACTACTTTACCTTTGTGAACATCATAAAACCCACTGATTTCCAAAGCCCAGACTCATATTATTACAGCAATTCTGTGGTTGAGGTGAGAAAAAATGAGAAGGACGTTGCTAAACCACTAAATCAATGGCGGGGCACTGCTGAAACCAAACAAAAAGAATTCACGGTGGCTAGATAGGGCTATATTCTACTGGCTGTCTCTGGGGACTCAAACAGAATCCATTTGTTTGTTTGTTTGTTTCTCAGTTTCACTTGTGTAGGGTACCCGAACCCGCCCCTTCAGCTTGTAGTTTGTGTCCTTGGATCTCAAGTGAGTCTCCAGTAAGGGAGCACGTAGGTGGTCTTGTGTTTTCATCCCTTATTCTAACCCTGTGTGTTTTGATTGGAGCACTCAAAGAATGTCCGTTTATTCTCATGATTCCGAGCTGTTCCGTTATTGCACTTAAAGTTGTTCTTCGTTATCATTAATCTACAATCACGTGAAGAACTTTACGTTTACTAGGCTTCCCATTCAACATTCCGCATCTATAACCAATTATAGTCGCTGCCCATCAGCGTGTAGTAAGATGGTGTAGAATCCCTACTGTCCTGTCTGTGTTGTACAGTCCTCCCCATGCTACTCCCACCACACACATTATACACACTAATACTAATGCCCCCTTTCTTTCTCCCCACCCTTATCCCTCCCTTCCCACCCAACCTGCCCAGTCCCTTTCCCTTTGGTAACTGTTAGCAAACTCGCGGGTTCTTTGAGTCTGCTGCTATATTTTTCTTCAGATTTTCTTGGTTGTTATACTCCACACATGAGTGAAATCATTTGGTTCTTTTCTTTCTCCACCTGGCCTATTTCACTGAGCATAATACCCTCTAGCTCCATCCACGTTGTTGCAAATGGTAGGATTTGTTTTCTTCTTATGGCTGCTTACTGCACTTTTTAAACTGGATTTCTGTCTTCTCTTTTGTCTGTAGTTTCACTATGTGATTTCACCATTGTTCTCCTTGTAATGAGCAATAGCTTTGTTTTAATCAATATGTACCTATATCTATCTATCTGTTTGTCTATCCATCTATCTATCTGTCTATCAATCAGTCAATCATCTTTTTGTTTGCCCATCTGTCCTTTTGTACAGAACAGTTAACAAGATAGCCTGTGTCACTTCCTTACATTGTGCTTCCAAAAATCTTTCAAGCTAACTAGGCTGCAGGGAAAGCACTGGGTTCACCGAGACACTTGCAGGTAGAGTCAGCCGCATATTCCTACAAAACCAGGAAATTTTGCTGCAGGGTCTTGAACCCGTGTCTCTCTCCTCTCTCCTCTTTTATCTACTTCTCACTTGCTGACTGTATTTAGTCACATTCATTGACTAAGGGCTCCCTGAAGACCACAAGTATCCTTCCTCTGGGCCTGTTTTCGACAGAAAAGTAAACTTGGTGCTTTGCTCATAACCATGTTTGAGGGACATCGGCGTGATCACCACTCATAGGATGGAACAACAAATGAAAAGGAACACCAATTTCTAGACAGGATCAGTTGGGAGCAAAGAGTGTGTTGTGGGGTTACGTGTTTATTTGTGTGTCCAAACTTCCCTCTTTATCTGGATATTTTTTCTTTACATTAATGAACATCATAAAACCCACTGATTTCAAAGGCCCAGACGCTTATTTTTACACCAATTCAGTTGTTGAGGTGAGAGAAAATAAGAAGGACATTGCTGTACCACTAAATCTATGGCTGGGCAGTGCTGAAACCAAAGAAAAAGAATTCACGGTGGCTTGATAGGGCTATTTTCTACTGACTATCTCTGGAGACACAAACAGAATCCATTCGTTTGATTGTTTGTTTTTCAGTTTCACTTGTGTTGGGTACCTGTTCCCACCACTTCGACTTGTAGTTTGTCTCTGTTCTTGCATCTCAAGTGAGTCTCCTGTGAGGGATCACGTAGGTGCTTTTGAATATTCATCCCTACTTTTAAACCTGTGTCTTTTGTTTGGAGCACTCAAAGCCTCTTTCTTTTTATTCTGATGATTCAGAGCTGTGCCCTTATTGAACTTAAAATTTTTTTTTATTATCATTAATATACAATCACGTGAAGAACATTATGTTTACTTGGCTCCCCCCTTCACCAAGGCACCCTTAGAAACCTCTTACAGATGCTGTCAATCAGCGGAGTTGGATGCTGTAGACCCCTTCACCATGAACCACCCCCCACACACCATTACAGTCGCAGTCCATCTGCGTGTAATAAGATGCTGTAGAATCTTTACTTGTCTTCTCTGTGTTGTACAGCCCTATCCAAAGTCTCCTGACCCCACGCATTATACATGCTAATCCTAATCTCCCATTTCTTTCTCCACACCCTCATCCCTCCCTTCCCAACACCCCTGCACAGTCCCTTTCCCTTTGGTAACTGTTAGTCCGCTTTTGGGTTCTGTGAGTCTGCTGCTGTTTTCTTCCTTCAGAGTTTCTTTGTTGTTATACTCCACACATAAGTGAAATCATTTGGTACTTGTCTTTCTCCACCTCGCCTATTTCACTGAGCATACTACCGTCTTGCTCCATCCACGTCATTGCAAATGGTAGGATTTGTTTTCCTCTTATGTCTGCTTACGGCACTTTTTAAACTGGACTTAATTCTAACTGTCTGTTTGTTGTTTCGCTATGTGCTTTCACCATTGATCTCCTGTTTATGAGCAATAGCTTTATGTTAATCGATATGTATCTGAATCTATCTATCTGTCTGTCTGTCTATCTATCAATCTCTCTATCTGTCCTATCTTTCTTTCTATCTATCTACCAATCTATCTGTCTATGTATCTAACTATCTATCTATCTACCTATCTATCTATCTATCTATCTATCTATCTATCTATCTATCTATCTATCTATCTATCTATATATCTATCTATATATCTATCTATCTATCTGTCTATCTATCTATTTATCTGTCTATCTACCTATCTTTCCTAATATCTTTCTATCTACCTACATACTTACCTATCTATCTATCTATCTATCTAACTATCTATCTGTCTGCTTATCTACCTATCTATCTTTCATGACTATCATCTATCTATCTATCATCTGTCATCTATGTATCTGTGAATCTATCATCTTTTTGTGTGCCCATCTATTCTTATGTACAGAACAGTTAACAACATCGCGTATGTCACTTTCCTACATTATGCTTCCAAAAACAGTGCAAGATGAGTAGGCTCTATTGAGAGCACTGGGTTCACTGAGACAATTGCAGGTCGAGTCAGCATCGTTTTCTTACAAAACCAGTAAATGGTGGTGCAGGGACTTGAACCCATCTCTCTGTCATCTGTCCTCTTTTCCCTCCTTCTCGATTGCTGACTGTATTTAGCCACATTCATTGACTAAGTGCTACCTTAAGACCACAAGTTTCATTCCTCTGGGTCTCTTGTAGACAGTAAAGTATACTTGGTGCTTTGCTTAAAACCATGTTTGAGGGACATTGGCGTGATCACCGCTGATAGGAGGAGGGTCAAATAAAAAGGAACACCTATGTCTAGACAGGAGCATTTGGGAGCAAAGAGAGTGTTGTGGAGTTACGTGTTTGTTTGAGTGTCCAAACTTCCTACTTTAGGGAGTTATTACTACTTTACCTTTGTGAACATCATAAAACCCACTGATTTCCAAAGCCCAGACTCATATTATTACAGCAATTCTGTGGTTGAGGTGAGAAAAAATGAGAAGGACGTTGCTAAACCACTAAATCAATGGCGGGGCACTGCTGAAACCAAACAAAAAGAATTCACGGTGGCTAGATAGGGCTATATTCTACTGGCTGTCTCTGGGGACTCAAACAGAATCCATTTGTTTGTTTGTTTGTTTCTCAGTTTCACTTGTGTAGGGTACCCGAACCCGCCCCTTCAGCTTGTAGTTTGTGTCCTTGGATCTCAAGTGAGTCTCCAGTAAGGGAGCACGTAGGTGGTCTTGTGTTTTCATCCCTTATTCTAACCCTGTGTGTTTTGATTGGAGCACTCAAAGAATGTCCGTTTATTCTCATGATTCCGAGCTGTTCCGTTATTGCACTTAAAGTTGTTCTTCGTTATCATTAATCTACAATCACGTGAAGAACTTTACGTTTACTAGGCTTCCCATTCAACATTCCGCATCTATAACCAATTATAGTCGCTGCCCATCAGCGTGTAGTAAGATGGTGTAGAATCCCTACTGTCCTGTCTGTGTTGTACAGTCCTCCCCATGCTACTCCCACCACACACATTATACACACTAATACTAATGCCCCCTTTCTTTCTCCCCACCCTTATCCCTCCCTTCCCACCCAACCTGCCCAGTCCCTTTCCCTTTGGTAACTGTTAGCAAACTCGCGGGTTCTTTGAGTCTGCTGCTATATTTTTCTTCAGATTTTCTTGGTTGTTATACTCCACACATGAGTGAAATCATTTGGTTCTTTTCTTTCTCCACCTGGCCTATTTCACTGAGCATAATACCCTCTAGCTCCATCCACGTTGTTGCAAATGGTAGGATTTGTTTTCTTCTTATGGCTGCTTACTGCACTTTTTAAACTGGATTTCTGTCTTCTCTTTTGTCTGTAGTTTCACTATGTGATTTCACCATTGTTCTCCTTGTAATGAGCAATAGCTTTGTTTTAATCAATATGTACCTATATCTATCTATCTGTTTGTCTATCCATCTATCTATCTGTCTATCAATCAGTCAATCATCTTTTTGTTTGCCCATCTGTCCTTTTGTACAGAACAGTTAACAAGATAGCCTGTGTCACTTCCTTACATTGTGCTTCCAAAAATCTTTCAAGCTAACTAGGCTGCAGGGAAAGCACTGGGTTCACCGAGACACTTGCAGGTAGAGTCAGCCGCATATTCCTACAAAACCAGGAAATTTTGCTGCAGGGTCTTGAACCCGTGTCTCTCTCCTCTCTCCTCTTTTATCTACTTCTCACTTGCTGACTGTATTTAGTCACATTCATTGACTAAGGGCTCCCTGAAGACCACAAGTATCCTTCCTCTGGGCCTGTTTTCGACAGAAAAGTAAACTTGGTGCTTTGCTCATAACCATGTTTGAGGGACATCGGCGTGATCACCACTCATAGGATGGAACAACAAATGAAAAGGAACACCAATTTCTAGACAGGATCAGTTGGGAGCAAAGAGTGTGTTGTGGGGTTACGTGTTTATTTGTGTGTCCAAACTTCCCTCTTTATCTGGATATTTTTTCTTTACATTAATGAACATCATAAAACCCACTGATTTCAAAGGCCCAGACGCTTATTTTTACACCAATTCAGTTGTTGAGGTGAGAGAAAATAAGAAGGACATTGCTGTACCACTAAATCTATGGCTGGGCAGTGCTGAAACCAAAGAAAAAGAATTCACGGTGGCTTGATAGGGCTATTTTCTACTGACTATCTCTGGAGACACAAACAGAATCCATTCGTTTGATTGTTTGTTTTTCAGTTTCACTTGTGTTGGGTACCTGTTCCCACCACTTCGACTTGTAGTTTGTCTCTGTTCTTGCATCTCAAGTGAGTCTCCTGTGAGGGATCACGTAGGTGCTTTTGAATATTCATCCCTACTTTTAAACCTGTGTCTTTTGTTTGGAGCACTCAAAGCCTCTTTCTTTTTATTCTGATGATTCAGAGCTGTGCCCTTATTGAACTTAAAATTTTTTTTTATTATCATTAATATACAATCACGTGAAGAACATTATGTTTACGTGGCTCCCCCCTTCACCAAGGCACCCTTAGAAACCTCTTACAGATGCTGTCAATCAGCGGAGTTGGATGCTGTAGACCCCTTCACCATGAACCACCCCCCACACACCATTACAGTCGCAGTCCATCTGCGTGTAATAAGATGCTGTAGAATCTTTACTTGTCTTCTCTGTGTTGTACAGCCCTATCCAAAGTCTCCTGACCCCACGCATTATACATGCTAATCCTAATCTCCCATTTCTTTCTCCACACCCTCATCCCTCCCTTCCCAACACCCCTGCACAGTCCCTTTCCCTTTGGTAACTGTTAGTCCGCTTTTGGGTTCTGTGAGTCTGCTGCTGTTTTCTTCCTTCAGAGTTTCTTTGTTGTTATACTCCACACATAAGTGAAATCATTTGGTACTTGTCTTTCTCCACCTCGCCTATTTCACTGAGCATACTACCGTCTTGCTCCATCCACGTCATTGCAAATGGTAGGATTTGTTTTCCTCTTATGTCTGCTTACGGCACTTTTTAAACTGGACTTAATTCTAACTGTCTGTTTGTTGTTTCGCTATGTGCTTTCACCATTGATCTCCTGTTTATGAGCAATAGCTTTATGTTAATCGATATGTATCTGAATCTATCTATCTGTCTGTCTGTCTATCTATCAATCTCTCTATCTGTCCTATCTTTCTTTCTATCTATCTACCAATCTATCTGTCTATGTATCTAACTATCTATCTATCTATCTATCTATCTATCTATCTATCTATCTATCTATCTATCTATCTATCTTTCTATATATCTATATATCTATCTATATATCTATCTATCTATCTGTCTATCTATCTATCTATCTGTCTATCTACCTATCTTTCCTAATATCTTTCTATCTACCTACATACTTACCTATCTATCTATCTATCTATCTAACTATCTATCTGTCTGCTTATCTACCTATCTATCTTTCATGACTATCATCTATCTATCTATCATCTGTCATCTATGTATCTGTGAATCTATCATCTTTTTGTGTGCCCATCTATTCTTATGTACAGAACAGTTAACAACATCGCGTATGTCACTTTCCTACATTATGCTTCCAAAAACAGTGCAAGATGAGTAGGCTCTATTGAGAGCACTGGGTTCACTGAGACAATTGCAGGTCGAGTCAGCATCGTTTTCTTACAAAACCAGTAAATGGTGGTGCAGGGACTTGAACCCATCTCTCTGTCATCTGTCCTCTTTTCCCTCCTTCTCGATTGCTGACTGTATTTAGCCACATTCATTGACTAAGTGCTACCTTAAGACCACAAGTTTCATTCCTCTGGGTCTCTTGTAGACAGTAAAGTATACTTGGTGCTTTGCTTACCACCATGTTTGAGGGACATTGGCGTGATCACCGCTGATAGGAGGAGGGTCAAATAAAAAGGAACACCTATGTCTAGACAGGAGCATTTGGGAGCAAAGAGAGTGTTGTGGAGTTACGTGTTTGTTTGAGTGTCCAAACTTCCTACTTTAGGGAGTTATTACTACTTTACCTTTGTGAACATCATACAACCCACTGATTTCCAAAGCCCAGACTCATATTATTACAGCAATTCTGTGGTTGAGGTGAGAAAAAATGAGAAGGACGTTGCTAAACCACTAAATCAATGGCGGGGCACTGCTGAAACCAAACAAAAAGAATTCACGGTGGCTAGATAGGGCTATATTCTACTGGCTGTCTCTGGGGACTCAAACAGAATCCATTTGTTTGTTTGTTTGTTTCTCAGTTTCACTTGTGTAGGGTACCCGAACCCGCCCCTTCAGCTTGTAGTTTGTGTCCTTGGATCTCAAGTGAGTCTCCAGTAAGGGAGCACGTAGGTGGTCTTGTGTTTTCATCCCTTATTCTAACCCTGTGTGTTTTGATTGGAGCACTCAAAGAATGTCCGTTTATTCTCATGATTCCGAGCTGTTCCGTTATTGCACTTAAAGTTGTTCTTCGTTATCATTAATCTACAATCACGTGAAGAACTTTACGTTTACTAGGCTTCCCATTCAACATTCCGCATCTATAACCAATTATAGTCGCTGCCCATCAGCGTGTAGTAAGATGGTGTAGAATCCCTACTGTCCTGTCTGTGTTGTACAGTCCTCCCCATGCTACTCCCACCACACACATTATACACACTAATACTAATGCCCCCTTTCTTTCTCCCCACCCTTATCCCTCCCTTCCCACCCAACCTGCCCAGTCCCTTTCCCTTTGGTAACTGTTAGCAAACTCGCGGGTTCTTTGAGTCTGCTGCTATATTTTTCTTCAGATTTTCTTGGTTGTTATACTCCACACATGAGTGAAATCATTTGGTTCTTTTCTTTCTCCACCTGGCCTATTTCACTGAGCATAATACCCTCTAGCTCCATCCACGTTGTTGCAAATGGTAGGATTTGTTTTCTTCTTATGGCTGCTTACTGCACTTTTTAAACTGGATTTCTGTCTTCTCTTTTGTCTGTAGTTTCACTATGTGATTTCACCATTGTTCTCCTTGTAATGAGCAATAGCTTTGTTTTAATCAATATGTACCTATATCTATCTATCTGTTTGTCTATCCATCTATCTATCTGTCTATCAATCAGTCAATCATCTTTTTGTTTGCCCATCTGTCCTTTTGTACAGAACAGTTAACAAGATAGCCTGTGTCACTTCCTTACATTGTGCTTCCAAAAATCTTTCAAGCTAACTAGGCTGCAGGGAAAGCACTGGGTTCACCGAGACACTTGCAGGTAGAGTCAGCCGCATATTCCTACAAAACCAGGAAATTTTGCTGCAGGGTCTTGAACCCGTGTCTCTCTCCTCTCTCCTCTTTTATCTACTTCTCACTTGCTGACTGTATTTAGTCACATTCATTGACTAAGGGCTCCCTGAAGACCACAAGTATCCTTCCTCTGGGCCTGTTTTCGACAGAAAAGTAAACTTGGTGCTTTGCTCATAACCATGTTTGAGGGACATCGGCGTGATCACCACTCATAGGATGGAACAACAAATGAAAAGGAACACCAATTTCTAGACAGGATCAGTTGGGAGCAAAGAGTGTGTTGTGGGGTTACGTGTTTATTTGTGTGTCCAAACTTCCCTCTTTATCTGGATATTTTTTCTTTACATTAATGAACATCATAAAACCCACTGATTTCAAAGGCCCAGACGCTTATTTTTACACCAATTCAGTTGTTGAGGTGAGAGAAAATAAGAAGGACATTGCTGTACCACTAAATCTATGGCTGGGCAGTGCTGAAACCAAAGAAAAAGAATTCACGGTGGCTTGATAGGGCTATTTTCTACTGACTATCTCTGGAGACACAAACAGAATCCATTCGTTTGATTGTTTGTTTTTCAGTTTCACTTGTGTTGGGTACCTGTTCCCACCACTTCGACTTGTAGTTTGTCTCTGTTCTTGCATCTCAAGTGAGTCTCCTGTGAGGGATCACGTAGGTGCTTTTGAATATTCATCCCTACTTTTAAACCTGTGTCTTTTGTTTGGAGCACTCAAAGCCTCTTTCTTTTTATTCTGATGATTCAGAGCTGTGCCCTTATTGAACTTAAAATTTTTTTTTATTATCATTAATATACAATCACGTGAAGAACATTATGTTTACTTGGCTCCCCCCTTCACCAAGGCACCCTTAGAAACCTCTTACAGATGCTGTCAATCAGCGGAGTTGGATGCTGTAGACCCCTTCACCATGAACCACCCCCCACACACCATTACAGTCGCAGTCCATCTGCGTGTAATAAGATGCTGTAGAATCTTTACTTGTCTTCTCTGTGTTGTACAGCCCTATCCAAAGTCTCCTGACCCCACGCATTATACATGCTAATCCTAATCTCCCATTTCTTTCTCCACACCCTCATCCCTCCCTTCCCAACACCCCTGCACAGTCCCTTTCCCTTTGGTAACTGTTAGTCCGCTTTTGGGTTCTGTGAGTCTGCTGCTGTTTTCTTCCTTCAGAGTTTCTTTGTTGTTATACTCCACACATAAGTGAAATCATTTGGTACTTGTCTTTCTCCACCTCGCCTATTTCACTGAGCATACTACCGTCTTGCTCCATCCACGTCATTGCAAATGGTAGGATTTGTTTTCCTCTTATGTCTGCTTACGGCACTTTTTAAACTGGACTTAATTCTAACTGTCTGTTTGTTGTTTCGCTATGTGCTTTCACCATTGATCTCCTGTTTATGAGCAATAGCTTTATGTTAATCGATATGTATCTGAATCTATCTATCTGTCTGTCTGTCTATCTATCAATCTCTCTATCTGTCCTATCTTTCTTTCTATCTATCTACCAATCTATCTGTCTATGTATCTATCTATCTATCTATCTATCTATCTATCTATCTATCTATCTATCTATCTATCTATCTATCTATCTTTCTATATATCTATATATCTATCTATATATCTATCTATCTATCTGTCTATCTATCTATCTATCTGTCTATCTACCTATCTTTCCTAATATCTTTCTATCTACCTACATACTTACCTATCTATCTATCTATCTATCTAACTATCTATCTGTCTGCTTATCTACCTATCTATCTTTCATGACTATCATCTATCTATCTATCATCTGTCATCTATGTATCTGTGAATCTATCATCTTTTTGTGTGCCCATCTATTCTTATGTACAGAACAGTTAACAACATCGCGTATGTCACTTTCCTACATTATGCTTCCAAAAACAGTGCAAGATGAGTAGGCTCTATTGAGAGCACTGGGTTCACTGAGACAATTGCAGGTCGAGTCAGCATCGTTTTCTTACAAAACCAGTAAATGGTGGTGCAGGGACTTGAACCCATCTCTCTGTCATCTGTCCTCTTTTCCCTCCTTCTCGATTGCTGACTGTATTTAGCCACATTCATTGACTAAGTGCTACCTTAAGACCACAAGTTTCATTCCTCTGGGTCTCTTGTAGACAGTAAAGTATACTTGGTGCTTTGCTTACCACCATGTTTGAGGGACATTGGCGTGATCACCGCTGATAGGAGGAGGGTCAAATAAAAAGGAACACCTATGTCTAGACAGGAGCATTTGGGAGCAAAGAGAGTGTTGTGGAGTTACGTGTTTGTTTGAGTGTCCAAACTTCCTACTTTAGGGAGTTATTACTACTTTACCTTTGTGAACATCATAAAACCCACTGATTTCCAAAGCCCAGACTCATATTATTACAGCAATTCTGTGGTTGAGGTGAGAAAAAATGAGAAGGACGTTGCTAAACCACTAAATCAATGGCGGGGCACTGCTGAAACCAAACAAAAAGAATTCACGGTGGCTAGATAGGGCTATATTCTACTGGCTGTCTCTGGGGACTCAAACAGAATCCATTTGTTTGTTTGTTTGTTTCTCAGTTTCACTTGTGTAGGGTACCCGAACCCGCCCCTTCAGCTTGTAGTTTGTGTCCTTGGATCTCAAGTGAGTCTCCAGTAAGGGAGCACGTAGGTGGTCTTGTGTTTTCATCCCTTATTCTAACCCTGTGTGTTTTGATTGGAGCACTCAAAGAATGTCCGTTTATTCTCATGATTCCGAGCTGTTCCGTTATTGCACTTAAAGTTGTTCTTCGTTATCATTAATCTACAATCACGTGAAGAACTTTACGTTTACTAGGCTTCCCATTCAACATTCCGCATCTATAACCAATTATAGTCGCTGCCCATCAGCGTGTAGTAAGATGGTGTAGAATCCCTACTGTCCTGTCTGTGTTGTACAGTCCTCCCCATGCTACTCCCACCACACACATTATACACACTAATACTAATGCCCCCTTTCTTTCTCCCCACCCTTATCCCTCCCTTCCCACCCAACCTGCCCAGTCCCTTTCCCTTTGGTAACTGTTAGCAAACTCGCGGGTTCTTTGAGTCTGCTGCTATATTTTTCTTCAGATTTTCTTGGTTGTTATACTCCACACATGAGTGAAATCATTTGGTTCTTTTCTTTCTCCACCTGGCCTATTTCACTGAGCATAATACCCTCTAGCTCCATCCACGTTGTTGCAAATGGTAGGATTTGTTTTCTTCTTATGGCTGCTTACTGCACTTTTTAAACTGGATTTCTGTCTTCTCTTTTGTCTGTAGTTTCACTATGTGATTTCACCATTGTTCTCCTTGTAATGAGCAATAGCTTTGTTTTAATCAATATGTACCTATATCTATCTATCTGTTTGTCTATCCATCTATCTATCTGTCTATCAATCAGTCAATCATCTTTTTGTTTGCCCATCTGTCCTTTTGTACAGAACAGTTAACAAGATAGCCTGTGTCACTTCCTTACATTGTGCTTCCAAAAATCTTTCAAGCTAACTAGGCTGCAGGGAAAGCACTGGGTTCACCGAGACACTTGCAGGTAGAGTCAGCCGCATATTCCTACAAAACCAGGAAATTTTGCTGCAGGGTCTTGAACCCGTGTCTCTCTCCTCTCTCCTCTTTTATCTACTTCTCACTTGCTGACTGTATTTAGTCACATTCATTGACTAAGGGCTCCCTGAAGACCACAAGTATCCTTCCTCTGGGCCTGTTTTCGACAGAAAAGTAAACTTGGTGCTTTGCTCATAACCATGTTTG
The DNA here is from genome assembly GCF_030020395.1 of Manis pentadactyla. Lineage (NCBI taxonomy): Eukaryota > Metazoa > Chordata > Mammalia > Pholidota > Manidae > Manis > Manis pentadactyla. The sequence continues at coordinate 1,000,983 of NW_026645214.1, forward strand.
AGGGACATCGGCGTGATCACCACTCATAGGATGGAACAACAAATGAAAAGGAACACCAATTTCTAGACAGGATCAGTTGGGAGCAAAGAGTGTGTTGTGGGGTTACGTGTTTATTTGTGTGTCCAAACTTCCCTCTTTATCTGGATATTTTTTCTTTACATTAATGAACATCATAAAACCCACTGATTTCAAAGGCCCAGACGCTTATTTTTACACCAATTCAGTTGTTGAGGTGAGAGAAAATAAGAAGGACATTGCTGTACCACTAAATCTATGGCTGGGCAGTGCTGAAACCAAAGAAAAAGAATTCACGGTGGCTTGATAGGGCTATTTTCTACTGACTATCTCTGGAGACACAAACAGAATCCATTCGTTTGATTGTTTGTTTTTCAGTTTCACTTGTGTTGGGTACCTGTTCCCACCACTTCGACTTGTAGTTTGTCTCTGTTCTTGCATCTCAAGTGAGTCTCCTGTGAGGGATCACGTAGGTGCTTTTGAATATTCATCCCTACTTTTAAACCTGTGTCTTTTGTTTGGAGCACTCAAAGCCTCTTTCTTTTTATTCTGATGATTCAGAGCTGTGCCCTTATTGAACTTAAAATTTTTTTTTATTATCATTAATATACAATCACGTGAAGAACATTATGTTTACTTGGCTCCCCCCTTCACCAAGGCACCCTTAGAAACCTCTTACAGATGCTGTCAATCAGCGGAGTTGGATGCTGTAGACCCCTTCACCATGAACCACCCCCCACACACCATTACAGTCGCAGTCCATCTGCGTGTAATAAGATGCTGTAGAATCTTTACTTGTCTTCTCTGTGTTGTACAGCCCTATCCAAAGTCTCCTGACCCCACGCATTATACATGCTAATCCTAATCTCCCATTTCTTTCTCCACACCCTCATCCCTCCCTTCCCAACACCCCTGCACAGTCCCTTTCCCTTTGGTAACTGTTAGTCCGCTTTTGGGTTCTGTGAGTCTGCTGCTGTTTTCTTCCTTCAGAGTTTCTTTGTTGTTATACTCCACACATAAGTGAAATCATTTGGTACTTGTCTTTCTCCACCTCGCCTATTTCACTGAGCATACTACCGTCTTGCTCCATCCACGTCATTGCAAATGGTAGGATTTGTTTTCCTCTTATGTCTGCTTACGGCACTTTTTAAACTGGACTTAATTCTAACTGTCTGTTTGTTGTTTCGCTATGTGCTTTCACCATTGATCTCCTGTTTATGAGCAATAGCTTTATGTTAATCGATATGTATCTGAATCTATCTATCTGTCTGTCTGTCTATCTATCAATCTCTCTATCTGTCCTATCTTTCTTTCTATCTATCTACCAATCTATCTGTCTATGTATCTAACTATCTATCTATCTATCTATCTATCTATCTATCTATCTATCTATCTATCTATCTATCTATCTATCTATCTATCTATCTATGTATCTATATATCTATCTATCTATCTATCTATCTATCTGTCTATCTATCTATCTATCTGTCTATCTACCTATCTTTCCTAATATCTTTCTATCTACCTACATACTTACCTATCTATCTATCTATCTATCTAACTATCTATCTGTCTGCTTATCTACCTATCTATCTTTCATGACTATCATCTATCTATCTATCATCTGTCATCTATGTATCTGTGAATCTATCATCTTTTTGTGTGCCCATCTATTCTTATGTACAGAACAGTTAACAACATCGCGTATGTCACTTTCCTACATTATGCTTCCAAAAACAGTGCAAGATGAGTAGGCTCTATTGAGAGCACTGGGTTCACTGAGACAATTGCAGGTCGAGTCAGCATCGTTTTCTTACAAAACCAGTAAATGGTGGTGCAGGGACTTGAACCCATCTCTCTGTCATCTGTCCTCTTTTCCCTCCTTCTCGATTGCTGACTGTATTTAGCCACATTCATTGACTAAGTGCTACCTTAAGACCACAAGTTTCATTCCTCTGGGTCTCTTGTAGACAGTAAAGTATACTTGGTGCTTTGCTTACCACCATGTTTGAGGGACATTGGCGTGATCACCGCTGATAGGAGGAGGGTCAAATAAAAAGGAACACCTATGTCTAGACAGGAGCATTTGGGAGCAAAGAGAGTGTTGTGGAGTTACGTGTTTGTTTGAGTGTCCAAACTTCCTACTTTAGGGAGTTATTACTACTTTACCTTTGTGAACATCATAAAACCCACTGATTTCCAAAGCCCAGACTCATATTATTACAGCAATTCTGTGGTTGAGGTGAGAAAAAATGAGAAGGACGTTGCTAAACCACTAAATCAATGGCGGGGCACTGCTGAAACCAAACAAAAAGAATTCACGGTGGCTAGATAGGGCTATATTCTACTGGCTGTCTCTGGGGACTCAAACAGAATCCATTTGTTTGTTTGTTTGTTTCTCAGTTTCACTTGTGTAGGGTACCCGAACCCGCCCCTTCAGCTTGTAGTTTGTGTCCTTGGATCTCAAGTGAGTCTCCAGTAAGGGAGCACGTAGGTGGTCTTGTGTTTTCATCCCTTATTCTAACCCTGTGTGTTTTGATTGGAGCACTCAAAGAATGTCCGTTTATTCTCATGATTCCGAGCTGTTCCGTTATTGCACTTAAAGTTGTTCTTCGTTATCATTAATCTACAATCACGTGAAGAACTTTACGTTTACTAGGCTTCCCATTCAACATTCCGCATCTATAACCAATTATAGTCGCTGCCCATCAGCGTGTAGTAAGATGGTGTAGAATCCCTACTGTCCTGTCTGTGTTGTACAGTCCTCCCCATGCTACTCCCACCACACACATTATACACACTAATACTAATGCCCCCTTTCTTTCTCCCCACCCTTATCCCTCCCTTCCCACCCAACCTGCCCAGTCCCTTTCCCTTTGGTAACTGTTAGCAAACTCGCGGGTTCTTTGAGTCTGCTGCTATATTTTTCTTCAGATTTTCTTGGTTGTTATACTCCACACATGAGTGAAATCATTTGGTTCTTTTCTTTCTCCACCTGGCCTATTTCACTGAGCATAATACCCTCTAGCTCCATCCACGTTGTTGCAAATGGTAGGATTTGTTTTCTTCTTATGGCTGCTTACTGCACTTTTTAAACTGGATTTCTGTCTTCTCTTTTGTCTGTAGTTTCACTATGTGATTTCACCATTGTTCTCCTTGTAATGAGCAATAGCTTTGTTTTAATCAATATGTACCTATATCTATCTATCTGTTTGTCTATCCATCTATCTATCTGTCTATCAATCAGTCAATCATCTTTTTGTTTGCCCATCTGTCCTTTTGTACAGAACAGTTAACAAGATAGCCTGTGTCACTTCCTTACATTGTGCTTCCAAAAATCTTTCAAGCTAACTAGGCTGCAGGGAAAGCACTGGGTTCACCGAGACACTTGCAGGTAGAGTCAGCCGCATATTCCTACAAAACCAGGAAATTTTGCTGCAGGGTCTTGAACCCGTGTCTCTCTCCTCTCTCCTCTTTTATCTACTTCTCACTTGCTGACTGTATTTAGTCACATTCATTGACTAAGGGCTCCCTGAAGACCACAAGTATCCTTCCTCTGGGCCTGTTTTCGACAGAAAAGTAAACTTGGTGCTTTGCTCATAACCATGTTTGAGGGACATCGGCGTGATCACCACTCATAGGATGGAACAACAAATGAAAAGGAACACCAATTTCTAGACAGGATCAGTTGGGAGCAAAGAGTGTGTTGTGGGGTTACGTGTTTATTTGTGTGTCCAAACTTCCCTCTTTATCTGGATATTTTTTCTTTACATTAATGAACATCATAAAACCCACTGATTTCAAAGGCCCAGACGCTTATTTTTACACCAATTCAGTTGTTGAGGTGAGAGAAAATAAGAAGGACATTGCTGTACCACTAAATCTATGGCTGGGCAGTGCTGAAACCAAAGAAAAAGAATTCACGGTGGCTTGATAGGGCTATTTTCTACTGACTATCTCTGGAGACACAAACAGAATCCATTCGTTTGATTGTTTGTTTTTCAGTTTCACTTGTGTTGGGTACCTGTTCCCACCACTTCGACTTGTAGTTTGTCTCTGTTCTTGCATCTCAAGTGAGTCTCCTGTGAGGGATCACGTAGGTGCTTTTGAATATTCATCCCTACTTTTAAACCTGTGTCTTTTGTTTGGAGCACTCAAAGCCTCTTTCTTTTTATTCTGATGATTCAGAGCTGTGCCCTTATTGAACTTAAAATTTTTTTTTATTATCATTAATATACAATCACGTGAAGAACATTATGTTTACTTGGCTCCCCCCTTCACCAAGGCACCCTTAGAAACCTCTTACAGATGCTGTCAATCAGCGGAGTTGGATGCTGTAGACCCCTTCACCATGAACCACCCCCCACACACCATTACAGTCGCAGTCCATCTGCGTGTAATAAGATACTGTAGAATCTTTACTTGTCTTCTCTGTGTTGTACAGCCCTATCCAAAGTCTCCTGACCCCACGCATTATACATGCTAATCCTAATCTCCCATTTCTTTCTCCACACCCTCATCCCTCCCTTCCCAACACCCCTGCACAGTCCCTTTCCCTTTGGTAACTGTTAGTCCGCTTTTGGGTTCTGTGAGTCTGCTGCTGTTTTCTTCCTTCAGAGTTTCTTTGTTGTTATACTCCACACATAAGTGAAATCATTTGGTACTTGTCTTTCTCCACCTCGCCTATTTCACTGAGCATACTACCGTCTTGCTCCATCCACGTCATTGCAAATGGTAGGATTTGTTTTCCTCTTATGTCTGCTTACGGCACTTTTTAAACTGGACTTAATTCTAACTGTCTGTTGTTCCGCTATGTGCTTTCACCATTGATCTCCTGTTTATGAGCAATAGCTTTATGTTAATCGATATGTATCTGAATCTATCTATCTGTCTGTCTATCTATCAATCTCTCTATCTGTCCTTCTATCTTTCTTTCTTTCTATCTATCTATCTATCTATCTATCTATCTATCTATCTATCTATCTATCTATCTATCTATCTATCTATCTGTCTGTCTGTCTGTCTGTCTATCTATCTATCTATCTGTCTATCTACCTATCTTTCCTAATATCTTTCTATCTACCTACATACTTACCTATCTATCTATCTATCTATCTATCTAACTATCTATCTATCTGCTTATCTACCTATCTATCTTTCATGACTATCATCTATCTATCTATCATCTGTCATCTATGTATCTGTGAATCTATCATCTTTTTGTGTGCCCATCTATTCTTATGTACAGAACAGTTAACAACATCGCGTATGTCACTTTCCTACATTATGCTTCCAAAAACAGTGCAAGATGAGTAGGCTCTATTGAGAGCACTGGGTTCACTGAGACAATTGCAGGTCGAGTCAGCATCGTTTTCTTACAAAACCAGTAAATGGTGGTGCAGGGACTTGAACCCATCTCTCTGTCATCTGTCCTCTTTTCCCTCCTTCTCGATTGCTGACTGTATTTAGCCACATTCATTGACTAAGTGCTACCTTAAGACCACAAGTTTCATTCCTCTGGGTCTCTTGTAGACAGTAAAGTATACTTGGTGCTTTGCTTACCACCATGTTTGAGGGACATTGGCGTGATCACCACTGATAGGAGGAGGGTCAAATAAAAAGGAACACCTATGTCTAGACAGGAGCATTTGGGAGCAAAGAGAGTGTTGTGGAGTTACGTGTTTGTTTGAGTGTCCAAACTTCCTACTTTAGGGAGTTATTACTACTTTACCTTTGTGAACATCATAAAACCCACTGATTTCCAAAGCCCAGACTCATATTATTACAGCAATTCTGTGGTTGAGGTGAGAAAAAATGAGAAGGACGTTGCTAAACCACTAAATCAATGGCGGGGCACTGCTGAAACCAAACAAAAAGAATTCACGGTGGCTAGATAGGGCTATATTCTACTGGCTGTCTCTGGGGACTCAAACAGAATCCATTTGTTTGTTTGTTTGTTTCTCAGTTTCACTTGTGTAGGGTACCCGAACCCGCCCCTTCAGCTTGTAGTTTGTGTCCTTGGATCTCAAGTGAGTCTCCAGTAAGGGAGCACGTAGGTGGTCTTGTGTTTTCATCCCTTATTCTAACCCTGTGTGTTTTGATTGGAGCACTCAAAGAATGTCCGTTTATTCTCATGATTCCGAGCTGTTCCGTTATTGCACTTAAAGTTTTTCTTCGTTATCATTAATCTACAATCACGTGAAGAACATTACGTTTACTAGGCTTCCCATTCAACATTCCGCATCTATAACCAATTATAGTCGCTGCCCATCAGCGTGTAGTAAGATGGTGTAGAATCCCTACTGTCCTGTCTGTGTTGTACAGTCCTCCCCATGCTACTCCCACCACACACATTATACACACTAATACTAATGCCCCCTTTCTTTCTCCCCACCCTTATCCCTCCCTTCCCACCCAACCTGCCCAGTCCCTTTCCCTTTGGTAACTGTTAGCAAACTCGCGGGTTCTTTGAGTCTGCTGCTATATTTTTCTTCAGATTTTCTTGGTTGTTATACTCCACACATGAGTGAAATCATTTGGTTCTTTTCTTTCTCCACCTGGCCTATTTCACTGAGCATAATACCCTCTAGCTCCATCCACGTTGTTGCAAATGGTAGGATTTGTTTTCTTCTTATGGCTGCTTACTGCACTTTTTAAACTGGATTTCTGTCTTCTCTTTTGTCTGTAGTTTCACTATGTGATTTCACCATTGTTCTCCTTGTAATGAGCAATAGCTTTGTTTTAATCAATATGTACCTATATCTATCTATCTGTTTGTCTATCCATCTATCTATCTGTCTATCAATCAGTCAATCATCTTTTTGTTTGCCCATCTGTCCTTTTGTACAGAACAGTTAACAAGATAGCCTGTGTCACTTCCTTACATTGTGCTTCCAAAAATCTTTCAAGCTAACTAGGCTGCAGGGAAAGCACTGGGTTCACCGAGACACTTGCAGGTAGAGTCAGCCGCATATTCCTACAAAACCAGGAAATTTTGCTGCAGGGTCTTGAACCCGTGTCTCTCTCCTCTCTCCTCTTTTATCTACTTCTCACTTGCTGACTGTATTTAGTCACATTCATTGACTAAGGGCTCCCTGAAGACCACAAGTATCCTTCCTCTGGGCCTGTTTTCGACAGAAAAGTAAACTTGGTGCTTTGCTCATAACCATGTTTGAGGGACATCGGCGTGATCACCACTCATAGGATGGAACAACAAATGAAAAGGAACACCAATTTCTAGACAGGATCAGTTGGGAGCAAAGAGTGTGTTGTGGGGTTACGTGTTTATTTGTGTGTCCAAACTTCCCTCTTTATCTGGATATTTTTTCTTTACATTAATGAACATCATAAAACCCACTGATTTCAAAGGCCCAGACGCTTATTTTTACACCAATTCAGTTGTTGAGGTGAGAGAAAATAAGAAGGACATTGCTGTACCACTAAATCTATGGCTGGGCAGTGCTGAAACCAAAGAAAAAGAATTCACGGTGGCTTGATAGGGCTATTTTCTACTGACTATCTCTGGAGACACAAACAGAATCCATTCGTTTGATTGTTTGTTTTTCAGTTTCACTTGTGTTGGGTACCTGTTCCCACCACTTCGACTTGTAGTTTGTCTCTGTTCTTGCATCTCAAGTGAGTCTCCTGTGAGGGATCACGTAGGTGCTTTTGAATATTCATCCCTACTTTTAAACCTGTGTCTTTTGTTTGGAGCACTCAAAGCCTCTTTCTTTTTATTCTGATGATTCAGAGCTGTGCCCTTATTGAACTTAAAATTTTTTTTTATTATCATTAATATACAATCACGTGAAGAACATTATGTTTACGTGGCTCCCCCCTTCACCAAGGCACCCTTAGAAACCTCTTACAGATGCTGTCAATCAGCGGAGTTGGATGCTGTAGACCCCTTCACCATGAACCACCCCCCACACACCATTACAGTCGCAGTCCATCTGCGTGTAATAAGATGCTGTAGAATCTTTACTTGTCTTCTCTGTGTTGTACAGCCCTATCCAAAGTCTCCTGACCCCACGCATTATACATGCTAATCCTAATCTCCCATTTCTTTCTCCACACCCTCATCCCTCCCTTCCCAACACCCCTGCACAGTCCCTTTCCCTTTGGTAACTGTTAGTCCGCTTTTGGGTTCTGTGAGTCTGCTGCTGTTTTCTTCCTTCAGAGTTTCTTTGTTGTTATACTCCACACATAAGTGAAATCATTTGGTACTTGTCTTTCTCCACCTCGCCTATTTCACTGAGCATACTACCGTCTTGCTCCATCCACGTCATTGCAAATGGTAGGATTTGTTTTCCTCTTATGTCTGCTTACGGCACTTTTTAAACTGGACTTAATTCTAACTGTCTGTTTGTTGTTTCGCTATGTGCTTTCACCATTGATCTCCTGTTTATGAGCAATAGCTTTATGTTAATCGATATGTATCTGAATCTATCTATCTGTCTGTCTGTCTATCTATCAATCTCTCTATCTGTCCTATCTTTCTTTCTATCTATCTACCAATCTATCTGTCTATGTATCTAACTATATATCTATCTATCTATCTATCTATCTATCTATCTATCTATCTATCTATCTATCTATCTATCTATCTATATATCTATCTATATATCTATCTATCTATCTGTCTATCTATCTATCTATCTGTCTATCTACCTATCTTTCCTAATATCTTTCTATCTACCTACATACTTACCTATCTATCTATCTATCTATCTAACTATCTATCTGTCTGCTTATCTACCTATCTATCTTTCATGACTATCATCTATCTATCTATCATCTGTCATCTATGTATCTGTGAATCTATCATCTTTTTGTGTGCCCATCTATTCTTATGTACAGAACAGTTAACAACATCGCGTATGTCACTTTCCTACATTATGCTTCCAAAAACAGTGCAAGATGAGTAGGCTCTATTGAGAGCACTGGGTTCACTGAGACAATTGCAGGTCGAGTCAGCATCGTTTTCTTACAAAACCAGTAAATGGTGGTGCAGGGACTTGAACCCATCTCTCTGTCATCTGTCCTCTTTTCCCTCCTTCTCGATTGCTGACTGTATTTAGCCACATTCATTGACTAAGTGCTACCTTAAGACCACAAGTTTCATTCCTCTGGGTCTCTTGTAGACAGTAAAGTATACTTGGTGCTTTGCTTACCACCATGTTTGAGGGACATTGGCGTGATCACCGCTGATAGGAGGAGGGTCAAATAAAAAGGAACACCTATGTCTAGACAGGAGCATTTGGGAGCAAAGAGAGTGTTGTGGAGTTACGTGTTTGTTTGAGTGTCCAAACTTCCTACTTTAGGGAGTTATTACTACTTTACCTTTGTGAACATCATAAAACCCACTGATTTCCAAAGCCCAGACTCATATTATTACAGCAATTCTGTGGTTGAGGTGAGAAAAAATGAGAAGGACGTTGCTAAACCACTAAATCAATGGCGGGGCACTGCTGAAACCAAACAAAAAGAATTCACGGTGGCTAGATAGGGCTATATTCTACTGGCTGTCTCTGGGGACTCAAACAGAATCCATTTGTTTGTTTGTTTGTTTCTCAGTTTCACTTGTGTAGGGTACCCGAACCCGCCCCTTCAGCTTGTAGTTTGTGTCCTTGGATCTCAAGTGAGTCTCCAGTAAGGGAGCACGTAGGTGGTCTTGTGTTTTCATCCCTTATTCTAACCCTGTGTGTTTTGATTGGAGCACTCAAAGAATGTCCGTTTATTCTCATGATTCCGAGCTGTTCCGTTATTGCACTTAAAGTTGTTCTTCGTTATCATTAATCTACAATCACGTGAAGAACTTTACGTTTACTAGGCTTCCCATTCAACATTCCGCATCTATAACCAATTATAGTCGCTGCCCATCAGCGTGTAGTAAGATGGTGTAGAATCCCTACTGTCCTGTCTGTGTTGTACAGTCCTCCCCATGCTACTCCCACCACACACATTATACACACTAATACTAATGCCCCCTTTCTTTCTCCCCACCCTTATCCCTCCCTTCCCACCCAACCTGCCCAGTCCCTTTCCCTTTGGTAACTGTTAGCAAACTCGCGGGTTCTTTGAGTCTGCTGCTATATTTTTCTTCAGATTTTCTTGGTTGTTATACTCCACACATGAGTGAAATCATTTGGTTCTTTTCTTTCTCCACCTGGCCTATTTCACTGAGCATAATACCCTCTAGCTCCATCCACGTTGTTGCAAATGGTAGGATTTGTTTTCTTCTTATGGCTGCTTACTGCACTTTTTAAACTGGATTTCTGTCTTCTCTTTTGTCTGTAGTTTCACTATGTGATTTCACCATTGTTCTCCTTGTAATGAGCAATAGCTTTGTTTTAATCAATATGTACCTATATCTATCTATCTGTTTGTCTATCCATCTATCTATCTGTCTATCAATCAGTCAATCATCTTTTTGTTTGCCCATCTGTCCTTTTGTACAGAACAGTTAACAAGATAGCCTGTGTCACTTCCTTACATTGTGCTTCCAAAAATCTTTCAAGCTAACTAGGCTGCAGGGAAAGCACTGGGTTCACCGAGACACTTGCAGGTAGAGTCAGCCGCATATTCCTACAAAACCAGGAAATTTTGCTGCAGGGTCTTGAACCCGTGTCTCTCTCCTCTCTCCTCTTTTATCTACTTCTCACTTGCTGACTGTATTTAGTCACATTCATTGACTAAGGGCTCCCTGAAGACCACAAGTATCCTTCCTCTGGGCCTGTTTTCGACAGAAAAGTAAACTTGGTGCTTTGCTCATAACCATGTTTGAGGGACATCGGCGTGATCACCACTCATAGGATGGAACAGCAAATGAAAATGAACACCAATTTCTAGACAGGATCAGTTGGGAGCAAAGAGTGTGTTGTGGGGTTACGTGTTTATTTGTGTGTCCAAACTTCCCTCTTTATCTGGATATTTTTTCTTTACATTAATGAACATCATAAAACCCACTGATTTCAAAGGCCCAGACGCTTATTTTTACACCAATTCAGTTGTTGAGGTGAGAGAAAATAAGAAGGACATTGCTGTACCACTAAATCTATGGCTGGGCAGTGCTGAAACCAAAGAAAAAGAATTCACGGTGGCTTGATAGGGCTATTTTCTACTGACTATCTCTGGAGACACAAACAGAATCCATTCGTTTGATTGTTTGTTTTTCAGTTTCACTTGTGTTGGGTACCTGTTCCCACCACTTCGACTTGTAGTTTGTCTCTGTTCTTGCATCTCAAGTGAGTCTCCTGTGAGGGATCACGTAGGTGCTTTTGAATATTCATCCCTACTTTTAAACCTGTGTCTTTTGTTTGGAGCACTCAAAGCCTCTTTCTTTTTATTCTGATGATTCAGAGCTGTGCCCTTATTGAACTTAAAATTTTTTTTTATTATCATTAATATACAATCACGTGAAGAACATTATGTTTACTTGGCTCCCCCCTTCACCAAGGCACCCTTAGAAACCTCTTACAGATGCTGTCAATCAGCGGAGTTGGATGCTGTAGACCCCTTCACCATGAACCACCCCCCACACACCATTACAGTCGCAGTCCATCTGCGTGTAATAAGATGCTGTAGAATCTTTACTTGTCTTCTCTGTGTTGTACAGCCCTATCCAAAGTCTCCTGACCCCACGCATTATACATGCTAATCCTAATCTCCCATTTCTTTCTCCACACCCTCATCCCTCCCTTCCCAACACCCCTGCACAGTCCCTTTCCCTTTGGTAACTGTTAGTCCGCTTTTGGGTTCTGTGAGTCTGCTGCTGTTTTCTTCCTTCAGAGTTTCTTTGTTGTTATACTCCACACATAAGTGAAATCATTTGGTACTTGTCTTTCTCCACCTCGCCTATTTCACTGAGCATACTACCGTCTTGCTCCATCCACGTCATTGCAAATGGTAGGATTTGTTTTCCTCTTATGTCTGCTTACGGCACTTTTTAAACTGGACTTAATTCTAACTGTCTGTTTGTTGTTTCGCTATGTGCTTTCACCATTGATCTCCTGTTTATGAGCAATAGCTTTATGTTAATCGATATGTATCTGAATCTATCTATCTGTCTGTCTGTCTATCTATCAATCTCTCTATCTGTCCTATCTTTCTTTCTATCTATCTACCAATCTATCTGTCTATGTATCTAACTATATATCTATCTATCTATCTATCTATCTATCTATCTATCTATCTATCTATCTATCTATCTATCTATCTATCTATCTATATATCTATCTATATATCTATCTATCTATCTGTCTATCTATCTATCTATCTGTCTATCTACCTATCTTTCCTAATATCTTTCTATCTACCTACATACTTACCTATCTATCTATCTATCTATCTAACTATCTATCTGTCTGCTTATCTACCTATCTATCTTTCATGACTATCATCTATCTATCTATCATCTGTCATCTATGTATCTGTGAATCTATCATCTTTTTGTGTGCCCATCTATTCTTATGTACAGAACAGTTAACAACATCGCGTATGTCACTTTCCTACATTATGCTTCCAAAAACAGTGCAAGATGAGTAGGCTCTATTGAGAGCACTGGGTTCACTGAGACAATTGCAGGTCGAGTCAGCATCGTTTTCTTACAAAACCAGTAAATGGTGGTGCAGGGACTTGAACCCATCTCTCTGTCATCTGTCCTCTTTTCCCTCCTTCTCGATTGCTGACTGTATTTAGCCACATTCATTGACTAAGTGCTACCTTAAGACCACAAGTTTCATTCCTCTGGGTCTCTTGTAGACAGTAAAGTATACTTGGTGCTTTGCTTACCACCATGTTTGAGGGACATTGGCGTGATCACCGCTGATAGGAGGAGGGTCAAATAAAAAGGAACACCTATGTCTAGACAGGAGCATTTGGGAGCAAAGAGAGTGTTGTGGAGTTACGTGTTTGTTTGAGTGTCCAAACTTCCTACTTTAGGGAGTTATTACTACTTTACCTTTGTGAACATCATAAAACCCACTGATTTCCAAAGCCCAGACTCATATTATTACAGCAATTCTGTGGTTGAGGTGAGAAAAAATGAGAAGGACGTTGCTAAACCACTAAATCAATGGCGGGGCACTGCTGAAACCAAACAAAAAGAATTCACGGTGGCTAGATAGGGCTATATTCTACTGGCTGTCTCTGGGGACTCAAACAGAATCCATTTGTTTGTTTGTTTGTTTCTCAGTTTCACTTGTGTAGGGTACCCGAACCCGCCCCTTCAGCTTGTAGTTTGTGTCCTTGGATCTCAAGTGAGTCTCCAGTAAGGGAGCACGTAGGTGGTCTTGTGTTTTCATCCCTTATTCTAACCCTGTGTGTTTTGATTGGAGCACTCAAAGAATGTCCGTTTATTCTCATGATTCCGAGCTGTTCCGTTATTGCACTTAAAGTTGTTCTTCGTTATCATTAATCTACAATCACGTGAAGAACTTTACGTTTACTAGGCTTCCCATTCAACATTCCGCATCTATAACCAATTATAGTCGCTGCCCATCAGCGTGTAGTAAGATGGTGTAGAATCCCTACTGTCCTGTCTGTGTTGTACAGTCCTCCCCATGCTACTCCCACCACACACATTATACACACTAATACTAATGCCCCCTTTCTTTCTCCCCACCCTTATCCCTCCCTTCCCACCCAACCTGCCCAGTCCCTTTCCCTTTGGTAACTGTTAGCAAACTCGCGGGTTCTTTGAGTCTGCTGCTATATTTTTCTTCAGATTTTCTTGGTTGTTATACTCCACACATGAGTGAAATCATTTGGTTCTTTTCTTTCTCCACCTGGCCTATTTCACTGAGCATAATACCCTCTAGCTCCATCCACGTTGTTGCAAATGGTAGGATTTGTTTTCTTCTTATGGCTGCTTACTGCACTTTTTAAACTGGATTTCTGTCTTCTCTTTTGTCTGTAGTTTCACTATGTGATTTCACCATTGTTCTCCTTGTAATGAGCAATAGCTTTGTTTTAATCAATATGTACCTATATCTATCTATCTGTTTGTCTATCCATCTATCTATCTGTCTATCAATCAGTCAATCATCTTTTTGTTTGCCCATCTGTCCTTTTGTACAGAACAGTTAACAAGATAGCCTGTGTCACTTCCTTACATTGTGCTTCCAAAAATCTTTCAAGCTAACTAGGCTGCAGGGAAAGCACTGGGTTCACCGAGACACTTGCAGGTAGAGTCAGCCGCATATTCCTACAAAACCAGGAAATTTTGCTGCAGGGTCTTGAACCCGTGTCTCTCTCCTCTCTCCTCTTTTATCTACTTCTCACTTGCTGACTGTATTTAGTCACATTCATTGACTAAGGGCTCCCTGAAGACCACAAGTATCCTTCCTCTGGGCCTGTTTTCGACAGAAAAGTAAACTTGGTGCTTTGCTCATAACCATGTTTGAGGGACATCGGCGTGATCACCACTCATAGGATGGAACAGCAAATGAAAATGAACACCAATTTCTAGACAGGATCAGTTGGGAGCAAAGAGTGTGTTGTGGGGTTACGTGTTTATTTGTGTGTCCAAACTTCCCTCTTTATCTGGATATTTTTTCTTTACATTAATGAACATCATAAAACCCACTGATTTCAAAGGCCCAGACGCTTATTTTTACACCAATTCAGTTGTTGAGGTGAGAGAAAATAAGAAGGACATTGCTGTACCACTAAATCTATGGCTGGGCAGTGCTGAAACCAAAGAAAAAGAATTCACGGTGGCTTGATAGGGCTATTTTCTACTGACTATCTCTGGAGACACAAACAGAATCCATTCGTTTGATTGTTTGTTTTTCAGTTTCACTTGTGTTGGGTACCTGTTCCCACCACTTCGACTTGTAGTTTGTCTCTGTTCTTGCATCTCAAGTGAGTCTCCTGTGAGGGATCACGTAGGTGCTTTTGAATATTCATCCCTACTTTTAAACCTGTGTCTTTTGTTTGGAGCACTCAAAGCCTCTTTCTTTTTATTCTGATGATTCAGAGCTGTGCCCTTATTGAACTTAAAATTTTTTTTTATTATCATTAATATACAATCACGTGAAGAACATTATGTTTACTTGGCTCCCCCCTTCACCAAGGCACCCTTAGAAACCTCTTACAGATGCTGTCAATCAGCGGAGTTGGATGCTGTAGACCCCTTCACCATGAACCACCCCCCACACACCATTACAGTCGCAGTCCATCTGCGTGTAATAAGATACTGTAGAATCTTTACTTGTCTTCTCTGTGTTGTACAGCCCTATCCAAAGTCTCCTGACCCCACGCATTATACATGCTAATCCTAATCTCCCATTTCTTTCTCCACACCCTCATCCCTCCCTTCCCAACACCCCTGCACAGTCCCTTTCCCTTTGGTAACTGTTAGTCCGCTTTTGGGTTCTGTGAGTCTGCTGCTGTTTTCTTCCTTCAGAGTTTCTTTGTTGTTATACTCCACACATAAGTGAAATCATTTGGTACTTGTCTTTCTCCACCTCGCCTATTTCACTGAGCATACTACCGTCTTGCTCCATCCACGTCATTGCAAATGGTAGGATTTGTTTTCCTCTTATGTCTGCTTACGGCACTTTTTAAACTGGACTTAATTCTAACTGTCTGTTGTTCCGCTATGTGCTTTCACCATTGATCTCCTGTTTATGAGCAATAGCTTTATGTTAATCGATATGTATCTGAATCTATCTATCTGTCTGTCTATCTATCAATCTCTCTATCTGTCCTTCTATCTTTCTTTCTTTCTATCTATCTATCTATCTATCTATCTATCTATCTATCTATCTATCTATCTATCTATCTATCTATCTGTCTGTCTGTCTGTCTGTCTATCTATCTATCTATCTGTCTATCTACCTATCTTTCCTAATATCTTTCTATCTACCTACATACTTACCTATCTATCTATCTATCTATCTATCTAACTATCTATCTATCTGCTTATCTACCTATCTATCTTTCATGACTATCATCTATCTATCTATCATCTGTCATCTATGTATCTGTGAATCTATCATCTTTTTGTGTGCCCATCTATTCTTATGTACAGAACAGTTAACAACATCGCGTATGTCACTTTCCTACATTATGCTTCCAAAAACAGTGCAAGATGAGTAGGCTCTATTGAGAGCACTGGGTTCACTGAGACAATTGCAGGTCGAGTCAGCATCGTTTTCTTACAAAACCAGTAAATGGTGGTGCAGGGACTTGAACCCATCTCTCTGTCATCTGTCCTCTTTTCCCTCCTTCTCGATTGCTGACTGTATTTAGCCACATTCATTGACTAAGTGCTACCTTAAGACCACAAGTTTCATTCCTCTGGGTCTCTTGTAGACAGTAAAGTATACTTGGTGCTTTGCTTACCACCATGTTTGAGGGACATTGGCGTGATCACCACTGATAGGAGGAGGGTCAAATAAAAAGGAACACCTATGTCTAGACAGGAGCATTTGGGAGCAAAGAGAGTGTTGTGGAGTTACGTGTTTGTTTGAGTGTCCAAACTTCCTACTTTAGGGAGTTATTACTACTTTACCTTTGTGAACATCATAAAACCCACTGATTTCCAAAGCCCAGACTCATATTATTACAGCAATTCTGTGGTTGAGGTGAGAAAAAATGAGAAGGACGTTGCTAAACCACTAAATCAATGGCGGGGCACTGCTGAAACCAAACAAAAAGAATTCACGGTGGCTAGATAGGGCTATATTCTACTGGCTGTCTCTGGGGACTCAAACAGAATCCATTTGTTTGTTTGTTTGTTTCTCAGTTTCACTTGTGTAGGGTACCCGAACCCGCCCCTTCAGCTTGTAGTTTGTGTCCTTGGATCTCAAGTGAGTCTCCAGTAAGGGAGCACGTAGGTGGTCTTGTGTTTTCATCCCTTATTCTAACCCTGTGTGTTTTGATTGGAGCACTCAAAGAATGTCCGTTTATTCTCATGATTCCGAGCTGTTCCGTTATTGCACTTAAAGTTTTTCTTCGTTATCATTAATCTACAATCACGTGAAGAACTTTACGTTTACTAGGCTTCCCATTCAACATTCCGCATCTATAACCAATTATAGTCGCTGCCCATCAGCGTGTAGTAAGATGGTGTAGAATCCCTACTGTCCTGTCTGTGTTGTACAGTCCTCCCCATGCTACTCCCACCACACACATTATACACACTAATACTAATGCCCCCTTTCTTTCTCCCCACCCTTATCCCTCCCTTCCCACCCAACCTGCCCAGTCCCTTTCCCTTTGGTAACTGTTAGCAAACTCGCGGGTTCTTTGAGTCTGCTGCTATATTTTTCTTCAGATTTTCTTGGTTGTTATACTCCACACATGAGTGAAATCATTTGGTTCTTTTCTTTCTCCACCTGGCCTATTTCACTGAGCATAATACCCTCTAGCTCCATCCACGTTGTTGCAAATGGTAGGATTTGTTTTCTTCTTATGGCTGCTTACTGCACTTTTTAAACTGGATTTCTGTCTTCTCTTTTGTCTGTAGTTTCACTATGTGATTTCACCATTGTTCTCCTTGTAATGAGCAATAGCTTTGTTTTAATCAATATGTACCTATATCTATCTATCTGTTTGTCTATCCATCTATCTATCTGTCTATCAATCAGTCAATCATCTTTTTGTTTGCCCATCTGTCCTTTTGTACAGAACAGTTAACAAGATAGCCTGTGTCACTTCCTTACATTGTGCTTCCAAAAATCTTTCAAGCTAACTAGGCTGCAGGGAAAGCACTGGGTTCACCGAGACACTTGCAGGTAGAGTCAGCCGCATATTCCTACAAAACCAGGAAATTTTGCTGCAGGGTCTTGAACCCGTGTCTCTCTCCTCTCTCCTCTTTTATCTACTTCTCACTTGCTGACTGTATTTAGTCACATTCATTGACTAAGGGCTCCCTGAAGACCACAAGTATCCTTCCTCTGGGCCTGTTTTCGACAGAAAAGTAAACTTGGTGCTTTGCTCATAACCATGTTTGAGGGACATCGGCGTGATCACCACTCATAGGATGGAACAACAAATGAAAAGGAACACCAATTTCTAGACAGGATCAGTTGGGAGCAAAGAGTGTGTTGTGGGGTTACGTGTTTATTTGTGTGTCCAAACTTCCCTCTTTATCTGGATATTTTTTCTTTACATTAATGAACATCATAAAACCCACTGATTTCAAAGGCCCAGACGCTTATTTTTACACCAATTCAGTTGTTGAGGTGAGAGAAAATAAGAAGGACATTGCTGTACCACTAAATCTATGGCTGGGCAGTGCTGAAACCAAAGAAAAAGAATTCACGGTGGCTTGATAGGGCTATTTTCTACTGACTATCTCTGGAGACACAAACAGAATCCATTCGTTTGATTGTTTGTTTTTCAGTTTCACTTGTGTTGGGTACCTGTTCCCACCACTTCGACTTGTAGTTTGTCTCTGTTCTTGCATCTCAAGTGAGTCTCCTGTGAGGGATCACGTAGGTGCTTTTGAATATTCATCCCTACTTTTAAACCTGTGTCTTTTGTTTGGAGCACTCAAAGCCTCTTTCTTTTTATTCTGATGATTCAGAGCTGTGCCCTTATTGAACTTAAAATTTTTTTTTATTATCATTAATATACAATCACGTGAAGAACATT